>NW_028230451.1:7663290-7996274 GCF_043228905.1 Azolla caroliniana
GTCGGGGAGTCATCGAGAGCAAAGACGTCTTTTTGGTCAGAAGTTCTAGAAAACACCGAGAAAACCGACTCCAACGAGATCCGAAGCACCGCGGAAGGCGTTCGGGAAGCTACGGGATGGGAGTGCCCTGTCGACAAGAATAGCGTATACGCCCTATGTCAATTGCATAAGGTGTATGTGGACGAGAAACGACGACGCACGGAGGATGCGGCCAGGCCATCAAAGATACCGGAAAGCTGGAACTTCGGAGGTAAGGGAAAAGAAAAGGTGACTCCGGCATTCAAGCTTGCCTCGGACATAGAACAACAAACCGACTTGAAAAGAGTGTTCGAGGAAAGAATCTTGGATAGCCGGGTAGTTTTCTCGCTTCGGGAGCTACTCGGAATAGCAAAGAAGGAGTTCCACGATCTTCTCGTGGATCTCGTGAAGCGAAAAAGACAAAGTACGGAGGAAAATGCTCCAAGGGTGAATGCGAACACCGTTTTAATGAACGACGTCGAAGTGGAGGACGAAATTCCGAACTCCCACTATACAAGGCCACATTGGGCACGCGCGACTACGGAGACTCCGGTCCGAATCGGCAACATCAAAGAACCCGTGCTAGCATTGATTGATCACGGATCGGAGATCAACTTGATGTCCAAGGAGTTCTACCGGAAGGGGAAGTGGCCTATTAACACCAACCATGGATGGAAGATTCGGGCGACCACCAAAGCAACGGAAGATCTATTTGCGGCTTGTCCGGATGTGACGGTGAAGATCGGGGATGTCGAGATCGACCAAAATTTCTTCGTACAAGATGAGATTTCACATTCCGTCATCCTCGGCCAACCCTTTATCACGGCATCACGGATGGAGACGAAGGTGCTTGATAGCGGTGCAGCTTTTGCGCGAATTCGGAGCCAAAACGGTGGGAAATCCATCCAATTCCTAACGGTGCTGGCAAATCACGAAAGGAACAAGAGGGAACTCTTGTCCCAAGTGAGAATGGATTTTTAAAGAGGACTGTTGCGGAGTGGGGAAGTGATAGTCCGAGAAGCCCTGATACCCCACACAGGAAGAAAACTCTCGGAGCAAAACATGTACGAATCGGTCCGGATGGGGCATCTACGTACACGACCGTAACCGGAGGATTGAAGAAAGGATACTGACAAGTGGAGGATAAGTTGCGGTCGGCATCAATAATAAAAGAAGATGAAGAAATCGTGGGGATAGTCGAAGAAGTGTTCTATGGGAGCATGCTACAATGACTTGAAGAGCTTGCGGAAGATAAAAGCCAAGGGAACCGGGTAGTCCCGGTGGAATCGGTCGAGATGTACGAGATCATTGCGAAAATGGAGTCGGATACGCTCCGCAAAGAAGAAGCAATGGTAAGTATGAAATACAAGACCGTGGAGAAGAAGGTGAAACCGGCCGCGGGACCGCTACCTGCCGATAGCGAACAAAAGAGGAAAGAAGTCTCGGGAGATCCGACACTTCGGAAGTCCGTGGATATCGGACATGCCTTCACGGATGAGACCCGGAAGAAACTTCGGATCGGTGGAGGTGGGTTCCTATTACAAAAAGAAGAAGAACGGTTTCGCGAGATGTTGGAGCAACACGGCAAAGCGTTTGCATTTACATCAAGGGAGATAGGGTGCGTCGATCCGAGAATGGTGGAGCCGATGGTGATCTTCACGATTGACCATGTACCGTGGAACCTGAAGCCGATTCCGGTGCCGCGAGCGCATATTCCGAAAGTCATTGACTTGCTCAAGGAGAAGGTGGCGATGGGGATTCTAGAGCCATCAACTGCTCCGTACTCAAATCGATGGTTTACGGTTCCGAAGAAGAATGGGTCACTCCGATTCATCCAAGACTTGCAACCGGTGAATAAGGTCACGATCCGGAACTCGGGAGTCGGTCCGATAGTGGACGAATTTGCGGAAGCTTTTGCCGGTCGTGCGATATACTCCATCGGAGACCTATACTCGGGGTATGACCAATTCCAACTAGCCGTGGAGAGCCGAGACATCACAACCATGCGAACACCGATAGGATTAGTCCGAATGTGCACACTACCACAAGGAGCGACAAACTCAGTTGCTCATATGATGAACGCGATGAACAAGGTGCTTCGAGACTGCATTCCGGAGATAACGATGCCGTTCCTCGATGACATTCCGATGAAAGGATGCATGGTAGAAGAAAAAGATGAGACTATGGATGATCGGGGATGCCGAAAGTTCGTGGTCGACCATATTCATGATTGCGAGAAAGTGTTGCGAAAGCTAGAAGATGTGCACCTAACACTTTCCGGGGAGAAATCGGCATTCGGGCAAGAAGAAATATTGGTGGTCGGACATCTATGTGGGCCCTACGGCCGAAGACCGTCACCAACAAAGATCGATGTGATTCAAGCTATGGAGGAAGTATGCGAGTCAACATCCGAAGTCCGAAGGTTTCTCGGTGCATGTGCATTCTATCACATCTGGATTCCAAACTATGCACATATAGCAGACCCGCTCTACCACTTGTTGCGGAAAGGTAAGAAATTCGAATGGAAACCGGAACACACCAAAGCCATGAAGAAATTGAAGAAGACACTTCGGAGGGCGGAAGCACTTAAGAAGCCGAGCTACGACCGACCGATCATAGTAACGGTTGATATAAGTCCAACCGGTATCGGGTGGGTCATCAATCAAGCCGACTCGGATGGTTCGCGGTATCCGATCCGATTCGGAGCAAAGGTTCTCAACGAAAGGCAACGTGGTTATGCACAAGTCAAAAGAGAATTGTGGGGAGTCGTGTCGGCGATAAAATCGGATCCAGATTATTTGATCGGAGCCAAAGTGGTGATCGAGACGGATTGTCTTCCGATACTCGGGATGATGCGGTGTTGTACGATACCGGATGTAGCTATGGTAAGGTGGGTTGCATATGTCAAGTCGCTTAATCCGGAGGTTCGACACATCTCGGGGAAGGACAACGCGGTAGCGAATATGTTATCAAGGGCTCGGTTCGGAGATGACATAACCGAATCGGATAATGAAGAAGTTTCCGAAGACTACTTCGCGTCGGAGCACATATGCCGAGTGAACGTAATCCGAGAATTCCGGGAAGAAGAATACGAGGGAGAAAGCTTGATGATCGGAAAGATGTTACAAGAGGTCGAGGATTCAACAAACGATAAAGGAAGAAGTGCCGAGATCCGAAGGAAGAAGAGGCAAGTCCAAAAGTTCTTCTTGGAAAACGGATTAATATGGAGGGCGCCGAAAAGACCGGATGGTATACCACTTCGAGTAGTCGGGACCAAAGAGCAACGAAACCGGATAATGTCTGAGTTTCACGAATCCGATTGGGCTGGACACCGAAGAACATGGGCAACATTTGTGAAGATCAAGCAAAAATATTGGTGGAAGAAAATGTACAAAGATGTTGCGGAGTTCACGGAAAGCTGCGAGAAATGTCAAGTCTACTCCGGGGTTCGACATCGAGATGAGTTACATCCGACATTCTCACCAACAATCAACTTCAAGTGGATGGTCGACATAGTGGCCATGCCGACCGGGATCAGACAAAAGAAATACTTGGTATTAGCTCGGGTAGAAGGTCGAGCGCTTCAGAGGAAAACGTGTTCCGCGGTATGCCAATTTCTTTTGGAGGAAGTATTTTGCAGGTACGGGTGTGTAGGACAAGTGATTGTGGACCGGGGAGAACTCGACTCGGACAAAGCTAGGGGATTCTTCGCCAAACACGGAGTTCGGTTATCGCTGACAACGGCATACAATCTGGAGGCCAACGGGAAAATCGAACGAGGACATAGTCCAATCATGAAAGCACTTGCAAAGGCATGCGATGGAAAGGTGAAGGACTGGCCGCAGATGCTTCCGTATGCACTATGGGCGGATCGGACGACGCATAGCTCAGTAACCGGTTACATGCCGGCAGAACTCATGACCGGACAAGCACCGGTAATGCCGACGGAAACCGCGATCACAACATGGACAGTGCTATCGTGGAAGGAAGAGATGAGCCGGGAAGAACTACTAGCGGTCCGGATACGACAACTAGAGGGAAGACCGGCAGACATAGCGGAAGCAATACGTCGACAACAAGAAGCACGGTTCCGGAACAAAAGTCGGTTCGACACAAAGCACCGACTACGACCGAGGAGGATTGAAGAAGGAGATTGGGTGATCGTCTATGACAGTAGTTTGGACCATCAACATACAACGATGCGGAAATTCGCGAAAAGGTGGTTCGGGCCATACGAGGTTCGGAAAGTCTTCGACAACGGAACGTACCGACTGTCCGAGTTGGATGGAACAATACTACGAGTGCCTATAGCTGGGAAGCGGGTGAAGATTTTCAAGAAGCGGACCGACGACAAACCCTATGTGATCCAAGCCAAGGCCGACAACGAGGAGCAATCGGACGAAGACCACGATGATGCGGGAAGCGAAGAAAGTGAATTACAACTCATAGTCAACATAAGGGGAGAATCGGAGGAAGCTTTGGGTGAAGACGGATATGAGGAATCGAGAACTTCGGCACATACCGGAAGATGTGCGGGTTCGGAGGGGGCGAGTGTCGTAGTGTATTCCACACACTACGTGAAAACCATAAAATAATATATCCGATTTTAGATACATATAAATAAATAAATAATATATCAAAACATTTATCATGTGCATGGGGAAGGACTCAAACCTTGCACCTCCACGTAGATAAACCCCAACTTTACCATTGTATTAACTTATCTTTAGTGTTATATATATAGATTTAATACGTATAAGACCTTTATTTACACATACCTTTATTAAAAGATAAAAATCATGTATTCTTTAGGGTGTGAATATTTTATTTACACGTGACATTAAAAGTGACTCATGCACATCTAGCGTGCATGAGCCCTATACTTAGGAAATGACAAAGCATCACATGCACATTTAGTGTGCATGGACACTTTAGGTGAAAAAGCATGAAGCCATGCTTAGCCTCTTCCATCTTTATATAAGGAGGAGAGAAATATGTATAAGGTTGTTGATTAATATACAAGGATTGATCAATCTAATATATTCGTGGGATTCACGAATTTTGCCATCTAAATTACTCGTATAATCTAAATATTGTTTTAAATACACTAAACTCGTGGGATTCACGAGGTTGCTATCTTACTTCTCTTTCTACTATTCATAACTAGCCTTAAGTTGTATTCCTCTTCCTCCTAGTCCAAAACCTTGGTAGTTCCCACCCGACTCACGCAACGATCTGGAGCCGAAAGGCACGACAACGTACTCCCCGCCACCTACAAACGGGATTTTGAAACCATAATTGACACGCGTTTTTTCCCCACTTACATAAGCTTTAGTCGAAACCCCCGTTCTCCCTTTGCCGGCCACAACACCTGCACCTGGCTCACCGGCCCCAAGAAAGATTTCTTCACAACAACTGACCAACTGCAGGAAATCCGGCTACCATCATTGAACATCCACCGTCTTTGCCATCATCTCCGCCGCCACCCGCCCCCCGAAGAACCCCCCTAATGAATCCTACTCGCCCCTGACGCCCGAAGCTCCCCTCCCATAGTGCACCCAAGAGTGTGCACTCATTGGGTTGGGGGGGATGTTAAGCGCTTGGATAATAACACAACCAGTCACGAATAAGAGCGCTGTCGTAGTGTATTTTGTACACTACGTGAAAAACGTATATAGTATTAGATTCAATAAAAAATGAAGAAATAGAAGAAAATAGCAAAATAAATGGAACATGCATAGGGCAAGATTCGAACCTTGCACCTCCATGTTAATAATGTAATGTCTTACCATTACACTAGCATTTCATTAGTGTTAAAGCATAGATGTCCCACATAGAAAGGTAAATTCACGCTAGGATAAACATTAGAAAAACGCATAACAAAAGAAAAAGCTACACATACACATCTAGCGTGCATGATAAAAAACGCACAAGTTAGAAAAAAGCATGATCACTTTAGATAAAGCATATAGTCTATCTATAGGAAAAGCATGGGGTCTATAGTTAGAGAAAAAGCATGGATTACTAAAGACTTCCTCATCACTACATAAGGATGGGGAGCACAATGTAATTGTGTGTGAAAAATATTTGGAAACTAGATATGTTTCTAAAAAACACCAATTAATAAACTATACTCGTGGGATTCACGAGAATTCTATATCATTCTCTTTCAACCGAAGTTTATATTCTTATATTCATATTGATTAATCTAATACAATACACTCGTGGGATTCACGAGTTTGCTATAACTCTTTCTTACAACATATTTATATTCTTATTAGCCTTAAAACTCTCCTCTTCCTAGTCCAAAACCCCAGCGGTTCCCACCCGACTCACGCAAACGATCCGGAGCCGAAAGGCACGACACAGTTGGTGAACCCGACGTGAAGACGGGTGGCAAGGAGATGGAGAATCAACAAGAGGCGATGAACATGATGATGATAATGTTTGAGCGGATGCAACAAGAACAACGTGCGATGTCGGAGATGAAGGCGGCAGTAGAGCGGCTTCTGCGACGAAACGGGGAATTCAACGGTAAGGGTGTGTCACGCTACCTACGTGAATATAAGGCGGAGATGATGCAATATCGGATACCGGAAGGATTGCAAGTGATATCCTTTAGTCGGGTGGCCTCGGACGAACTACAAGAGAGAATCCACAAGATACAACAACAAAACTCGACATGGGAGTCCTTTGAAGAAGCTTTACGGGAGGCATATGACTATGAGAGATGGACGGGACGAGATCGACGAGAATTCGACGAATGGGTGGCGTCGGAGAAGACTCACCGAAGTGCAACGCAAGCGTTCCTAGAGTTCGAGCATCGTTTTGCTCGACTCTCGGAGCGGGAACGAAGATTGGTGGGAGAAGATAAAGTCTTAATGTTCGTAAGATCGATCGATCGGAAAGAAAGGATGGACATTGGGATCGAACTCGAAGATGATGACGGTGCGAACGGTCTTACTGAGGATTGGGCCAAAGTCGAAAGGGTATGCCGAAGACATGATGAAAGGAAGCTGAGAATCTCGTCAACAACGACATGGCCGATGAAGGATGGTCGATTGAGGAAAAACGATGAAGCCAATATGAAGGCCGAAATACAACATGATGGTACCACGGGAGAAAGAGTGGAACAAGACACCCACTCGTCTTGTGAAAGAACGATGGCGAAGGATAAGGCCGATAATTCAAGTGTAGAAGGAAATTTCGGGATACAAGTGCCCGAGACATCGGGTCAAAAAGGGGTAAGCATAATAGATGTTTGCATAATTGATGCAGATAAAGAGTGTGAAGCGGATGTGATTAAGGAGGTAGCCACAAAAGACGAAATCGAATCGGAGGTGGCTATAGACGAATCAATGGCGGATTGCCATATCGAGACTTCCCCACCACTGATTCCAGAGACTCCGGCGGTTGCGATCGAAAGGCAACGTGAGACCGAAGAGACGGAAGGTGGCGGAGAGAAAACGAATGTCGAAGCCGACGAATACGATGAAGAGATAGCCGAGAAGAATGCTAAGGGTGAAACTACGAAAGAAGGTAATATCGAGGATTCATGCCAACAATATCTAGAGACTTCGGCGATTGTGTCCGAGAACCAACGTGAGACCGGAGAGACGGGAGATGGCGGCGAGGAAGGTAAAGTCGGAAGTCGGTTCGGATGGAAAATGATCAATCCGAAATTCCAATCTAAAAGAAAGTGCGACAATGCGGAGGTCGGGTCTACGACGGGAGAAGCGCGTAATACAGAGCACGCTCTACGGCGAATAAAGAAACGCGTGTTATGGGGAATAAAGAAGCACGCGCTACGGCGAGAAAAGAAGCATGCATTACAACCACACGAGGACCGAACAACGAGCACATATCGGAGGACCTACGTGGCGAACAACGGAAAGAAGTGCCGAAAGTCGAACCGGACAAGGCAGGTGAAAACGAAGAAAAGAAAGCAAATCCGGAAGAAAAGAAAAGAAAAGAAACCGACCCGAAAGAGCACTGAATCGGTAAAAACCGACCAACCGAGTCCGGATCGACCGAATACAAATCGGAAAGGAAGCCGAACTAAACGAAAGACGATCCGACGAGACCGAATCGGAAGTAAGCTAATCCGACTAAACCGAAAATCCGAAAAGAAGTCGAGATTGATGAAGAAAAGAAAGAGGGCAAGAAAAGATACTACCGCGGATGACAAGGACCAAGCGGGCCATGCAAAAAGCGAACGAAGACTATGGTGGATCGGATGTCGACAATGGTTCGGGTGGAAAGAATGGATGTGCTCCAAATGGAGAGACAGAGTCAACATAACAAGAGAAGTCGAGGGTACTACGAGCCGGCAACGAAACCAATCGGGTAGAGACCAGACGGAGGAGACTAACAAACACCAACAACTTCGGCACATACCGGAGGATGTGCGGGTTTGGAGGGGGTGAGTGTCGTAGTGTATTTTGTACACTACGTGAAAAACGTATATAGTATTAGATTCAATAAAAAATGAAGAAATAGAAGAAAATAGCAAAATAAATGGAACATGCATAGGGCAAGATTCGAACCTTGCACCTCCATGTTAATAATGTAATGTCTTACCATTACACTAGCATTTCATTAGTGTTAAAGCATAGATGTCCCACATAGAAAGGTAAATTCACGCTAGGATAAACATTAGAAAAACGCATAACAAAAGAAAAAGCTACACATACACATCTAGCGTGCATGATAAAAAACGCACAAGTTAGAAAAAAGCATGATCACTTTAGATAAAGCATATAGTCTATCTATAGGAAAAGCATGGGGTCTATAGTTAGAGAAAAAGCATGGATTACTAAAGACTTCCTCATCACTACATAAGGATGGGGAGCACAATGTAATTGTGTGTGAAAAATATTTGGAAACTAGATATGTTTCTAAAAAACACCAATTAATAAACTATACTCGTGGGATTCACGAGAATTCTATATCATTCTCTTTCAACCGAAGTTTATATTCTTATATTCATATTGATTAATCTAATACAATACACTCGTGGGATTCACGAGTTTGCTATAACTCTTTCTTACAACATATTTATATTCTTATTAGCCTTAAAACTCTCCTCTTCCTAGTCCAAAACCCCAGCGGTTCCCACCCGACTCACGCAAACGATCCGGAGCCGAAAGGCACGACAGCGCATCAACAAGGACGTAGTACAAAGAGGAAACGGCAAGAGGAAAAGAACGCAAAGAGACGTTCAAGTGGGAAAGGCCCATACCCTAAACATGAAAGCTATATAAACCACATAGTAGTGGCTTTGTGGGGGCTCTCCCATTTGTAATGATCTCCTATTGATTAGAGCTAGAGCTTCCTCTCCTCCTTCTTGTAACCTTTTAACATAAGAGAGATTAGTGAGGTGTTTAGTTAGAGAACACTAATCTCTCTCCTTATTGGTGTCTTAATCTATTAACCTATTGTCTATGAGAGAGAGCTTGAGAGAGTGAGAGAGATATCGTGCTCAATCATTTACTAATCATTAAGTGAGTGTGAGGCTTGGAGGTATCCGACAACCATCTCCGCCCGATTCGCCATCAAGAGGGTATACGCCAGTTTGAATCCCGCCACGACATCGAGGAGCTTACTCCATCGATGCATAGATCCTTAACAATCTTTGTGAAGAACCTTGCACCATTGATCCATTCTAAAAGACTTGAGATAAGGGGAAATGCATAGCTATTCTTGATGGTGACCTTATTCAAGCCACAGTAATCTATGACGAGACGAAGTGATCCATCCTTTTTCTTGACGATGAAAATGGGTGCGCCGGCTGGAGATTTCGAATGTCAAATGAAACCATTTGCCAAATTCTCCTCTATATAGGCTCGAAGGACTTCTAGCTCGGTTGGTGACAAATTGTAGATCGGTCCCCCCGGTGGCTCTTTTCCCGGTTGTAAATCGATGGGGCAATCATACGGTCAATGGTGAGGAAGCGTATTGGCTTGTACTTTATCGAACACATCGGCATAATGACGATACTTCTCTAGAAGTTGAACGGTGGACTCCTCTTTAGTGGTGTTGGAGGGTTTTACTAATACTGCGAAGAGAAACATTTCTTCCTTGCGTCCTTCCTCACGCAACTGATGTAGCGAAATGGTTGCAATCTTATGAGTAAATCTTTGGGTTTGTCGATACTGGATTTCTCTTGTTCTCCAATCTATGTCTGGGTTATGTAATTTGAACCATGGTAATCCCAAAACAATGGGATGTTCTGGGATACTAATTATATTAAAGGATACTACACATGCTAAATTATCTAGAACGATATTAACGGGCTCTGACTCTTCTATGATATTTTCGGAAGCAATGGGACGACCATCAATGACTACTACAGAGGCTGGACACGAGAGTTTTCTTAGGGATATCTGATGAGCTTGGGCAAAATTCCTATCCATGAAGCAAGAATTAGCTCTGGAATCTAGGAGTGTTGAGACATGTACTGGAGAGGTACTTTTAGTATTAACGGTTACTTGGGCTAAGAACACATTGCTAACTTGCTTAGAGGGAATGGATAGATCTAGGGTTGTCCAACCAAAGGCTCCTATTTTGATTGGACTTAGTCGTTTAACTCTTCTTCTAATTGACTAAGGACATCAAATTTGTTCAATAGATTTGGGCTATTAGGACTATTGGGACTATCAAATATTCCTACTAAAATAGACTCGGATTTAGTAGAATTAGAACTAGCAACTATTTGGTTCACCTATCTTCTTGGCCTATGGGGACAGTTCACTTCAATATGCCCTAGTCCACTGCAATAAAGACATAGTCGATTTGCTCGGCATCACTGCTTTTCTTCTTCCGATAATGGTCCACGACGACATGTAGTGTCAATTTCCATCGGAGTTGGAGTATTCACTAGAGACACATTATATGACTCCCTTGGAAAAGGTTTTGCTAACACTGAGGTGTAGGTGGGCTCTGATCTTGCCCTTTGCATCTAGAACTGACATTCTGAACATCGTTCGAAAAGACGGTTGTCGCATCTCAGCACGCGACTGATTGCTTCTATCAATGACTTTGGTTCTTCAGGGAAGGTCAAGAGTAAATCCTTGACATCGTTACGTAGACCATTACGAAATTGCTCCATAAGTGCTTGGTCATCCTAGGGGATATCGAAGGCAAGTAGGCAGAAATCTGCACCGTATGCGGAGGCTGGACGATCACCTTGACGTAATCGTCGGATTTTGTTGATTGTTGTCCTTATGTTGTCAGTATCTCCAAAACAGGCTTTAAACTCACTTAAAAACTCTTCAAAATTGTTTAGTAAAGGAGATTCCTTTTCTAACAACGGAGCGAACCATGCCAAAGCTGAGCCACTTAACAACGTGCCTACTAAACCCACTCGTGATGCATCATTGGGATATCAGGAAGGATGCATTTGAATGACTAATCGTACCTAATTAAGGAATTCTCTAAATTGTGATTGTGTTCCATCGAATTTCATGGGAAGGTCGGTCTTGGGTTCTTTATGAACCCCTTGCGTACTGGGTCCTTGTTGTTCCATTGTTGCTATGGTTGCTTCGAGCTGTTGCACACGTAACGCAAGTTCCCCGTGTTGTTGTTGCGTCTGCTGCTTCTCTAAGGAGATTTGTTGAAGCTCCCCCAACAGTCGTTGATTTTCATGTTCCAAGGCGAGAAACTTCTCTTTCAAGCATTGCAACTCTGAAAAAACTGATTGATATTCTTGAGCGCTAACAGTGGCTATAGTATGAGAGAAAAAAGGAAGAAGAGATTAGTATGAAGGGAGGGAGAAGTAAGAAGATAAAGGAAGAGAAGGAAGGAGACAAAATCGGTTCAAACTGTCAGGAGCAGTACTAAGACAGAGAAGGAATTAGTACTAAAAGATGAGGATTAGTACTAAGGGAGGTGTAGAACTCTCAAGAGAAGGAAAGAGTGAGTGTGTGAGAGAGAGAGAGAGAATGATGATAACAAAAGATATATATTCTGTTAAGAGAATATACAATAGTAGATAGGAGACTTAAGACTGGCATTGAACCGATTTGGTTCGAAATAATGCCGTGTGCCTCCTTTTATAGTGTTCTCAAGAGTACTCCTGAAGTTTCTAGAATGTTCCAAAGAAATCTGAAATATACATCAATTTTTTATAGTAAAACTTAAATGAAAATAATATATTTTGTATTACAACATAGTCTAATGGTCAAGAGCTCGACTCATGTAACATAAAGTCATGGGTTCGAGTCTTGCCATATCATGACAATCATTGTATGGACTCAATAATCTCCTAGGTTATGGTTTCAAAAATTTAACAATTTTATGCTCTCACATGGCTATTCTAAATTGTTATCAGAACTATATATATACATTAGACATAATCATACAACTAATCGGTTGTTAGTGGTAGCATTATATGTAGATGACATTCCTATAGTCGAAACACCATCTAAAATTATTCAAGCAAAGCTAGAGCTTCCCAAAGCATTTTCAATAACAGATTCAGGTTCCCTATCTTATTTCCTAGGCATGCAAGTTACGCGTGATCGTAGTATGGGCACTTTGATAATTCATCAAAATAAATTCATTAATGAAATTTTGAAATCCTTCAGAATGCTAAACATTAAACCTTACACTACTCCCTTATCACTAACATGTAACTTAAGCATATCTGATGGTCCAACCACAAAAAGAGATATTAATTTTATGCAGCAATTTCCTTTTAAACAATTAATAGGAAAAATTCGATATTTAGTCACAAGAACTCGTCCTGACCGTTGTTTTGCAATTAATTATCGTTCATGCTTTATGCATAACCCTAGCCTTATGCATTGGAAATCACTTCAATGAGTTATGCGATATCTAAAACACACATCTAACTATAGATTAACATATAAATGATCCCAATCTGAAAGACCAATCAAAACACTTGTTGGTTGGTCTGATTCGGATTGGGGGGGGACACTGATTCTCGAAGATCTACTGCTAGTTTTTCTTTTATAATGGCGGGAGCAACAGTGACGTGGAAATTGAAAAAACAAGAATCTGTGACACTCTCATTGGCTAAAGCTGAATTCGTGGTAGTGGCGTTGGCTGCTAAAGGACTATGGTTGCAAATACTGTTAAAGGAACTCCAACTAATATGTGAACCACTTCAATTGAAAATCTTCTGCGGCAATATATCATGTATCTGCTTAACAAAGAATCCAAAGCACTCAGAGAAAACCAAGCATGTGGATTTAAAATATCACTTTATACGAGAGTTGGCCGACCTTAGAGTTTACATCGACAAATCATATGTGGGCTAATTTTCTAGCAAAGGCGCTCCCTCCAGAAAAATAAAATAATTACTTTAGCATACATAAAAAGAAAAATAATATATAAAAACGAAAAGCTACACAATATGAAAACGTGCACCCCAAAAATAGGGTGCACCTATAACCACCACATTCCCTCTATGTGTAGTCGGTTGGTTGTAGAGAGAGAGACAAAACATTCATTTAATAAAGTTTCTTCTCTCTCTCTCTCTCTCTCTCCCTCTCTTTCTATTTCTTATTTCCTATACTAACAAGAGGAATTCCGGCTCTACTGCGATAGTCAAAGTGTCATCCACCTCGCGAAGAATGCGGTCTACCATTCCCGGACCAAGCACATCCAAAGAAGATATCACTAGCTCCGGGAGAAGGTAGAAGATTAAGAATTCTTGCTGACGAATATCCATACGGAGGAGAACGGGTCAGACATGCTGACCAAGGTACTATCAACCGACAAGTTGGGCATGTGCAGGAGACAGATCAAATTGACAAGGCATCCCATGTCGAAGTCAAGGGGGAGTTTGTTGGGAATTCAGTCCCTCTGGATGGGATCTGGATGAGAACCGAAAACCGGATCAGATGGATCCGGAAGGTCTCCGAATGGATCCAGTGTGAACCGAATCTAGGGACATATTTGTAAATATGTTTCTGATGTGCCTGTCATGGCTATATTTGTAAATATTCCTAAAGTCATATAAGTATAAATATGACTTAGGGCAATCACTTTAGAGTATTAGTAGTTGTTGCCATTATTACTGCTGTATAGACATAGAGAGAGCGTGAGAGAGAGTGTGAGTGAAATACATAAAGTATTTTTTGTTGTAACCGCTAGATGACGAAGGTATAGAGCTCGAGGTCGTTGCCTTTGAGTCTCGCATTGTATCCTCTTCTCATAGTGACAGTTGGAGTATGTGGGTTCCCATGGTTTTTCCCTATTAAGGTTTTCCACGTAAACATTTGGTCTCGTCTCATCCTGTGTAAATGCACTAAACCGTTATATTCCTATTTTCTGCTTTCTTCCATTAAGTGATTGAGACTCGGTTTGGTCGAGCGCTATTCCGCACAACTTGACCATCACCCGTCCAAACCTCAACTATCTAGTCGGATTGATCAGTCAGTTTATGTCACAACCGAAGACCAAACATCTTCTGTGTACGCAAAGGATTTTGCGATATGTTAGTGGCACAAAGGACAAGGCGTTGCTTTATCGGGCAGGTGTAGTCAAATAGCTTGTCAACTACACGGATGCCGATTGCGCCGGAAATGTCGACGATCACATGTCAACATCAAGGTTTGCATTTTCACTTGGAAGCGCCGCGATCACTTGGAGCAGCAAGAAGCAGTCGACAGTTGCACTGTAGAACACGGAGGCGGAATACAGAGGAGCGGCTATTGCGACATGCAAGGCCATATGGCTCAAAAGGCTCTTGACGGATCTACATACGAAGGTTGCCGATCCGACGACGATCTTTTGCGACAACCTCAGTAGCATCCAACTTGCGAAGAATCCCGTCTTCCACACCGGACGAAGCACATTGAGGTGCACTATCATTTTGTCTGTGAGCATGTTCTCTCTAGTGAAGCCGACCATGTATATATTCCAACTTATCAGAAGGTGGCCAATATCTTCACCAAACCTCTCGGCTTGGACAAGTTGCCGCAATCCTCAAGCATGCTTGGCATACAGCACCTCAAATTTCCGAATTTGAGGGGGAGAAGTGTAGGCCGAAGCAAAGTCGGGAAGGGGAGAGATGTTCAAGGAGCCAAGTCGGATGAAGAATTCGATTTTGAAACAACTTAAGAGGTCGAAACGTTCAGATCGGCTTGAGAGGCCAAGGACATATGGACAAATGGAAGGAGATTGGCTAAGTGGAGACTAGCCAGATGTAGGGAGAGCGATCGAAAGAACGGGTCAAAGCCAGATCCATCCAAACAAGGGGGAGGAAAAGCGGAAAAAGGCAAGGTAGGTGGCAAAGCCAAGAAGGGCAAAGCCGACCTGAAGAAAAAGGTCAAGACCAGGACATGGTCAGATGTGATCAAGGGCCTGCAAGAAGACGAGTCGGAGACAACCGACTCTGTCGAGAAGAGTGATTCAGAAGAGCCGAATCGTGTGAAGGCCAAATAGACGAGAAGGCAATCGAAGACGATACCAAGGCAGGAAATCCCACGGATTGAGGCGTGCCGAAGTCACAGAGGCAAGAAGAAGGCCAATGAGGGCCTAAGGAGTAGAGAAGTTAACCGGACAGGTTGAGGAGCACAAGCAAGAAGGTGTGAAGCCAGGAGAGGCCGGAGCGAAGAACCGGCAGTGCAGGAAGAACCTCAAGTTGAGCTTGAGGGGGAGTGTTGAGAGACAAGCTCAACATGAGCTGAATTGGCTAAAGGCCGACAGGTCGGTCGGCTGAAGAAGTCAACAGCCAAAGCGGTTGAGGAAAGTCAGTTGAATAAGCTGACAATTGGGTCAGCCTAGGGATAAGTTGATAGGCCGTTAGAGCCTTTATTCCTAATCTTAGTATTAGTAATATTTCAGGGGTTAGTTTCATAGGCTCTTCATGAGCATTCAAGTACTGACGGTACTTGTGTCAGCCCATTGTCAGGGCTTGTATAAAAGTGCTCTCTGAGCACACTTGTATGTGCATAGAGCGTATTATTTTGAATCCGAGTTTTTGTCTTTTGCTCTCTGTGTCTCTCCTGATCCCGCTTATTGTATTTCTATTTTCTCTATTTTTTACCTAACTTTGGCTAAGCCGACTATGTTGTTCTTAAGCTTCTGCATACGAAACTCATTACACTAAGGTATGATTCAGAACATCACTCAAGTTATGAGATATCGAAGAGGTTTGGGTCTTGTCATTGGGGGTTATTGTGTTGGGAGACAGGTCCCTCCGGATGGGAAGGGAGAAGAACAGTGCCAATGAACAAACTCGGCCGAGGCCGAAACCGTATGAGGAGGACCCGGCTACGGAGAGCCGGATGGTGCAGGCCCGGTATGAACCGGATGAGGAGTACTCGGCTACGGAGAGCCGGATGGTGCAGGCCCGGTATGAACTGGATGAGGAGTACTCGGCTACGGAGAGCCGGATGATACAAACCCGGTGAAGACCGGATGAGGAATACCCGGCTACGGAGAGCCGGATGGTACAGACCCGGTGAGAACCGGATGAAGAGACATATTCGTAAATATGTTTCTGAGAGCCCATCGTGGCTACATTTGTAAATAGCCGAAAAGTCATATTAGTATAAATATGACTTAGGGCAAACTTTTAGTAACTGTTGTTGTTGTCATTTTCTTGTTGGTGCAAGAAGAAGAGAGAGTGCGTAACTGTACAGAGAGAGAGAGAGAGACGAGGTCGTTGTCTCTATTGTAACCGCCGCCTGTGGCGAAGATCGTGAGCACGAGGTCGTTGCCTCCGTGAACTCACTGTTTTGTACATTCTTACATAGTGACAGTTTGCAGCCCGTGGGCTGCCGTGGTTTTTCCCCTAGTTTGGGGTTTTCCACGTAAACCTCCTGTGTATCTTTCTCCTCTTTGTGTCGTGTTCTATTTCCTGTTTTCTGTGTAAGTAAAGAATCCCGGTTGTGGCCGAGCGTTGGACATAAGGAGCCTTGAGTTCCCGTCATATCGAGTGTTATGGCACCTTTCTTTGCTCTATAATTCCTTATCTTTTGCTTAAATAACTAGTTAGACTCTAACAAGCATGTGAACTGCAATATGTGCATCTTCAAACAAGAATCGGGGGTGTGGAGCTAAAGATTACATTATGCTTGAGTAACATCAAATTTCACATGTCCAAATCAAAAAATTCACTCAACACACAAAATAATTTCAATGAGCTTTCATCCCATTGCATGTTTACAGCTTACTTATAGGTGACAGTTGTCGACCACCATTAAGAAAGTAAAGGCTCCACTAGTCAGTAAATTGGAGGTGAGTTTTAAGCAAGCTTAACTACATTTGACTAGCTAAGAGCATATTGCATATTGCATTTGACTTGGCCAAGTGTCGATGGTTGAAGAGTCGATTGCGAGAAAGTCCACTGTGAGAGTCGACTGACAGAGAGGAGATCCAGGTCGAAGACATGACCGACTAGTTCGGCCGTCCGGATGGTCGATGACCAGGCCGACAAGTCGGACCGACTGGACAGTCGACACTAGAGTCGGCTAATGGGGCTACTTATTATTATAGATAATAATAATAGTGATGTGTAGTAGTGGCTACATTTGTAAATAGCCCATACAGGTCATAAGTATAAATATACTTGGGTAAACAATTCGAAATAGATGGACACATGTAGAACAGGTGAAGTGAGTGTCTCTGCAGCGTAGCGCCACAAAGAAGAGAGTGTGTGTGAGAGCGCAAGTGAGTGAACGGCGCCATAGTTGTGTTCAGTAACAACATACGCCAAGAGCCCTGGGAGGTTGTTTACACTCTGTGTAGAGAGTGTTGTACCCTGATCTCATTGTTGTATATCCACTGTATAGTGAATCTCCGTTCTCCGTGGTTTTCTCATGTTTTAGGGTTTCCACGTTAAATCTGTGTACAGTGTTTTTTTTGTGTTTTAGAGTTGTGTATTTTAGCACATTCCTTTTCTTGTGGATTGACGATTCGTTTCTCAACAATTTTATCCTAATTACAAAGGTACATTTATGTTGATTGGGTAGTTTAGCGAATCAATGATGAATGTATGGTATAGTTGAGCTTGATGGGCCATGTTAAGATATCCAGGGCAACCACACAAATTGTGTGTGAACATACTTGTTCCAAAGAACATGTATAAAGAATGTATGGGAATATGCAATGAATGGAGTGGATATTGCATGATATTTCACTCACTATCCCATCATCAAAAGATTGGTATGGGATCCTATACTATATAAACCACGTTCTCCCATGTAATTGTTGTTGATGGATTGTTGTATTCTAATCCCCCATTTTTCACAAATATAATCTTGACTTGTGTATACTTAATCCCGCTTCTTCCAAACTTCTATTTATCTTCATTGCTTAATTATTAATATTTGGGTACAATTATTTCTATAGTTCTTCACATCTATTAATGGCCACTCTTTATGTGCTTTTATGGTTAGCTTGAGAATATAGGAACTTTTCCATATTACATAATACAAACATTTTGTTGTTGTAGTTGCATTTCAGTGTCTTTGAGAACCAGTCACAACTTTTGTGAAGGTTCCAACATTATTGAATTCCCACGAGTCCTAAATACAATCATCAAGTCATGATTTGTTTTACTAGTTTCTCAACATTATTGGAGCATTTATATCTTGATTGGAGCCCTTTGTAATCATTTAGTTCATTTTTACTTCAATTCAAAATGATGCTTACATCTTTCAATATAATCTTCCTAAATATAGGTCTCCAACTTCTACATCATTGAACTTTCTGCTTAAATGTAGATTTGCCGCCCCTCGATCAACACATGATCCTAACATCAATCTACACATCTATTAATGGCCACTCTTTATGTGCTTTTATGGTTAGCTTGAGAATATAGGAACTTTTGCATATTACATAATACAAACATTTTGTTGTTGTAGTTGCATTTCAGTGTCTTTGAGAACCAGTCACAACTTTTGTGAAGGTTCCAACATTATTGAATTCCCATGAGTCCTAAATACAATCATCAAGTCATGATTTGTTTTACCAGTTTCTCAACATTATTGGAGCATTTATATCTTGATTGGAGCCCTTCGTAATCATTTAGTTCATTTTTACTTCAATTCAAAATGATGCTTACATCTTACAATATAATCTTCCTAAATTTAGGTCTCCAACTTCTACATCATTGAACTTTCTGCTTAAATGTAGATTTGCCACTCCTCGATCAACACTTGATCCTAACATCAATCTACAAATTGTTGAATAAGAAATCTTAGACTTATGTTGCCTTTCTCTATATAGCTAGCTTGCTAAAAAGTGCCCTTTTTTCTTTAAGATCATGAAAAGTGATCCAAAATTAGTTGTCCCAATATATGAAATCTAATAATTAGGTGATGATGTTGAGCTTGTAAACTTATATCGTTCGCTCATTATTTTGATGGGGATTGGTGGCATAGAAAGGCCCATCAACTCTAGTAGAGAAAGAAGTGATACTCTCGCTTTCTCCGTGGATATAAGACAATGCATTGACGCATTGGAGAAAAGGCTCATTGACTATGTATGTTTTAGCTAAACAAGTTTGTGACCTTATACTTCAATTCCACATTTGATCACACCGTCAACATTAAACTTCTCCTTAACCAATTTTCTTTATCAATCACATCAAGAGAGTCACTTATCAAGTACACACACACTACATAAAAATCATGGTCCAAAAGGTTACTAGATATTTTATGGTTGTTAGAGATATTGGATAAGATTCAACAAATAGATGATTGCAAGTTTAGCACATGCAATTTGAGCATGTTACAATATATAACAATCATTATTTATGAAAAACAAGTGCATGTGCAAACAATTGTGCTCGTTCTAAATGATCTTATATAAAAACAACTATATGCAAAACATTTTATTATGACAACATGCTATAAGATTTGGTAAAATGCCCATAGCCTTTTTTAAGAGGTGTGTAGGGATTCTTTGACAAGATAAAATCCAAGCTCAATATATACATCTATCAAACCATATATTTATTGACAATATTGATCATTTGAGCTCATATTTCAAAAATAGATTCATATTTTCAGGTTAGTTCACACCAAAAGAATTAGCAAGAGGTCAAAGTTAAAAACTGTTTGGTTGACAACAAGTGTCAATTGATAAAGATTCTAGGATTATATGTTAAATCCATTGGTTGGAATTAATTCATAAAATACGCTTGGTTGGCATGTTATTACCATTGCTTCTATAAGGATGCAACCAATTCTAATGAAAAGATTTGTTTGAAATGGTATTGCAAAGTTTAAGGCCTATATTTCAATATGAAAACATAGTTGTGCTTTATATTTTTTTCAAAGGTTGCATGATTTTTATAGCTTCGTTCAATATGTATAGCCTATAGGTTATTGGTAACTCATCCATCCCCTCTAATGGGTTTTGAAAGATTAAAGTCATGGGTTGTGCTTTGGATGTTTCCATTTTTTTTATTTAAACCGACCTAGAGAATATGAGTACATAAGAAAGTAGCCCTACCATTGTACCTGGATGTTGGATTAAAGCCTAGCATTACAAGACCTAGATAAGATGTATGTACTACACATTGGTGTGAGTTTTAGTTGCTATGGAAGATATGCCATGCATAAGACAAGCCGAAATCGTAAAAACTAGCTCAATCACCATAATTAACCATACTCTAAAAAATCAAACACTTAACTTAGACACATTTCATTAATAGCAAAGAGTAAACTAAGAATGATTAAAAAGAAACCTTAATTAATAGAAATCTTACTCAAAGAAATCTAATCTAGGGTTATTGTAGCCATGGAGGAAAGGCCAACCTACCATTCATGGTGGATTGAGATAACTAAACAAGAGAGAAAGAGCATAAGGTGTAGAGGATGAAAATATATATTGATATTAGAAAAGCATAAGGCTACAATATGATCGCACTCGGATATTCTTATCTAAGGGATGTCTATATTTGGGATACTTGAAAAGGCTAAAATGAGTAGTTGGATTCTCTAAAGGTAAACTTTCTCAAACATCATGTATGTTAATGGTGTGTGCATGTTGGATGTGTTCAAACCTAGAAAATAAAGAAATTTTACACCAAACCTACCAAGAAGTTACTAAAAGCATTTGGAAATTGGATTAAATGGTATTTCAAAAAAGGAAGGACAATGAGTTTCTCTTAGATTTTGATCCTCCCAATAGAGATACATTTGCATTGATTATGAACGCTTTAGTTTTGAACCAAAATGGAAGAAAACAATGATTTCCAGAAATGATGGAAATTTATCATGAAATTTATATTGATGTGTTTCATATTTAATACGTAGTAAGGAACGTTTGTAGAAATGTGCAGACAACACACTGCATGTGAGTTGCATTCCCGATCATCTCAACCTTGAAAGCCTTGAACTTGTTTGAACTTGCTCAATCATGGAGGTGGAAAAATGTATTCAAAAGAGTCATCACTTTCTTTATAGGGAGTAATATGAAGAGTCATGTTAAGGTTGGCTACTTTTAAAACAAGCAAAACAAGAATTGGGATTTTACCAGCATGCCAACATGGCTAAACAAATACCACATTGATATACAAATGTTACTAGTTAGGAACCCTCCATAAAACCTTGTCTTTTCTTTAGGTTAGACTAGACTTTCACAACAAGCCCTAGAATATGTGACAAATTTCTTTAAGGTGTTGTGATCACACTCTTTTTGGATCAATGTAGGCCTAGACTATGAGATGTTAACAATCACAGTAATTTGCTCTCGAAAGGGATAGTTAACAATGAGAGGTTTACCTACATGGAGATAATGCAAGTAACCCTACACAAGCTCGATGAGGAACATGGTTTGAATTTAAAAATACACTCAACAGGGGTAATGTGTGGCATGATAGACATGAACAATTTTGATGTCGTAGTCAATCATGAATTGAAGATAATTTAGAACACGGGTAGCATGACAGTTTTCAAACATGCATTGAAATCATACTAGACATGGGCACTGAATGTATGTTAGTAACAATCTCAATGAAGGCCACGTGACTATGGTAGACATTTTAGGCATTGATACAACATTCAACCATTTGGAGTTGTATTGGCATTATGAAATGTATACCAATGCATGTCCAATTCCTGGGCTCACGGAAATGTAAACACAAACCACAATGATTGGGTTGACACAAATGCAAGCACAAACGCAATTATTTGGGCTCGCAGAAACACATTCAAACAATGCATCATTTGATTTCGTGTATTATCATGAAATTTATATTGATGTGCATCCATCTATTTTTCCAGAAACACACAAAGACATCCCTTCATTGTTTCAAGGATACTATTGAATGTCACAAATAAACCACCCTTGGCTAACCACAAATTCAAAGATGTTGATTAAACAATCTCTTTATAAGAAGTTACCTTTCCAATGTAAATCAATCTTTGAACTTTTGGGCCCTAGGGATGTGTACACACAAGAGATTATATGTGTATGCAAAGCACAATGTGATGCAGTGTACCTCATGTTGTCATAATATTCAAACATAAAAAGAAGTAAACATTAGAAGGAACCATTATTTTCTATGAAACAATGCCCTAACTTTTTTCTACTTCTCTTATTTACCTTTATAAAAAAACCGGGTGATTCGATGTAAGCTTTTTAGAGATTTTTTTCAACTTGACTTCTCAAACATGCACAAAGAAGCTTGCTTTCTATTATCTTCATCATTTTAAAAGACCCATGAAGTTCATCCCATGACAACACATAGAGGGCTACTTTTTATATTCGCATAAAAAGGCGGGGCAAACTTGGTGCAAAAGAAGTTACAACGAGTAAATTTTTAGGCGAGAAATGAATTCTGGGGGGGGGGGGGGGGGGGGGAACACATGCATAATAATACCTATGTATGTATGTTGAAGTTACCCCAACAAATCTCTCTCGTGGGCACACAACTACCCTTGGGTTTTAGCCACCAACACCAAGGGGCAATGGTCAGGACCATACAAGTACACATACACACGTGCACATGCACATACACATACACATACACATACACATACACATACACATACACATACACATACACATACACATACACATACACATACACATACACATACACATACACCATACACGTACACGTACACGTACACGTACACACACATACACATACACATACACATACACATACACATACACATACACATACACATACACATACACATACACATACACATACACATACACATACACATACACAGAGGCATAGACTCACTTTCATGCGCGGACACACAATCATCTCCCTCTTGCTCCCTCACACTTTTGTGGGTAGGAGAAAGAGGGGGGGGGGGGGGGGGTTGTGACTCGTGAGCAAGAGGCACGTTTAAAGGTATGTAAATCACTTGTGAATGTGGAGAAGCCCGAAGGTAAGGCCAGTCGTATCAGTCCATATGTATGTATATCAGTATGCATGCATGCATGTATGTATGTATGTATGTATATGGGTGGGTGCATGCATCATGCATGTTGTGATGGCCCCCACACACACACACACTCACACTCACACTCACACTCACACTCACACACACACACACACACACACACACACTCTCTCTCTCTCTCTCTCTCTCTATCTCTCTCTTCTTCATCATCATCTTCGTCTTCTTCTTCTTAAGCAACAGCTTGGCATGGCAACACACACCCAGTCATCTCTCTCTCTCTCTCTCTCTTTCTCTCTCTTCTCTCTGTGTGTCTATGTTTGCTCCTTGCACGTTATAAACACGAAGCCCATCAAGGAGAGAGTAACGAAATCGCCTACATCTCTCTCTCACTCTCTCTCTCTCTCTCATTTTCGTAGTCTTTTTTTCCCTTGGCCACATTCGTTCTCCTCTTTCCTCACTTCTTCTTCTTCTTCCTTGTTCTTCGCCGCCCTTTGACAACTCCATTTTCTTCGTCTTTTTCGTCGGCACTCTTTCTCATCTCTTCTTCTTCTTCTTCTTCTTCTTCTGTCTTTGCTCTCCTTTATCAATAACTCACACTTCCGCCAAAATTCCCCCCCCCCCCTCTCCTCCGCTTCTTTCCAAATTAGGGTTTTTTCTTTCTTCTGAATTAGAGTGTTTTTTTTTGGGGGGGGGAGGGGGAGGGGGTCTATTTGTAAATTAAGGTCTTTGGGAGTGCCTTTGTAAAATCAGCGGGGTGGTTGTGTTTTCTCTTTTCTGAAGGGGAAGGGACTCTTTGTAAATTCAGGGATTTATTATTATATTTTTTTTACTGTTATCATAAAGATTAGGGTTTTGTCTGAGGGTTTTCTTTTCTTTTCGAGGAGGAGGAAGGAGGAGGGGGGGTTGTGCAGGGAGAGAGAGAGAAATCGTTTTTGATCTTTAACATTCTCAAAGAAGCATCGTCAGTTTCTGAGCATGAAGGAATCAGGAGTGCTCAAGGAGGAATCCATGAACGAAGCGTCACCGACAGTAGAAGGAGAAAGAGGAGGAGCAGAAGCAGAAGCAGAAGCAGAAGAAGGAGGAGGAGGAGGAGGAGGAGGAGGAGGAAGGAGAGGAAGGAGAAGAGAGGAGAGATCATCATCTGTCCAACAAACCAATGGCATTAACAATAACACAAGGACAACAGCAGCAGGAACAGGAACAGGAACAGGAACAGGTAGCAGGAGGCTACCAGATTTCCTGCAGAGCGTGAACCTAAAGTATGTGAAGCTAGGGTACCACTACCTGATCACCCACCTCTTGACTCTGCTTTTGGTGCCAGTGATGATGGGCATCCTGGTGGAGGTGTGCAGGCTAAGCTATCAAGATTTGATGGCACTGTGGGAGCACCTCCAATACAATCTGGTGAGTGTTCTGCTGTGCTCCACAGTGCTGGTCTTTGTGGTGACCATGTATGTCATGTCGCGGCCGAGGAGCGTGTACCTCATCGACTACGCGTGCTACCGCCCCCCCACCAACGAATTCACAGTCCCCTTCTCGCTCTTCATGCGCCAGTCGGAGCGGTCCGCCTCCTTCGACCCCAAGAGCCTCGAGTTCCAGAAGAAGATCCTCGAGAGGTCGGGCTTAGGCCAAGAGACCTACCTCCCGCCCGGCATGCACGAGCACCCTCCCAAGCTCACCATGGCGGCCGCACGCGCCGAGGCCGAGGAGGTCATGTTCGGCGCGCTCGACACTCTGATGGCCAAGACGAAGCTCAATCCCAAGGACATCGGCGTGCTCGTCGTCAATTGTAGCCTCTTCAACCCGACCCCTTCGCTGTCCGCGATGATTGTGAACAAGTACAAGCTACGGGGCAATGTCCGGAGCTACAACCTCGGGGGCATGGGGTGCTCCGCTGGGGTCATCGCCATCGACTTGGCCCGGGACCTCCTCCAAGTCCACGGCGGGAGCTACGCGGTG
This sequence comes from Azolla caroliniana, assembly GCF_043228905.1. Classification (NCBI taxonomy): domain Eukaryota; kingdom Viridiplantae; phylum Streptophyta; class Polypodiopsida; order Salviniales; family Salviniaceae; genus Azolla; species Azolla caroliniana. Next base: position 7,688,619 of record NW_028230451.1, read on the forward strand.
GTGGTCAGCACCGAGAACATCACCCAGAACTGGTACTTCGGCAATGACAGGTCCATGCTCATCCCCAATTGCTTGTTCCGCGTGGGCGGGGCGGCCGTGCTCCTGTCCAACAAGCGGGCGGAGCGTGCACGCTCCAAGTATGAACTCATCCACACGGTCCGCACCCACAAAGGCGCGGACGACAAGGCCTTCCGCTGCGTTTACCAGCAGCAGGACGAGGCGGGCGAGGTCGGCGTCTCGCTCTCGAAAGAGCTCATGGCCATCGCGGGCAACGCGCTCAAGACCAACATCACCACGCTCGGCCCCCTCGTGCTCCCCGTGTCCGAGCAGCTCCTCTTCTTCGCCAACCTCGTGGCCCGTAAAGTCTTGAGCATGAAGACCAAGCCCTACATCCCCGATTTCAACCTCGCGTTTGAGCACTTCTGTGTCCATGCCGGTGGCCGGGCGGTCATCGATGAGCTCGAGAAGAACTTGAACCTCTCGGGCCGCCACGTGGAGGCCTCCAGGATGACCCTCCATCGCTTTGGGAATACCTCATCCTCCTCGATATGGTATGAGCTGGCCTATACCGAAGCCAAAGGACGGATGCGTCGGGGAGATCGGATCTGGCAAATCGCGTTCGGTAGCGGATTCAAGTGTAATAGTGCCGTGTGGCGCGCCCTTCGTAATGTGAAACCGCAACCGGACAACCCGTGGGCCGATTGCATTGACTCATACCCCGTCATTATTCCCGATGTGGTCAAGGTTTGATCGGTCCAATTCGTTAACTTCAACGTGAAGTTCCCCTTGCGAATTTCCCCTTTCTTTTCCACCTATTTGGTTCTATTTTTTTTTTTTTAACCTTTCTACCATCAATAACCATTGTAAGCTCCCAAACCTTTTGCATCTTTTAACTTCATTCATGTTATGACAATATTCATTTCACATGCTTAATTCATTTTTTTGTTGCATGTTATGACCATATATTCATGGCCTTGGAAAGGAACATTCTTTGGATTTAGCACATTAAGAATAATACCATCAAAGATCTATATAAGCTTATGTACATATAGTGTTCGATTCCCATTCTTATCACCTTATCCCTTGTTTCAATTGTTGATCCATGTGCTTACAAATATAATAAAACATCATAGGTTATTCCTAGCCAATTGGGATGCATTAAACGTGTGTTGATGATTGATATATAGCCACAGATTGCAATAGTCTTTAGCTAGATATTGTCTTAGTGCTCACTTAATAGGTTCTATATTGATTCATGGACATTCAAAATATATAGCTTCCTTACTAACATATCATGTATAGATGTGCATGTGTTTGAATGCAATTGTAACAATGTGAATCCTGACTTAGTTGCGATTATCCTTTAAAATGGAAATTTAAACATTATTAGTGATTTGTTATCGGTAGTGGACGATATATAAAATACGATATTTGATCAAAGAACATCTTGAATTATGAACTCGGCTCCGGTCAGACTACAATAAAGTGAATAACTCCATGTCAAATTCTAAATAAACAAAATCTAGCAACTTGATGCTCTTGAGAATGATAGGACACATCCAAATGTCGTGGGTCTCACTATTCTAAATAGTTATACATTTATTTGTTGCCATTCGTAAGTCATGGATCCACGATGTTTTTATGATATGATATGGGATGTGTAGACAAAGTGAACCCCAGTACATTTTTCACCTTTCGGGAACTTTAATATTCTACATTTCTCCTATTAAAAATAGCTATTAGTTTAATGAGACAATGTGATAATTGTAGTGTTTATTTGAATGGTTCCCAACTTCCCTCCTATTAATGAATTTATATTAGCTTTGTCAAGGGGTGTGCATGTATGAAGTGGTTGATGTGTTGTGTTATGCATTGTATCTCTAAATGTTTCTTCCATGCTATTAATGAATTTATATTAGCTTCGTCAAGGTGTGTGTGTGCATGTCTGAAGTGGTTGATGTGTTTGTGTTATGCATTGTATCTCTAAACAAATTGGTCAAGCTTATTCGAAAGAAACTCAACTTTCATTGACATGTTTCTTGCTTATAAAATATAAATGGATCCATTGATGTGAGTTCATTATTAGCTTCTTCTTCTTCTTTTTTTCCAAAAAAACACTACTACGCATTAGTTAGCAAACAAAATTACATCATAAACACCCAAAGTTCCTCTCACCAGCCCTCACTCTGGCCTTCCCACCAAAGTGGACATAGTCCCCACCTCATTTTCAACAAACGTATCCAAACAACTCCAATAACCTAATCATTTGTACCATATCTATACAGATTTACAGCACCTAGACGCTGTTGGAAACTGGAAACATCCATCGGGGTGCTTGGTAGTTCCATTGAGGCCCTGATGATGATCTGCCCACCATAGGAGAATTACCCCATTTCAGCAAGAACTTTGATCGAGATCTTTCAGCTACATCAGATTCCCCCTTAATTGAGTCGTATCGTCCCCGCAGCCAAGGTACCAACTCAAACCAGATATTTAATAATACCTCACCGCTAGGGATCTTTTGTTGTTGAAAAACAAATTTACAATGGTTGGTCCAAATGTGCCAGACCGATAAACAAGACACCATCATCCATATCTCTTCAAAAAATTCTGAGTTAGTGCCATGTCGAACTCTAGCCCGTTGAAACACCTTGCCATCCTGCACTATAAAACCATGTCCGTGGGGGTTTAACTGTTCAGCCCAGCCTTCCCCTGTTAACTTCAGCCCTTGTACGGACCCCCATACAACTCTCCCATTCACTCCGCATGCTGCCACTATCCTGAGACTTCTACCCCAAATGTTAATAGCCTCGCTGCAATTCCAAAAACAATGAGGAATTGATTCCAAAGGGAGCTTCTTTTATGTTAAATCATTTGCAAATAGAATTTCGTGAAGAGGTAGTCGTGCATCACATTGAGTTATGAACCTAATGTCTTTCGATAATGTCTTCTAGTTATGTTGACTTCAATGTTCTTATTTGATGTCCAATTCATATCATGTTAGGAAGGGAGCAATCCCCCCCCCCTTTCTTTTGTCTACATTTCACTTTTTCTTGTGCCTAGGTAGGGAAAATGCATACATTTTGTTTTGATTTTGCTTTTCTTTTCTCTAACTAGAGAAAGTTTATGAAGACAAAGAGAAGTGGGGCATGGTATGTTGGTAAAATGTATCTTCTTTCAAGGAAAAAGGTAAAAAGCAAAGAAGTTTTGGATGGTGTGAGTGGATCCATACTGTCATGAAATTACCGACACATGGCTACAGTTATATTTTGAATAATTATATATCTTCATCGTGGTAATATAGGAATATATTCTAAGAATACAATTCACAACTAGATGTTACGTGAGGAGCTAAGTCATTCTCTCATATATTAAGTAGGTCATGGAGTACACTAAGATAGAATTCTTGTTTTATGTTGATAGTTAAATTCACCTGTCACAAAGTAAAATAAAATAAAATAAACATTGTCATATGATTCTCATTATGGTTAGTGACAAATGTCAACATGTCATTAACTAAGGAAATTAACATGTCAAATTACTTCCTAGTACATGGTACCTAGGAGATAAATTTTGAGGTAAAGTAAGTGGGTATGTAACAGAATTCAAGTGTTCTAAGAGTGTCAATCATCAACTAACCCTAGAGCGAAGCATACTAGTATTCCAAAAGACAACATCAAGCAAAATATAGGGATATGTGGATGCTCATGAAAACTTTCATCACAATCCTACCTCGAACGTATACAAAAAAGAGGCAAATGAAAAATTGCACAGAGTTTTGAAAAACAACATTTTTTGGCTCAATTTTTTGGTTTTAAGTGAGGAAGGAAAAAACAAAAAGAAATCCAGAAAGCATGTAAAGGCGCATGCAAGTGTATCCCTAAAGAGACTCTTAAATTAATTCAATATCCAATAGAAGGGGAAACACTCTATTGTTGAAGACATGCATACAATATTATCCATATCTTGTGTCAATATGCTTGTGTAGGCCTTATACGTTCATCGCAAATGATAGAAATGGTGCAATTCCTTAACATGTCAATGGATCTATCATCATCCAAATAATCGAGGTAGGTGCAACTAGTGCAATTGTCTAGTGCCAATAATATGGGTTTGAAACATCAATATTGTATCAATTATCATATATGGCTTAACAAAACTTATTGAGGTATTTGTATAAGAACGTTTTAGTCATCATGATCAAGAAACAAACTTTTGCCAAAGTCTAGATAATAAAGAATATATATGTATACATACATACATAATTGTGTGTATGTAGAGAGAGAGAGAGAGAGAGAGAGAGAGAGAGAGAGAGAGAGAGAGAGGAATGTGCAATTATTTGATCACCTATGCCAACTCAATCCCAGTAAGTGGTAGATGATAAAAGTTTAGAGGCTACACACTTCTTGACTATTAAAATGAGTTATACTTATTGTGCTATTTTATTACTAAGTCATGTCGATGTGCTTTGTAAACAAGAAGTTTCTGTAAGAGGTGGCCATTCTACAATGAGATGTGGAGAAGGTTTATATTAAAACATAGATCCTTTTTCGGTGTTCTCAACAACTCACATGGTTTTAAAAATATAGGAAAGGATACTCTATGAGAACTCTTATTAATCATTAGTAAAGTGAAACAAAGAAAGAGGTCCTTTGCACTATTTAATGGAAGGTCCATCTTTTGATCACATGCGTTTTGCACTTTCATTAGATTAAGGAAGACTTGAAAGGTGTGAAACCATAACATCTTCATGATGGAGGATTTTCTTTCGACATATTTCCTTCACATTAGGTTGTGTAAGAGTTTAAGAAGTAAAATATTGAGCACCTCTATTAGTGGCATACCCGTGGGCCATTATCAATGCATCAAAACATGACAAGTGCACTGACATCAAAACCTCCGAAGGGCAATATATTAATACTCAAAACTTAGTTTAAAGATATCATTGGCTAGTACTATACATCATTGGCAACTAGAACATAGAGACCATTTTGACATATAAAGACTTGTTGAACACTTCATTGGATTAGAAAAACCAAAAACATAACTTGAACACTAGTTTCAACTTGGAACACCAAATCTTCATCATCAATGCCTATACATTTAACCGTTAGTTAAACAAATTGATGAATAGAACATGCATTATTTTCATGCTTCTATGGATGACTTCCAACTCCCACAAAGTTGAATTCATATAAACTTGTTGAAGTGCATAGATGTGAAACAATTGATGTGACATATTTTGTTATTTGTCATTTAGTTGCATGCAACAATCCCAAAAAATACATCCTATACATGTGAGTTGTGACCAAGCTTTGATTCACACTATATTGGCAAAATATCATAAAACTTCTATGTAGTCTGACATCCCATATTCCAAAATACTTCATATGGGTACATAAAAGAGCATATTTTCTTGTTCTCTTTCTATTCAATGCACCCTTTTGTGTACCATTTGTAAAGGAAAAGAAAAGTCATTTGTAGAGAGAGAGAGAGAGAGAGAGAGAGAGAGATAGATTATATTATCGTCTTCGGAGGTCAAATATGACCTATGAGACAAAAAATATTACATTTCACGTGATACGTGTGAAGGGGAGTAGTGACTCTCGATGTTCAAGTACTTTACCAATGAATGTTGCAATTGAGAGTGCACATCGTGGTTGTGAGAGAAATTCGTGCAAGGATTGGGCTTGATCGAAGAGATGTGGAAAGCACGGTTGAATATGATCAAAGGCAGAGCATTGTATCAAAGTGTGATACTCAGACTCTCGAACTTGTTTAGGGCAAAGTGTGCATAGTCGGCCACTCTCATCACTTGTGCCCCAACGCCCCGTCTCACATCTCAATGCATGCGAGCTAAGTCGCATGGAAGCAATGGTTCGAATGGCAAATAACGGGATGGGCTCTAACATGTATCAATGTGTACGACTTCCCCGTGCTTCGAAGAATATGGTTTTGTAGTTAGGTGCAACATTGGTAGTATAATGTGTGAAGTGTGAGCCACCACATTTTTCCCATGTCATGATACATTGGCGTTGCAAAAGGGGCTCCTTTACAGAGGAATCCAGTGTCACATCATGAAGCAAGTGTCTTGCATCCCATCTACCAAACCATTTTTCTAAATCTCATAGTTGTTAAAAAACGTGTATTCTACGTTTAGAGTATGTTTTAGAATACTCTGAAGTATTCTACATGTATTCTACATTTTAGAATTGCCGTTTTTTAAATTTTGACGTATTCTAAAAATTTGACATATTCTACGTATTTAACAAGTATTTATCATTTCAGAACATATTTTCTTTTTTTTGAAAAAAAAACTTTAAATTTTAAGAAGTATTTAACGTATTTTACAAGTATTCTAAACGTATGCTAAGTATTTAACGTACTTTATCTATAAAATACGTATTCTAAGTATTTAAAAAGAAGAAGTTAGAATACTTAGAATACGTATTATACGCGTATTTTATGCTAAGTATTTTACAACAATGTTAAATCTTGCATCCAACCGAAACACAACATTTTGCTTTATATGCGTCTTTTGGATCTTTTTGCTTGCTTCCCATGCAATTCTAGGAAGTTGATGTGAGGGGCTTTTTTGAACCTTAAGCATGTATTCAACAACCCTTTCCGGAGAGAGAGAGAGAGAGAGAGATGCCCAGATGGATGCAACTCAATTGGTAAGGTTGCCCAATGGAGACCAGGTGGTCATGGGTTCAACCCCTACATTCCACAATGGCATCTAGTGAAATAGAGATATATATCAAGTATATAATAGAGAGGTGACGAAATTGGGTTTCGAACCCAAGACACAATGCTTGTAGTGTTATTGACTTACCACTAGTGAATTAAGAGATATATATAATAGAGTGAACTGAGAAAATTGGGTTTCGAACTCAAGACATAATGCCTATCGTGTTACCCAATAAAAAGAGAGAGAGAGAGAGAGCCCAGATGGATGTAGCTCAATTGGTAAGGTTGCCTAATGGAGACCAAGTGATCATGGGTTCAACCCCTACATTCCACAGTGCAATCTAATGAAATAGGAGATATCTATAGAGTAATAGAGAGGTGAGAAAATTGGGCTTCGTATGACAATTTTTGCAACTATGTTTTAAGGGGATATTGTCCCACAAGAGTTAAATTTATGCCATTTAGTATTACAACACCATATAGTTGTAACTTGTGGTAGAGATAGCAAAGGCTTTGTATTGTCATCTTTTTTTTTTTAGTAGAGATAGGTGTAGTAGAGAGAGAGAGAGAGAGAGAGAGAGAGAGATTAAATATTTTTTAGTGTCAATAGAGGCTGATATTGGCTCATAGAGAGAGAGTATATATTTTTTAGTGCCCATAGAGAAGCCAATATTGATACATATCTATATATATAAAGAGAGAGAGGGTTATAGGTTCAAGTCTTTTGCACCATTCCGTTGGAGGACAATACATATAGGTTCATTAACTACTCTATAACGTGTACCATTTGGAAGTACTTATCAAACGTTTGTTATTTGAGGCCTCAACAATGAGTTTTTCTTAGCATGTTCAAAATGGTCCAAATGACAAGATTGAGATAATATTCCAATTTTTACGAAAATGGGGACTGCAACACAATTGGAATATGTGTAATGCTTTCATGTTTTATAGCAGACATGGGGTGAAAGCCGAAAGCCTATATGAAGAAGTTGAAAAGTATTCTTATGTGAAATTTCTGGATGTTAGAGCATGTGGGGATCATTTCCTCAAATGCTTATTCAGGTTTCCTTGAGCATTACAACACTAAGAAGTGGGCTTTACTTACAATTAATATAATTGTGCGCGCGCGCGCGCGCGCGAGAGAGAGAGAGAGAGAGAGAGAGAGAGAGAGAGAGAGAGAGAGAGAGAATTTTACGGCTTTAAGAGTATTGAAAGAGCATGTACTTTCCCTAGGAGTGTCTCAAATGTTATTGTGATCAAACTCATCCTTTCACGTGAAAACAATGCAAAAACTGGATTGTGAATCAAACCTATCTAATTGACTAATATGGAATAGTTATCCATACGTGCACATTATTATGTTCACACCAAAGTTTCCCATTGTACAGTAGAAAGGTCTAGCAATATGATCTAATTGCACAATGTAACTACATATTCGAAAACTAGGAACATGCCATATAACATCATTGGAACTTTACTAATAGTCACGCATGTAAACTGTACCACATGTAACGTGATGCAATTGATATTAAAGTATATACAATCAATCGCACATAGTATCACGACTCAACAATATAACATTGTTTCTTTTTGGCAAATAGTTACGGTTATTGTGTCTCAAATTTATTATTTTACATTTCTTGTGAGCTAATTGTGAAAATAAAACATGAATCGTTATTACAGAAATGTGCGGCTGAGATTTTCGTATTGAGATATTTCTATATAATTAAATTATTGCCTATGACATAATTGCAACAAAATCAATGCATTCACGAAGTGGCAATCATGTAATGACATCATATGTAATTGGACACCACATAAGTTTTTGGATATTATAGAAAATATATGAAATATGGATTTCCATGGAGTTTTCCATCTCGAACCTACCGGAAGCACATACCATGGGATAAGTGTTGAATCACACTTAACCACAATGTACCTTGATTGTTGCAACTCTAAAGGTGGATGTTTCAATATATTTTACATATACTTTATGCTTGATTGTTGATCAATCGAAATACCTAAAAAATGGGCCATCCTTTGGAATAGAAAAGCCACTAATGAAATGCAAATGTCGTACAAAAGAATGACACCAATGATTTTTTAAAAAAAGAAGTATGTGTCCCCATTTTGTCCTTTTTCTCAAGCCGGGTAAGCGAGAAAATTTGAGCAATTAGTTGCAACAATGATTTGCAATATGTTAGATACAAGATGAAAGTTTAATGAATTCATCCATAACATAACATTGTCTGATAAGTGTCAACTTCCAATATTGGACCCATGGTCGCATGGACAAGGAGATAACAAGAATTTGAGAATCACAATGAATGTAGTAATGCTAGGAAAATGGTGGGAGGATAATATCAAGAACCATGAGGAATCGTTGTCAAGTTACAACAATGCAATCAAGTGGTCTTGCTTCTCATGGCAGTTCCTCATTCAAGAAGGTTGGTAATGAATCTACCTAACTACAACAAACTGTTCGTCCATTTACTATGATGACAATTCACATGCAATTATTTTCCCACCATACTCAATTTATCAAGTTTCTCCATTGACTTTTATCGATCCCATTAACAGGATGGATGGGTGCTTTCCTTCTATAGATTCTTCCTCTATGCACATGGCCAAACATCGCTATTTGATACTATCTTCTCATTGTCAATAGAAAAAAAATCTTACGTTACAAAAAGTGTGAACTCAAAAAGTCTTTGACAATGATCTCCTATTTAATATGCCCAAATTCCTTTGTTGGCATTGCTATCCGTGGGTTTTGAGCAAACAATCAATAGACCCACATTTTCAAGCAAAAATATTGAATACTAAAACCAATATGTTTTCTAACAGAAAACCATCAATTTAGGTTGATCCCACAACCTTAAGGTTACAAAGTATTGATAGAACAAGTGAAGTGCATAGATAGATATGTTGTTTTCTTATATCAAATGTTACAAGGATCATCCATCGATAGTTTTACATAGAGATTCTATCTAGTTTTTGCAAACTTAGTATTTACATATATGTTTAGCTTTTTCTATCCCAATAACATCATATGGTTTATTTTATTATTTAATACCTCATGATACATTTATGTCTAGTTATCTACTTCAGATTATTGTATATCTTGATTTAGTCGGTTAATTCTATATGACTTTGTTTAGCCTTGTATTTGATAGGACAATACTACGAGCTCTAACCCTTGGGTTGTGGAATATGAGTTTGAACAAGCATAAGTGCACATGATCTCAAATAAAAAAATATGAAACATCGTACTTCTTTGTTGTATTACTACATATAAAGTGCAATGCTTTCACATTGATTGTGCTTGTCTTTTTCGAAATGCCAGATCAAATTCAACGCTAGTACATTTCAACCTTCATGGCCCCAAATTTTTACAATGGGGCCAAACCATCTTCTTTGCAATCTATCCTCGAAATACATTGTGTGATAACCAATACATCCTATGCTTTAATCATAACATACATGCTGAATGATATCTGAACTTTGTTTTCTTTTGATGCCATAAATAACAGACATTCATCTCTTCGATAGGCATCACCCTTTAATAATCAATCATAACAAATGCATATAGTTGGATGCTTAGATGGCTTTATAAATAATTGAGGCATGCAATGTTCTTTTTTCCAAAAAAGAAGCTACTTTCCCATTAATTAGGAGAGATTTTTACAAAAAGACTATACAAGTATATAAGTTGGGGAATCACCCCTTGGCCGAGTTCACGAATATGAGACTACGTAGATAGCCTCTTTAACTGTTTACTTAATTTAAGTAGGTATCTAGAACTATAAACTAGTGGCAATCATCACCGGCCAGCACAAGCCCGAACCTCTGGCCTTTAATGGAGGGAGGGTGGAAGGTGAGTAGGAAACAACCAGCATGGGGGCTGGTAGTTCCACCTCGGGCCGTTTCCTTCTTGCGTCACCATCGATGTGTTCCTCCATTTTTGCCAAAAGCGTAAACGGGCAATGTCCACGTCATCGAAGTGGCCACAAACCTCGTCCAAATACCCTCGTAGGCAACTGATAATCGTGAACCAAATATCCATGATCGTTTCCTTCAGGAGGCGTACCAGATCTTGGAAGACCTTTAGTCAACGTGCTCTCCACAGATACCAAAGGGAGAAGCTTGCGATCAACATCCAAATCTCCCGGAAATGAGGGGATGTAGTCTTCAAGCCTCTTGCAAAAACGAGTCTTTACAAGTTTACCTCTTGTGCATTCATATCACCAACTACCTGCGTTGAAGGCGTTTGTCCAACTATCAACTAAGGGAATGATCCAAGCTGCTGCACTCCACAATGTTGTCCCTTACACTTCGCAGGTAGCTAGAAGGCGAGTTACCCTGTCCTAGACCATTTGAGCTCGAGGGCAATCCCACAAACAATGTCTCAGAGTCTCGATAGGTGCAAAATAGAGTGGGTAGGCTAGTGGGCCTCCTCGTTTACTTATCCATTCGACAATGGGGACCGCGTTATTGATGAATATGGAAGATGTTATGCAGCGGACGATGAGGACCTACAAGTTTGTGTCAAACAAAAAACAATACAGATAACTAGAAGAATGGATATGCACTATTATCTTTCCTATTCTCTTTCGCATGTTGTAGTCCCATATGTCTCCTTAGTCTTTGAAGCGTTGATCTGGGAGCAACTTTGTCAGGCTATCAGCGATGTTCACCTCTGTATCAACCTTCCAGACTTCAAGCTTCTTCTCGATGACGAGCTCCTAGATATGCTGATACCTCACCTCTATATGTTTTGTCTTAGCGTGATAGACATGGTTTTGTATGAGGTGTATTGTGCTTTGTGAGTCGCAATACAGAGTTGGAGCAGGATGGTCGATTCGGATCATGGCCGAAAGGTCTATTGATTGTCATTGCAAACAAATTTCTTCTTTTGCTGCCGTCGACGCGGCGATATACTCGGCCTCTGTTGTGGAGAGTGTCATACATTCTTGGAGTTTCGACTTGCATGATATTGCTCCTCCTTCATAGGTGAAGACATAACCTGATGTTGACTTCCAATTGTTGGGGTTGTCAGCATAATCAGAGTCGGTAAAGCCTTCGACTTCGGTCAGATGATCTGAGCTTAATGTCAACTGCATATTTTCGGTTCCCTGAAGGTAACGAAATATGTGCTTCACTGCTTGCCAATGCTTCTTTCCGAGATTAGACATGTAGCGGCTATTGACACCTACAACATATGCAAGGACAGGTCGGGTGGCCACGATTGCATACATGAGACTTCCTACGGCCGATGCGTAGGGTGTTTTGCTCATGAGCCCTTTCTCTTCCTTTGTGGAGGGAGAGTCCCTATTCGATAGTAACTTGAATGACGTCGGAAGTGGTGTTGGTGCCAGCTTTGCATGCTCCATGTTGAACTGCCTTAGCTTTAACACTACCTACGATAAGCATGTCGTCGACATATAGGATCAGGTAGATCCTGGACTCGTCGGCCAGTTGCCAAATGTACATACATGGATTGGAGTCGGTTCAATCGTATCCAAGTTGCCAGATGTAGGAGTCAAACGTTTGGTACCACATCCTCAACGGTTGCTTTAAGACATAAAGTTTTTTCTTCAATTGGCATATGAGGTGACCTTCCTCCCCCATCATCATAAAGCATGTTGGTTGGGACATGTAAATGTCCTCTTCTAGATCTCCATGGAGGAATGTCGTCTTTACATCCAACTGCTCCAGCTCAAGGTCCTCTATCGCTACGACTCCTAATAGGAGCCGAAGGGCCATCATCTTGACTACGGGAGAGAATATCTCATCGTAGTCGACGCCATGTTCTTGTTTGAACCCCTTGGAGACAGCTAAGCTTTGTAGTTAGGCTCGTTTGCTGGCGGTCGCTGCGGCAAAGGGGTGGCATTTACATCAGATGGATGTAAGGAATGCGTTCCTACAAGGTGAGCTTGAGGAACATGTGTACATGGTACAACCCCTCGGATTTCACTCCGGAATGAACACTTCGGCGGTGTGCCGATTGAAGAAGTCCCTTTAAGGACTAAAGCAAGCCCCGCGTGCCTGGAACGCGAAGATCACGCAACGATTGCGTCGGATGGGCTTTGTGACGTCAAAATCGAACTCCTCACTGTTCATCCGTAAAGGTCGACTTGGGCCGGTTAGTATTTTGCTTTATGTTGATGACTTGGTCATCACCGACGTCGACCTAGGTGAGATAGACTAGACTCCTTGTGAGATTGGGTACATGCCGGACATGACGGAGGGTGATCATACTTCCATTCGGTAACTGAATGGGGATTTTGCCAGTTCCAGCAATTTTGCACTCTTGCCCATTGTCTAGTCGAACTGAGCTAGCAGGACTGAGCTGCCAGCTCCAGCAGAATAGTTCGAAGACCATTCATTGTGGGGGGTCACATGAAATGTGGCACTCGAGTCGAGCAGCCATGATTGTGCATCATGTGCATTGTACGAGATTTCTCCGGTCAATAACTCTTCCAATGAGAGGACTTCTTCTGACCGGGATTCGGCAACATTAATTTGGTTGTCGGATGGGGGCGATTTGATTCAGAAGAGCATGTATCCTGATCAAATTTAAGACCATTCCCCTTCCTATTTAACGACCAGCAGACGATAACGTTGTGGCATGTCTTCTTGCCGTGTGTGTAGTAGGTATTCAACTTCCTGTTCCATGACTTCAATCATTGTTGGTCATTTCTCCTCCTCGGCTTGCTCTGGCTTCAGCTGGTTCTCTGATTTGGCTCTCCTGAGAAGTGAACTTCGGCATTGTCGTCGATGGTGAGTTCGATCAATTTTCTTCGAAAAGCTTCTGATAGGATCTATCGGATTGCTTCATCGAGCGTCATCTTTGTCGAGCTATTCGTGACAGTCGTGCAAAAGACTTCCAAGCTTGTTGGGAGGCTCAAGAGAAGTGCAAGGGCTTTGATTTCTTCTTCAAAGTTCAATCCTTGCAAGGAGAGTTCAGCCAGCACCCAGTTAAAGGTGTTGATATGGGAGGTTGTTGTATCACTTTCTTATTGAATAACTGTTGGATCACTATGATTCTAGACAAGCTCGACTTCTTTTCATATACTTCATGTAGCTTCTCCCACAAGGCGTATGTGGTCATCTCTTTAGCCATGCTGAAGTAGACATTTTCAGCCAAATGCATTCTGATGGTCGATCTCACAATTTCATCGAGTGATCAACATTAAACTGCTAACATCTTTGTCAACTTGTTGTTATGTTGAATTGCCTCTATTTGGTGTTGGATGATCAGCTTGTCTTGCATCATCTCTTTCCACCGAGCAAAGTTCTTGCCATGGAATTTGTGGATTTCAACACTTGTGTTGGATGTCTATGCCATCATTCTTGTGGAAGTGATTGTCTGGCATGGTCCTTTCCTTCAATTGATTTCTCCTTCTTCTTGTGTCATTGCTATAGAACTCCAAGTCGCTCTGATACCAGTTTGTTGACACTATATGTGTCTATGTAGGCTATTGTTGTGTGAGGTTGGCTAACTGATACAGAAGTGTATGAGGATCTTATGTAGGGAGTTAGCAAGCAAGCACAAGATGGAGATGTGAAACTGTGTACCTGTTCAAGAAGATATGCACATAGAAGAGAGAGAGATAGTTACACAGAGATAGTTTAGAGCTCAAAATGACTGTTGCATTACTATTCCCGTCGAACTATTGTTACAATATACACTTCTCTCTTATATAGTTAGGTTAACTAAGCCCTAACTCTGAGCATGTTCACACTAGGAATACAATTGGGTGGAGTAGGAATTGTAGTCCAACAAAGGTGCGTCTTCCAGTTGTTGTCAGCCTGTGCCACTATGCGGATCGGGTGCGAGGTGCCACTACTCTAGCTCTCCCAAAATAATATATACCCTCCAGATCTGCTCATGCCCTTCAATAGTTTAACCGTTTCGGCCTCATCAAAGAGACCGAACCATGTATCTCCTCTTGCATCCCCCACCTGAACCCTGTCAACCACCTCTACTATCATTCTCCCCATTTTCTAAGCCCCCTTGAGGGGATGGACTAAGTCCTCCCTCACCCCTCCTGGAGCCACCGTGCATATTTAATCACCTATAGAATGGAACCCTATCTACACCAGCTTTCCCCATGCCAGGCCCTTGAGTTGCCCTATCATCATGTCGTCGCTTGTTCACACATGTGGATTCCAAAATAATGGTTGTCTAGTCCATTCAATTAGTGTCTCCGGGTTGTGCTTGACCAAATGTTGTCGCATGTGAACCCATGCCCGCAAGATGGAGTTCGTTACCCCTATCCTTCGGATGACATGCCATCTTGGGTGGGCTCCTTTCGTGCAACGCCAGTTCAAGGATTCATGCCAAGCCTTGCCATACTTGGGAGTCCCTACTTGCAATCTATTACAAAGGAGTACCTTCCAACACTCCTTACCTAGTAGGAGGCACCGAACCACCATTTTTGCTAGCAATGCTCAACTTTGCATTAAGGGGTCTATGAGGCCAAGTCCCCCTTTGGCATGTGGTTGCGTTACCCAGTGTCACGACACTCTCGCAGCTGCTATTGGTTTGTCTCTACCTGACCATACCCTGATGGTGGCCTTAATCACGTGCATACCTGCAGGGTTCATAAACCAAAATGAGACTGAATGCCAATGGTGGCAAGCATCACTTAGTTCACAACAAGTACCTTGTCAGCAAATGATAGTTTAGATCTACTCCACTGGTTCATCTTCTTGTTTATTTTGGATTGCACATGGGAAAGTTGTGCCCCCTTGGGGATCCCCCTTCCCATCATAAACCCTAGGTACTTGAAGGTCATCCCGTCTGGAATCCAGTTAAAATCGACGTGGGGTTGCCACCTTGGTTTCTCCTACATGTTGATCCAAAGGCCCTGGGTTTTATCCCAATTGACCTTGGCTCCAAATGCTTGGCAAAAGTCCTCGACAAGTTGTTCTACTTACTGCAAATTCTCTGCGTCGTCTGTAAGAAGAGGACCGTATCTTCGGCAAGTTCCGACAATAGAAGATCTTCAGACTCATTGGGAATGTGCAGTCCCCTCAATCCACTGCTCACTTTTTGTAAAAAGGCAAAGAAAACCTCGGTTACAAATAGATAAAGATATGAGGCCATGGGACAAATCTGGCTCATTGAACATTGTAGTCGGAAGGAGGGGCCCCTAACGCCAACTATCAACATGCTACCAGTCCTATAAAGGGCAGAATTGCAATTCCTCCATTTTTGGGTAGCCCCAATGCTCGCATCACATTCTCCAAGAAGGGCTAGAGTACTCTATAGTAGGCCTTCTCAAAGTCTACCAATAGAATAACAAAGCTCGGCACAGAATGATATGCCAATACCATAGCTTCCCATAACAACAACACGTTATCAAAGATGCACTTGCTTTTGATAAACCCTGTTTGACTCTCATGAATAATGTTTGGTAAAAATCTTGCAACCATTGAGGTAGGATTTTTGCAAGTATCTTGTATGTCATGTTAAGGATTGTGATTAGGCGCCATTGGTGCAGCTCTAGGTTCCGCTCTATCGCTTTGGGGATGAGATAGGTCATCCTCTCAACTAGACCAATAGGCATCTTTCCCGAGGTCCGGATCTTCTGAACCTTGGCCTCAAGAGACGGGATAATGGTTTCCCAATGAATCTTGAAAAAATCCCTTGAAAGACCATCGGGCCCGGAGCATGCCCCTCTCCGTAGTTCCCTTAGCACCTCCCAGAGTTCTGTTCAAGAAATGGGACTATTGAGCACTTGTTCCACCTCTTGGGTTACCTTGGGGTGAATGCAAACCAACACCTTGTCAGCCAGCTCCATGTTCTACATCAAATGCATTGGTGCGAGTAGGTGTCGATAGTATGAGGCATGGAATGTTGTAATATTTGTTCAATATCTACCTCAAGGATTTTATTGAACTAGTGGCAATACTTTTGAATACACAAAAGAGCAAATGGTTTGCATAGCATAAACAATGAAAACCGATGGCATGGGCCTTTGGAAGACAATCTTGTCAACAATGTTTAGTTGAATTCTTATATGGCTTTACATGCAATGTGACTATTTTCCTGAAGATTTTTGTTTAAATAGAATAAATAACTTAGTTGTAGGTTTGAATGTACCAATGTTGTAAATTTCCCCAAAGTGTGAATAATCATGTATAGCTCATACCTAGAAATTATGGTTGTTGAAACTTGATATGTTACCTATGAGGTAAAATAATATAAAGGTGCTTTGAAAAGCCATGTCTTGAACATTGCTTTTCATAGTTTTCTTTTCCAAAAAATGTTCTTCATAGTTTTAACCACAATATAAATGTGGTAGTGCACATTGGAAACATCAAGCACATATATAAACATTTTGGTAAACATAGACAAAAGTGGTCTTTAATGTAAACTAAGAAAAATAAAAAGGTATATCATGATAAAAAATTGTCTTTATGAAGTTGTAAAAGTATGCCACCTATGCATGCTTTAAACATGTTGTCTTCTATCCGTTATTACCAAATTTGATCATGAATCTAAAAATGAAAGCATGATCTTTCCCACGACATGTATCAAGGTTCTTAATGGAAAAGGTAATGTGTTGCATAGCATATATAAAAGTACATTAATTCTAGTGATAAAACTATATGCAATTGTTTGTTGCAACACATCCAAAGATGTTTGATAATTGTGGATTGTAAGATGGGATAACCAATGTTCTCCTTTCTCAATCGATTTGTACATTTTAAGGCAATTGAATCTTTCCAAAAAATAGGTAAATCAAACAAGACATTATGTGTGGAAGAAAAATGTCAAATATACATCATCCGAAACATCCCATAATTTTGTTTTATATATTCACTAGGTTACATGTTAGAATACTCATATTCACAACGTCAAGTTTATGTTTTTCAATAATGAGGTTGTTGTTGAACTCTTGAGCAAGTTGGTTTAATGTCAGCACACTTTACAAAAAATTACTCTTCGTTATAGTAATTTGACGTCATGTACATGAATAATTTGCTTCTCAAAAGGTGACATTCACATGGTTTTAACCAACACAAATATCTAAAAAAGCCGACAACAATCCTTACGAAGTGCTCATACAAAAATGATCATTGCCTATGCAATCCATAATACCTATTCGCAAAAGTTGCCAAGGATAGGCATCAAATAACTTAGGCCACTTGTACATGGGCATGGTACATTCATGTTAAAGAATAGGGAGGGAGGTTATTGTCAAATGTTATAATGTGCAGTCTTCGATTTTCGATTTTGAAACGATAGATATATGATTGTCATTTTGGTAACATTATAAGGTTGGTGACGAACAATATGGAGGGTTTGCAACAGTTTTTTTTCATGAATTGGAGGGTCTTTATTTCCTTTGAATTCATCAAAAACATTGGTCACTTAAATAGCCGAAAACTAAATTGAAAATAAGACAATTATAATTTCTTTAGTTTTTTGTCATGTTTTGAAACAGTATACAAAAATGCAATTTAATAACATTGTTCTATATCATAACTACGATCAAAGCACACCAATTACTAACATCATAAATATTTCACAAAAACATCAATTACATTACTGAATAGCATAAACCCCATATCATTTCAACAACCTTGACCAACAAAAGTTTCTCAATATTCAACAAGGTTTGATTCCTTTTATTAAACCCACACCAATGCCTTCCATAGTACCATGGTTTCTTTCGACAACTTCATCCTTAATGTTCAAGTTTTGAATGTCAACATTCAAACAAGATCGTTTCATTTTTTGTAGCAGCTCCTAGAGCCTTCCACTAGTTCCATGGTTTCTCTCTATCAACTTCATCACAAGGTTCTTTTTCCCTAATTAAATTAGGAATTCAATTTTCTAACTAGTTTTAACTTTTCTAACTTGGTTTTCATAATCCATCTTCCAGATATGATACTTGATTAGATTCTTATGTTTGGTCAACAAGATTTACCTATTTAACTTGAAAGAAAATACCACATTCCAAATTTGTTCACATCGACCTATTTGATTTACTACCCCACTATAAGAATCTGATTGTGTCTCAAATGTCAGAGTCACTAGATCCACAAATTATATGTAGTTACAACCTCACAACATCACTCGCTATCAAATACTCAAATATATGCCCCATGGATCTTTCCAAGACCAAGTTTAAAGTTATAGTTCACTAGATGCAATCGTAACTTCTTTGCCCCTTTAATGTGAGTATCATTGCATTGATATTTGGTGAATCAAGACACCCAATACGATAATCATCCCACTAATATTTCCATTACAATACACCATGGACCCAAGCAAATAATGATATTAATTCCCATGAAATTCCATTAACATAAAAATATTACATCTATTTTACATCATTTAAGCTGCAACACATAATGACACCAAAATAATGGCATTGTAAACTTTATCATATTACTAAAGACAAATCCTCTGTAAAAAGGATAAAAATGAGGAAAAGTGTTTCCTCCCACCTTTCGGTAGTTTTAAGTATTATTGTATCTTGATTTGATTCATAACATGGAACCTATGATGTAACCCATCATTGGAAAGAGCACCGAACTATGAGGTAATAGAACTTTACTATGAATCAAAAGCTATTGATCAAATAATAAGAATAATGAACAAATACCTTAAGAATGTGGTGTCAACGACAACCCTTCTTATACCACTATTTCATGAAACTTAGTGAGCAAAACTTCTACGGGATTTTCATAACTTGTATCGATTGCAACATATCCGATACCGCAATCACCAAATCTCCAGGCTTAACCATACCCCTTGCCTTCAACAGAACAAATGTACGGCTCAAGTTACTTTCCATGTCTTCGCTAAAATCGAGTCGAAACGGAATAAGACCCCACTGCAAGTTCAAGCACCTTCTCACATGTGTGGAAGGTGTGAACGCAAATATTGGGCAATCGGGCCGACAACGCGACAGAAGGGACGCCATGTCACCCTTCCTTGTGTACACAAATATCGCATCCACAGCCAGATTGTTTGCTATAATCAAAAGTCCCAAACACCATATGGTTAGTTTTATTTTTATTGCCTTCCAAATTAAGAGCCACATAACATCAAGATTATGAGAAAAAAAATACTAAAACAATAAAATGTTTTAATGTAAAATGGATGGAATTAGAATGTTTCCGAAAATGTACAAATGCATCGAATAGGCTAATGTTCTCATTCCAGAGGAAGCAATTTCCATACCCATTTGAGCAGCCGAATTGCAAATCTCTTCGGAGATTCGACCTGAGACCGAGTGAGAGAGTTCCAGAAGCTCCATTGTTTCATGTTCCTTTGACTGGCGCCACCATTTCTCAATTCGCAAACTAACAGTGCGAAGCACACTTAAGGACTTCTCTGGGAAACGACCCATGGCAGATTCCCCAGATAACATAAGTGCATCCGCACGTTGCTTCACGGCTTCCGATACATCCGCCACCTTCGCATGAGAACCCAACTTCAGCACAAATCTCAAAATTATGGCATACCTAACGAAACTACAAAGTTGTTGATCTTTTGCTTTAACATATACATAAGTATATACCTAACTACCTCTTATAAATCTTTATGATAAATCAACAAAATAAGAAGAAGATTCAAGCAAAGTTCTAAAGTTTGTGGCCATATTTTGGGGAATTTTGTAAACTTAAGGAATGGCATTCAGGAATTATGCTAGGGGGAAGTCTAAACCTAATATCTATTCATATAATGATACATAACGGGTTAAAACTCGCCTCAGCCCGTGTCGGGGTAGGATACTCGATCATAGACTCAAGGAGTTGCGATGCAACAATGACCGGTTTGTTTAACTGCCGACAAAGCCGTACCACTTGTTGCTGAACTGACGGAACCTGTTCTAACTGAATTTGTGCTCCGAGATCTCCTCTCGCAACCATAGCACCATCTGATACCAAGATAATCTCCCTTAAGTGCTTCAGAGAGTCACTGCTCTCTATCTTCGCAATCACCCGGATCGTGCTGCAAACCAACACAAACATTACAATGTTATTAAAAGAGGCCCACTAATTATAGGGAGAATATTTCTTTAAATACATTCAAGTATTTCCTTTATTTATCCCAGACACCCCTAACTAATCTTTTGTTATTTCCCCAGATTCCCCTTATCCACCGAAGGGTATTCATAACATTACACCGAAAATTAATCAATTGCATACCTTTGCAATGACCTTGCTTGAAGATAACTCTTGAGATGTTTGATCACTTCCGGGGACTTCACAAATGATACAGCAATAAAATCCACACCCTCTGATATTCCAAAGTCAATATCAAGCCAATCCTAGAAAGAAAACAAAATAACCAGATGTAAAAATCATATACAGAATGCACAAAGACAAAACAAAGAATTCAGACCAAGGACTTGTAAAAAAACAATCAATTAAACAAGAAGCAAATGAGCAAAACGAATAGATAATAATAATTAATGAAATACCCAACACTGTATGAAAATGACCCGAGTTTCAATCCTAGGAAACAATGAAAGGAAGGAGATGCATTACATTACCTTAATGATAAGCATAAATACTCAAAAATACATTCCAAGAACCATATACAGTTATGTAGTTCGAAAACAAAATCCTTCTTTAACAGTGAAGATTTGATAAAAGATATGAATATAACGTGAACCTTTGAAGATATTGTAGGTAGCATGGCATTACGTTCCCTAACAACTCGACCTCCTCTCCAGAATGTCAGGTTTGCTCGTGGTAACAAGAGGCCTGGATCGGTGCATCTACACTTCACATCGGGGCCAATTTTCTCCGTTACCTCAAATCTCACCATACCACCGTCAACCATCAAATTATCCCCCACACGTACATCTATTTGTTTTTTGTGCATAAAACATTTAAATACTAGTGAGAAATCAGAGAGAAAACAAATGGGTATATCTTGTACATTTTTAAAGCTCTACCTCACCCACCTTCAGTGAAGCCATCATAATTGACTTGAATAGTTCGATCTGGGAGAGTACCCTCAAAGGCACGTACTGTAAATGTCCAAATTTCCCCATCCTAGCAATAAACATATTTCCAAAAGCAAACATAGATCAGCTAAATTATAACTTTTTCTCATATGCTGGGCTTGGCCAACTACAATACATAGATGCAAATAGAATATGTAAATACAAACATATATCTGTATATGTTACACCAAAGATATTCTCTATGGTAACTATACACAATATAATTTATCACTTTCCATTTTCTCAAATGATATGTAACTTCTTTCATCTTGTGTTAATGAGGCAACTACAAAGTGGGACAAGAAGTAGCACATATATGATGCTTTTGATGGCAATTGTGTATATGCATGAATATGCACACAAGAGTCCAACAAAAATTTCACCATTGAATCTAGTCTACAGCCTGGCAACATCCTTCAAACACTCAACTATGTTAGCTTTACAACTTCAATGAGCTTACATGAATGCATGTATGTATAGATATATCTGTATTTGTGCATGTGCACATACACTGATTATATATTCATATTATATAGAAGCCAGAACAATGTTACGGGAAAATATAAATATTACCCCTTGTTAATTGGAGGTAATGTTGTTCCTAACCTTTATATTTTCATACAACTACTTTGTGTTATTGGGTGAAAAAGAGTCCATATACCCCACATTTCTTATAGTCATATTGTAATGTTTCATAAAAGAAATCCATAGCAGAATCAATAATTCACAAGGAGGATGCATCAATGGAAATGCCAATCAGCATTGCATTTGATTAGTGCCAACTACACTAATTAGTGATGTGGTTAGTGCTAAAGACAAGAAATAAGTCATTATATGGTATAACATGTTAATAACTACCTCAGCTTTCGCAGAGGAGGCACCTCCGAGGTCACCCATGTGTATTTCACTGCCTTCAGTGTCCATCATGATTGCGACCGCATAACCTTTCTCTTCATTCAGCTTCCGTACATTCCTGATCACATTCATATGCCATTCTCTGCTGCCATGGCACATATTGATTCTAGCAACATTCATCCCGCCATTGGCCAATGCTTCTAACTCGTGGAACTTGCAACATGCAGGACCAATTGTACATACGAGCTTTGTTCTTCGCGTGCTTCGGAACCCATTCTCCCTCAGCTCTGCCTCCGAAACAGAGTCTATGTCAATACCTTCAACACCAACATCACCGCTGTCCTTTTGATTCTTCGCTTCTGTCCCCTTCTTCGCCTCCTCCTCCTCCTTATTCTTCTTCTTCTTCTTGTTCGTCTCAATAAGAGGCGATGCTTTGTTTAAGATAATGGTAGAGTTGGGTTGTGCTGGTGGTGGGCAAATCGGTTCATGGTCTGCAGACACAGCGTAGATGGTGTGATATGCTGGTTTGCTTGTGATGAATCTGAAGCGCTGGATGGGTCTGAGAGGAGGATCGATCCGAGAAGAGGGTAATGGCGCAGCAACCAAAGAACGCAGAGATGCGTTCATTTCCTGGATCCCTCTGTTCCTCTTCTTCTTCTTCTTTCTTCTCTCTTCTTCTTCAGTATCTCTGCCTCTGTTTGTGACCCTAGTAGTTCTAATTGTAGCTGTAGTTCTAATTGTGGCTCTACCTCTACCTCTACCTCTACCTCTACCTCTAGTTCTATCTCTACCTCTAGTTCTACCTTTACATCTTACCTCTAGTTCTAGTTCTATCTCTATTTGTGGTAATAGACTCTAGTAGTGGACCCTGCTAAAAAGGCCTTATTAGGCATACCATATGCCCACCGCAACAGCTTGAACACGATCCTCGGCCATGACTTGTCCGCACCTCACTTTCTCTCTCTATTTTCTCTTGGTGCTTGTTAAAACAACACTCCTCTTTCTTGGCTTGCCAATGCCTCCGAGGTGATCTCGAAACCTTCGAAGGGTGGAAGGAATCTTCTTATATTGACCACGCGTCGCTTTGAGGTCGAGGCCAATGTTGTGATGTGGCATGTACGAAGGGAGAAAAGCACCGGTAGGTCAAGGTTATATAATAGGTTCAGGGTTAGACGCTAAGCATCCGAACACTAGGGTCAAGGGTTTAATGTCCACATAAGTTTCAGACTTTTAGGGTTTTAGGGTTTAGGATGCTGCAAATCACGAGAGTGTGTGAGAAGTCAATGAGGATGTTGTCATCGATCATAGACTTGCCATGCCGAATCAAGGCTATCCCCCCCCAAACCTGAAAACTCTTTTTTATCATAATCTATTCTCATCCTATATTAAAGGGTTCAAATATTGCAAACCTCATGTAATTTTGATTCAATTCCTAGAAAAACGGTTGTAAACCCAAGGGATTTATAACGACCATAGTGAGTCTATCTAATCAATCTCTTTTGAATTTATTTATTTCATGAAAAATTGTAGAATTTGTGCTTGGTGTGATTCAAAGTAACAATGGGCCACATCAATATGCTCATGAGTGGAAATATTTCAATTATTTGGGAGAAGGCAAAATCAAGTTCGTGTATCCAAAAACTCAGCACTCTACCATTAATCCACTTGCTTGACAAATCTAATGGAAATTGGTGTGAAAAACTTAACATGGGAAGGTTTTTTCTTAACTTTAAGGTTGGGATTCAACTTTGGCCCTAGGCTGAATCCTTAATGGGTCCTAGGTTGAACCCCCCCCCCCCCCTCCCCAATTGACCATAGGTTGATCCTAAGTTGATTCCCTAAATAGGACCTAGGGGCTTTCGTAAATCAATCTCATGTCAATTTGGCAAATGCACATACCCACATTTACAAATTCGAATTTGCTCGCAATCATACACAAACCTACTGAATCACAAACACACATGTATATGTAGAATTTACACGTACAAACTCATACATATCCATATATGGATATAAATTTATCCATTGCAGTTGTGTATTATATTCACATAAAACTTGAATATGTCACAAATATTTGTATTATGTATAGGGGTGCTTAAATATTCAAATTCGAAAATTATTCTCAAATCACATGGCACATACAGGGGCACACATGTTTCACCCACACATGCAACACATTATTTCACAAATAAAATGCACTTTTGTAAGTGCACTTACATGAAATACCAAGAGCACGACCACATGTCAACATATGTCATAGACTTCCACAAATCTTGATCAACAACACCACCAAATCCATCTTCCTCGTCGAGACACTAATGATCCCATTTGCATCTTTCACACCTTTTTCAAATTCTCACTACTAAAAGGCTCTCCATTCATTGGTTGTCCAAATCATGATAGTGCATGCACCTATCATTCCTTCTATCCACCAAGGTTATGTGTACATAACAAAGTGAGAAAGAAATCTTGTACTTGCCATTCTATCTATTATTGTGAATAGTGAACATTCATCTTCGACATTGTTGATTGAATCTTGTGTATTGTTTCTTTGTCTATCTTGGTGCTATGTCACTCTATCGAGATCCTATTAGGTGTTGATGCCACCATCTTCGACATTCCCAATTGAATCTTGTGTATTGTTTTGTTGTTTATCTTGGTGTTATCTTCTCTCTTGCAATTGTGGTGTATGATCTTATTAGGTGTTGAGGAGTTTGTGATAAAATTCTAGGGTTCTAAATGCAAAAATGCAACAAAAACAATAATGTTAATTGACTTTCAGATATAAGGAACACACACCCAGATGGGCATGGGTTTTATACCCAAATGGGTGCATGGAACAACAACAAACACAAGTGATGTGAAAGCTCATGTTCCCTCGACAATACATATATTATCATCGCATTGCTCGCACAAAAGATAACGTGAAAGAGGACTCACCAAGATTTTGGACGAAAAAGATGGAAAGAGTAAAGATGTAGCAAAGAAAGGTTAACGTGAGATAAAGAAATAAGCTCAAATTTTAGATTTCACAGAATGTAAGAAATCTATAATATTTCTATAAAACCATTTATAGAGTGATTGTGAGTGTCATGTCTGTTAAGAAAGTGATACAACTATTCTTTGTGCAACATCAAACACGTGATGGGCAGGATTGTTTAGGGTTCAAGAGAGACGGAAGGGGGGAAGGAAGACTCACCTATGTAGCAGCCCAAAAACCCTTCTTTTCATTACAAGAATACAATTCCTATGTGTTGTGTTGAGAGCACAAAAGGAATGGTTGGACTTGGACCAATTTGTCTACATGGACAAATGTGGCTAAGGAACCAGTGACCGGATGGAGCCGGCAACTGGAAACCGGATGGAGCCAATGACCGGATGGAACCGGCAACAAAGTCGGGAACCGGAAACCGGATGGAGCCGTCGACCTTCGACCGGATAGAACCGACAACAAAGCTGGGAACCGAAAACCGGATGGAGTTGGGAGCCGGAAACTAGCAACCGGACGGAGCCGGCGACGAAGTTGGGAACCAGAACTTTTTATCCCATGGAGAAGTATTCCTTGTAGGAGACTTTAATGCGAGAATCCAATCCCGACAATGCACAATATTTCAAATGAATAGAAACCTAGAAATGGTAAATGTCGATCCTTTAGACATAGGCACCACATGTAGCTCAAAGGATCAAGGTGCGAACGCCACGAGCTTTGGCCATCATTTGCTCGAACTTGGCAGTCGGCACTAGATGATCATATATAATGGTTTAGCCAAGTGGCCGGGCTCGGAAGAGCTCACATGTTTCCCACATGGAGGAGGGGAAAGCACGGTTGATTATCTAGTAGGACGTCCCGAGGTTACCCACATGATTAACTCCTTCTGGGTGGCCCCATGCCCTATTGGCGCGGACCATAGTTTCTTATACTTCGAGCTAAAATGCGATATCTCTAATGTCACCAATTCTAGTCAACCACGCCATCACACCACAATACATTTCCCACATGAGCTCTCTGATATATATGCTCAACATGTTCAAGCCCATCTCTCCTCCCTTGATCCCTCCCTACCTTTAGAGAGCCTTAGTACGAAACTCACACACATCCTTCACTCTGCAACAATTAACAGTTTCCCATACGTCAAACACTCCAATCAATGTAAATTAGGATCTATGCCACAAAATAGATGGTATGATGAGGATTGTAGGTACTTACATAGACAACTTACAATATTGCAACTCAATGGTAGTATTACCTCAGTACAAGCTCGAAAGGAAATGCGCAAGATGACACGTCATAAGAGACGAGCATGGGAGGCATCCCAATATTGGGAACTCTACCATATGCTCATGAGTAGCGATTGCGCCACTACGTGGAAGAGATTATAGGAACCAAGACCATAAACACCCATCAAAGATCCTGAAACCTGGCACACTTATACAGAGAGACTTTACCAAATCCCAAACCAACCACCCATTCCACTGCCTTCTACACCCCGACCTACTCTGGGGACACTCTTCACGACCTCTAGGGTCATGAAGGTCATAAAGAAATTACAACATAGGAAGTCCATGGACCACACAAGATTGTGAGCAGAACACATCATATATGCGAGAGAGTGCCTAGCTCCCTTGCTAACTCTAATCTTCAATCGTGCCCTCGCTGAGGGTTTTCCACCACAATGGACCATGAACACAGTGGCCCCCATACATAAAGGGGGGGACCCCATGGTTCTCAAACACTATACTAGCTCATGGTATGGCATGATGGTGAGTTGGCTTCTTGCGAAAGGTCTAGACATTAATAACCTCCCCCCTTTAAGTACGACCACGCGATTGATAAGACTTTAATCTCTCATGAGGACCGTAATAAAGTAATACGCCAAGAAATATGGCAAATTTATACTCGGTATACATGGATCACCCCATTAGAGCCACTCCCATCTAAAATGTTGTACTATAAGGAACACTTCATGCACTTCTCTAAGTTAGGTTTTATTACGCTGTCGGGGTAGTTGTGGTTCGTGCGGCGAAGTCGTGGGGACTAAGGTTAAGGGGAGTTGAAGGAACTTAAATTTTAATAAGGCTTGTATGGTGACGATAGAATGATGAAGGATAGTAAGAAGAAGAGTAACGAGTAATGTGTGTGTGTGTGAGAGAGAGAGAGACGAGCATAGATAAAAGATTGAGACAAAGTATGATTTTAGAAGAAGATTGAGACAAAGTATGATTCAAGAAGCAAGAGTATATGATATAAACATGATGTATATTAAAAAGACAATATTTTACCAACTTTACAATCCTTGATCGCAAACTGAACACATTGTCTATCGACCCTTGATTTGAACGCACGACCTCAACTTCGAAACGAGAGGTTCTCCACCCAATGAGCTAGTCATCTTTACTTGATTGTATTATTTTCTCACTTTCTCTTGATTCCTTCCTTCCCTTGTTTTCCCTTTCCCCTCTTTATATAAGTGTTGCCATGCATATGGTAATGTATGGGAGCATGGCATGCATGCAATGCATGAGTTACATGTAATGCATGATCACCATTTGGCGCATATGCATTGCATGTGATGAATGATGGCTATGTATGAAAATAGATATGGGATAAGTATAATGATGAAAATGCATTCTAAAATAACTAACCTAGCTTAGTGGTGTATGCTTGGTGCTTGATATACAAGGTTGAGGGTTCAAGTCCCTCAATTTTACTTAATACAATATATAGCTTCATTCTTATATCATGAAGCACATTTTTTACACACTTTTACCAATAAATAGCCTAGCCTAGTGGTATGTACATTGTACATCATATATAAGGATGTGGGTTCAAGTCTCTCAAATATTATTAAATACAACATTTAAGCTCATTTTTATATAGTGAAGCACATTCTTCACGACAACGCGGCCAAGATATCTAGATGTATTCTTACCACATGCACTAAGGGTTGCCATTGGTCAACTTAGAATATCATCTCACTGACTTGAGATTGAGAATGGACGTACTAATGGAGTCCCTAGGGAGGAAAGGATATGTAGGTTATGCCACATAGAGATAGAGGATGAGTACCATTTTACATGCAAATGTCCCACCTATGCCGAGATAAGGGCAAAATACCAAGACATACTTAGTTCCTCTCCCACCCTCCCTAAACTATTAGATACACTAGATATAAAGAAATTAGGCAAATACATCTTAGAATTGAAACAACACAGAGAGAATAAGTTACAAAACGTTGATAATAATGTTGCTAATGTTTACCAACATGTAACAAATGAAGTTTTTCGGGAACATGGGGAGACAATGAATGTTGACACACCTGCACCACTCGGGCTTTTCCTTGATGAAGCAGAAAATCAAAGAAGAACCAAATGCCCTCGGATGTCAGGTTTCAAAGCAACCCGACGAGATGTCGAAGCAATAAAGAAAATAAGGGAACGTGAGCTACACTGCCTAGAAGCCATGGCGGGGGCACTCTATACACCGGGACCATGGGTCACACCCACACCAAAAACCTTTGACCTCCCACTTCTTTTTGAGAGACTTGGGTGGAAATGAAATTAGGCTTGGTGCAAAGTTTTGTACACTACTAGAACTCTTTTAGCTTAAGCTATTTTCTTTTATTTTAGTTTTGATTATTGGATAAACACTCATTTTTGTTGTAAACCAACTATCTCATGGGCCAATTTTGGCCTTAGAAGACCATATTCTTCGCGGAACGGGGAAGCCGTACACATCGCTACATATTAGAGCCCATCCCAATATCTGCCACTCGAACCATTGCTTCCATGCGACTTAGCTCGCATGCATTGAGATGTGAGACGGGGCGTTGGGGCACAAGTGATGAGAGTGACCGACTATGCACACTTTGCCCTAAACAAGTCCGAGAGTCTGAGTATCACACTTTGATACAATGCTCTGCCTTTGATCATATTCGGCCATGCTTTCCACATCTCTTTGGAGCCCAATCCTTGCACGAATTTCTCTCACAACCACGATGTGCACTCTCGATTGCAACATTCATTGGCAAAGTTCTTGAGCATCGTGAGTCGCTACTCACCTTCACACGTATCACGTGACATGTAATATTTTTGGTCTCATAGGTCATATTTGACCTCCGAAGACGATAATATAATCTATCTATCTATCTATCTATCTCTCTCTCATGTAAGTGTTGTTAGTCACTTACATATTCAACTATTTAGCTATGAGTAGCCAAATAGTTGTTCATAGCTATTTTGCTTACATTGCCTAACATCATTATATAGTAGCTAATTCACCTAATAGCTACTATGAAATATCACAATTACCGATGATTAAAACATTTTCTTTTGTTGAGCTTGTTTCTCAAGAATGTCTACATAGTTTGAACCTTTGCACTTTTTCTTGCAAGGTAATCACCATGAAGCATTGATTTGCTCTTCTTTTTCTTAAAGTAGACCATAATCTTCCCTTATATCTTCAATGAAGATAAGACTTGAACCTTTTGCCCCCTTTTGGAAGATGAGCAACACAACTGTCAACTTACTTCTTTTGTTCATAAGACAAGCAAGCAAATGAATTTATTCTCCCCATTTGTCTTTCTTCTCTCTTTAAACAAAAAGGTGAAGACATTAGGACAGTAATGAAGGAGAATGTTAAACTATTGTTATTATTGAGAATGAGGGTCTTAAACAGATGGTTGTAAAACTTGAAGATGAGACCCAAGAATGTAAGAAAGCTTCATTAGACAAATGAGCACCTAAATAATATCAAATAAAAAGAAGCATCAAAAGAGGAAATGGACATAATGAGGCGGGATGGGATGTAAATGAGATGAAAAAAGTATGCACGACAAAGTCATGGGCCGATGTATGTGGTGGGGATGTGGTATTTAACTCATCTGTTATGCATGTGATGAATCAAGAGAAGAATGTAGAAAGCATAAATGACCAAGATTTGAAAGAATATGAACGAGAATCAAAGAACATTGTCATCCGTGGGATGAAAGAGCAGAGTATGGAAATACTTGCATCCCTCGGAAGGTCACCGGTGAACTCTTTAGTACGCATTATGGTATGTCGGATGTGAATGTATATGGGGCACGTCGAGTTGGGAAATATGATGTTGCTAATTTGGGAGAAAGGCCTATTGTATGCACAATGATGGATGATAAAAAGTGAAGGATCTACTTGAAAATAGTTGGATGTACATCAAATGTACACAATGTTTTGTTAGTGAAGATCGTACTATCCCAAAACAAAATGTCTATCATAAAGCATATGAAGAAAAATTCAGAAATAAGGTTAAGGATGTGCATAAGACAGAAAGTTAGGCAAATAGGGACACGCGACATGTGGGACTAATTCTCATATTCTATGACTATACTTTTGGAATTACGAGATTTGGCATAGAGGAGTTGACCAATGACCTAGATATCGTACTTCTTGTTGAAACATGCAAGCATGATACTCAAAGGGTTCAAGGTTTAAGAAACTATAATATACACTCAATGTATATGGGCCACATTGATTGAAGATCATACTATCTCACAACAAAATGCCCATCATAAAGGATACGAAGAAAAATTGAAAAGATAAGGTTAAGGGTGTGCCTAAAGATGGAAATGTAGGTAAATAGCGACATGTGATGTGACCTATAGGACTAATCCACATCTTCTATGACTATGCTTTAGAATTGCAATGGGTGCCCATGGAACGCAGGATTTGACATTGAGGAGTTGACCAATGACTCAAATATCACACTTATTGTTGAAACATGGGATGTTAAGGGCATGACCATATAATATCCCGTGGTGAGAATTTACCGTAGTATTCTATACACGTGGATAAGTGTGAGGGTTAAAACGAGAGTGTAAAGAAGGGGAGGATAGTCCTCGAGATTGAGACAACCCATTAGGCCAAGTGTGAACTTGCCTGGGGGCCTTGGGTCTCGCTATAAATATGAGGCCTAGCTACCCTCATTTCATCATCTCTTGACTACTTCGAGACTCTATTTCGTGGTGGGTCAACTCTTGTAGCGAGCGCGCCAACACTAGGTACGACTCCACGCCACCGTGGTGGTATGGGACACCGATCGAGGCTCGAGTCCATCTCGATCCCTTCGCTCGGGTGATGTCGGTGGATCAACACCCTTCTTTCTCTCTCTCCTTTCTTGTTTCATATATCTTATATCCTTATCATATGGTTACATTAGATCATCACTCTAACATGGGAGCATGATACTCAAAGAATTGAAGGTTTAGGAAACTATAATGTACACTCTTTGATATGGGCAAAAATTCCATGACAACAAAGAGGACAAGGAGGGGTGGCATGTTTGATTAAGAAGGAAATAAGAAATATGTGTCAATCATAAAAAATGATGAACATAAATGCTACATATGGATCAAAATATAAATACCTAATGATTTGCCCACTTGCTACATTCCTTATCAAGATGCTAAGTTTTACACTTCTTTGGATAAAGACCAACCTTTTGTCAATCTAGAAGAGGATATTGCTTATTTCAAATCCAATGGGGAAGTTCTTGTCTTTGGTGACATGAATGCTAGTACAAGAAGTTTTTAACTTGATGCACAACAATATTTCATACCGCATATCTCAAGGATGCAAGAGGATATATAAATATATAGTCTCTCTTTTATTAATGAAAAAGATTTGAACCAATTTGGGATGTTACTCCTGCAAATATGTAATAGTAACATAATGTTTACTACAAATGGTTGTTACCGATAGGAGTGCAAATAGCAACGACAAATCGAGGATATGTCAGAGAAGGATGAAAGTTTGACCTCTACGAGGGTTTTCTGTGTTGATAAGCTTTCCGCTTCGTCAGAAAGAAAATTACAAGAAAACGTGGGGATGGGTGGGTTGTTGGATTCCGGGTCGCTAGAAAGAAAACGCATGAAGGTTTGGATTTTAGCACTGGACTAGATTCCGGTTGTTCTCCCCGGACTTTTGCTTAGGGAGCAAGAAACATTTTACTAATGGAGCTTTCGATATTGCTCCTTGTAAAGATTGTAGAAAGGTTCTCATGCTATCGGTGGTTGTATTGGTGAAGATTCTTACAACGATTGGAAGGGTATGAATATTTGGTGGAGTTTGACTTGAGGAATCTTCAATACCTAAAATTGAGGAACCTAGAGAATGTTCAAAACAAGTTTGAAAGTGGACGAGAAAAGAAGTCTAGAAGAAGCATATGGGAGCCTCGTGATAATGAAGAAGGCCACCAAGATGCACGAAGAATCATCTAGCCAGGCAGGAGGCAAGAAAAGATCCGGATGAGATTGAGCTCCTCAAGAGCCTAATCCCATCATAGATAGGCCAAGTTCAATTACCTGATTTTTGTAAAGATCTCATCAGGGGGGAGGGGAGCTCATCTTGATCCTGAGGTTCAGGCTATGAATTTGAGGCTTTTACATACATAAACCAACAGGATGCTTCAAACTAGAAAAGTTCTTGAGTTATATAACCCTCTTGTTTTTCTTTGTTCCCCTATGTTTCTCTCTCAGAAGATGAACACCAAACTGAATTTTCCAAGCCCAACTCATCTATCGATCTGTAAAACAGAACTCCGCCACTGAAAGCCTCTGCAAATTTCTTGAAAAACCATAAGATCAATTAGACTTCAGGAATGAAAGATTCATGGTCCTCTAGAATGGACCAATAAGAGGTGATGGGACAAGAATAAGAGCTTGCAAGGGAGTGAAAGATGAAGTTGAGAGAAGAAAAAGACAAGCAATAGTAGAAGCAGAGAGGTATAAGGAGAAGGAGAAGATGAAGCCGACTACCGCCAACACGATGGCGCCTCATGCTCGGCCACCGGACAGAACCAACCACCAGATGACGACAGAGACTACAGCTGGAAGAGAAGAAGTAGAGGAAAGAAGAAACAAAGTCATACAAGAAGAAGGAGGAAACAGAAGATGAGAGACAGAGAGAAGAGATAGGGGCAAGGCCTGAATTTGACGGGTTAGTTTTTGAGTTTTTTGACAAGCATTTTTTAAAGATGTAGCAATGGGCCCGGTTTCGGCTTAAACCGAACCGAACCGTTAAACCATGGTTTAAAGGTTTATAAGTTCCAAAATAATTAAATGGTTTGGTTTGGTTTTAATTAATAATAAACGGTTCGGTTTCAGTTCGGTTTGGTTTTGAAACTAGGGTTTATAGGTTTATAGGTTTTTGGGCTATCTTTTTTTATCCATTAAATGTTTATGTAATTTAATGGTTTAATTAATGTTTTTCATTGGTTTGATTCACTTAACTTAATTGTTTATTTAATCTAATGGCTCAAGAAGGGAGGATGTTCATCTTTCAAACGAACGAAGTCGGAACCACGATGTTTGCATAAGGGCAAAAGGTCGAGTCGGACATCGACCTATGGCACAAGCGATTTGGCCATGTCAACTTTCCATGGCTTCGAGAAATACAGACAAAGAATATCGTTTTCGGGTTGCCGAAATTCAATGGTCGAAACGGCCAAGTCTATGAAGCCTACCAGCTAGGGAAGCAACATCAACTTCCATTCCCCAATGAGCGAAATCGAAGCCGCAACCGGCGCGATTTCATCCACTCGGATGTCTGGGGTCCCGCACAGAATGTGAGCATCGGAGGAAATCGTTACTTTGTAACCTTCATCGATGACTACACTCAGCACACTTGGGCGTGCTTGATCACGAAGAAGAGCAAAGTCTTCACCTACTTCCTGAAGGTGAAAAGCCTTGGCGAACAGGAAACCGACAAAAAGATCAAGTGGTTGAGGTCTGATGGCGGAAAATAGTACTTTTCCAACCAGTTCTCGAGTTATCTACAGAAGGAAGTCAAATATAATGTTGACGGCTCTGTCAACCAGTACAAGGCCCAGTTAGTGGCGAAAGGCTATGCACAGCAACACGGCATCGACTACGATGAGACGTTTGCACCGGTCACGAATATGACGACCAACCGTGTCTTGCTAGCGGTGGCTACGGCAAAGGGGTGGCACTTACATCAAATGGATGTAAAGAATGCATTCCTGCAAGGTGAGCTTGAGGAACATGTGTACATGGTACAGCCCCCGGAATGAACACGTCGGTTGTTTGCCGACTAAAGAAGTCCCTCTACAGACTAAAGCAAGCCCTACGTGCCTGGAACACGAAGATCACGCAACGACTGCGTCAGATGCAGTTTTCCATGTCGAGGTCAGACTCCTTACTTTTCATTCGGCAAGGTCGGAATGGGCCAGTTAGTATTTTACTTTATGTTGATGATTTAGTCATCATCGGTGCCGACCAAGAAGAAATCGGTCGCGTCAAGTCCCAGCTAACGACATCATTCAACATGAAGGATCTAGGGGACCTTTATGTGTTGACTATGCTCTTCAGGTTCGGTATGACGGAGTGCAAGTTTGTCTCAACTCCTCTAGATAGGAATATGAAGCTTCGCCCTGACTCCAGAACGGCATGCGACCCGAAAAGGTTTCGACAAATAGTCAGAAGCCTTATATACTTGACCATCACCCGGTCAAACCTCAGCTATCCAGTCTGCTTGATTAGTCAATTCATGGTGCATCTGATCGTGGAGCACCTTCAGTACGCGCAACAAATACTCGGGTATGCTAGTGGCACTAAGGACAGGGGATTGTTGTATTGGACCGGTACTGTCGAACAATTGGTCGACTACACGGATGTTGATTGGGCCGGAAACATCGGGGATCGCATGTCTACATCGGGCTTTGTGTTTTCATTAGGAAACGTCGTGATCGCCTGGAGCAGCAAGAAGCAATCGACAATTGCACTGTCGAGCATGGAGGCCGAGTATCAAGGAGCCACTATCACGACATGCAAATCCATATGGCTAAAAAGGCTATTCAAGGATCTGCAGGTGGAGGTTTACGATCCGACAACAATCTACTGAGAAAACCTCAATAGCATCTAATTATTAGCAAAGAACCCTGTCTTCCATGCCCGGTGTCGTGAAGAAAACCGTCCACAAGCGGAATCGGTGCACCGGAGCGTAGGAACCGGCTCTTCATGCACGTGCGTCTTATGTAATACAAAAGAGGGAATTAGGTACATAGAAGATCCTCGGTAGGTAGGAAGTTAATGGGAAACGACTCCTTCCTTGCCTATAAAAGGAGGGAGACGAGGAGGGAAGAGGGGATCGCGGAGAGTCGAGGATGAAGTGCTATCGGTTTGTGGGCGAAGGCTTCTCTCTCTCTCTGGCTCACAAACTCCGTAGCTTCTTGCTGTGCAGGTTTCGGGAGGCTCACGCTGCTCTGAGGAATGCCCGAGTGCTTCCGGTAGCACCTCCAACCTACTCTTTCCTTTCTGTGCGTTTACGAACAGGCATCGGCATCTGTTCGCCGGCCTGTTCGGTTGTAACCGACTTCGTGTTTTGTTGTTTGTCTCTGTTAATATACACTTACATACCGTTGTGCCCCTCTATGTTGGTTTCCACACTCGCGTCTTCGTGTCGAAGGGTCATGTCCCTGTGGATCTACGCTTGCACGTAGTGGGCCCCTTCCCTTCTCCTTTCCCTATTGCTCTTCGGTACAAGACCCCCGAGGTCCCGCCTCATTCCACGCATCCGCGAGGAATACCTCGACATCTTGGTGAACCCGACGTGAAGGAGGCGGCAGAAGAGCAGAAGATGAGGGGGTCGGATCTTGCAGAGGCCATGCCATGGCTTCGGCCGTGGATCGGATATTGAGCACACGCGAGGGCACCGGCGCCCTCGACAGAGCCATTGAGGCGGTTGTCGGTACGATCGGCCGGTTCAGCAGAAAGGATGCTACGAAGTATTTGGCGTCCTACGGGGCAGAAATGCTGATGCGGGACATTCCGGAAGAGAGGCGTCTTGCCGGGTTCCCTCGAATGGCAATGCCGAGCATCCATGCGGAGGTGCTCGAGGTACGGGCGGAGAGCCGTACCTGGGAGGAGTTCGAAGGCCGACTCCTAGAGAAATACGGGCTGGACGACGCGCTCCGGCTTTCGAAACGGGACTTCATGGAATGGGTGGAGTCCCCCGGCAAGGGAAGAAACGCGTCGGCACTCCTCCGGGAGTTTGAGGAACGCTTTGCGCGCCTTTCGGCGCTTGACCGAACCGTTCTAGATACGAGCCGGGTCCTATTGTTCGTCAAGTCGGTGGACGAGTGGGACCGGGATCAAGTCGGCTCTTTGCTAGAAACCGAAGACGGGCTGACGACCAACTGGACTGCGGTTAAGAGAGTCTGTGGCCGTTTCGACAAACGGCGAGAATGGGCTGACAACGGGGCGACCGGAGCGGGCTCTGTCACAGCAAGGAGGCTTGAACCGGCACCACAAGGGCAAAGGGCAGAGACCCGGGAGTGGCTCGAAACCGGTTCGGCTTCGACCAGCATGGTCAATGACTCGTCCGAAGGAGCAGCGCTGGAGGAGTTGACGCGGGTGATAAAGGATCTCCAGATCGCCCAGACTCGAAGGGAAGGCGGCGAACCGGCTCGTGACCGACGGCCGGTAGCAGGGAATAGGTGCATGTGGTGCGACGAGGTCGGCCACATCCGGAAGGACTGCGGCGATTGAGGAACCGGGTGGTGTACCTGTGGGAAGGCCGGGTGCATGCTGGCGACACCAGAAGCGCCCTAAACCGAAACGACGGGCGAGGAGGAATGAAGAGACTGATGGAAGAGGCAGCGGCCCGACACGTGGAGGCCATCCACTACTCGGCGTCGGCCGGCATTCGGGTCGGGGGCAGCGAGGCCCGAAAGGAGAGCAAAGACGGATTCTGGTCGGCAATGCTAGAAGGCCTCGCCGGCGCACGGTTGAGGAAAGAAGAAGCGGACCGCGCCGAGAGACGGGTCCGGGAAGTAACCGGGTGGAGCGACCCGGTCGAAGAGAAGACAGGCTTCGTAGAAGCCGCCTGCCGGAACTACGAGGCTCTGGTAAAAGACAAACGAGTGGGGAAAGCCAAGCGACCGGGCCCTCACAACGGTACGAGACCCGATTCGGGCAACGACGGAACGATGCCGGTGGGTCCAGCTCGCAAGATAACCCCAGGAAGGGCAGATACCGACTGGGGACGGAAATAGAAAGGACTACGGACCTACGAAAGGTCCTAGAAGAACGGATCCTCGACAGCAAAGTGGAGTTGTCATTGCGAGAGGTGCTAGGGATCGCCAAGAAGGAGTTCCACGACTCCATTGTGGACCTAGTGAAACGGAAGAGGCTGTCGACGGAGACGGAACCGGAAAGACCGTTGGAGGTGCGGACGACGCACATCGACGACATGGCGCTGGAAGATGAGTGGGCGGAGAGCCACTATTCAAGGCCGCACTGGGCCCGAGCGACCACGGAGACCCCGGTAAAGATCGGAGATGTTCAGGAACCGGTGGTGGCATTGGTGGACCACGGTTCGGAAATAAACCTGATGTCCGTGGACTTCTATAAGAAGGGAAAATGGCCGATCAACACCAAGCACGGGTGGAAGATACGGGCGGCGACGCGCGCCACCGAGGAACTGCATGGGGCCTGCCCAAACGTGCGAGTCAAGATCGGCGATGTCGAGATTGACTAGCACTTCTTCGTACACGAGACGTCCTCGCACCCGGTCATATTAGGGGAACCATACATCACGGCGGCGCGAATGGAGACCAAGGTGCTGGACAACGCGAGGGTCAAAAGCCAGGACGGGCGCCACTCGGTCCAATTTCTGACGGTGCGGCCGAACCACGAGCGAAACCGCGAATCCCTCGGTGGCGAGAACCGGGAGGATTTTTAGAGAGGGCTGCCAAGGCGTGGGGCCAAAACAGCCCGGACACTCGGGAAAGACCCCACGATTGTACGATAGAACCGAAACCGAAGAAACCTTGTAAGATAGGTAGAAAATTCTGCTTCTCCAACAACGGAGGGTGTATGATAGTCGGCATCGTTGGCCGAGAAAGGGCAAGGGCGGAGGAGCGACTTCGAGCGTGCGGAGTTCTCGGCCCGGACGAGAAAATCAACGGGGCCGTGGAGGCGGTCTCCTTCGATGACACCTTGGGGATGCTGAGGAAGGTAGCTGGAGAAGACCTTAACGAAGACCGGATGATATCGGTATGTTCCGAAGAGATGTACGAAGTCATCGCGAACTTCAGCTAGGGGCTCCGGTCGGATCGGACAGCCCGAGTTAGCACGAAGTACAAGACTGTGGACCGGAAGGTAAGGCCAGTCGCGGCACCCTTACCGGAGGGCAGTGAGTCCCGAATCAGAGGGGTTGCGTCGGACCCCAGTTTACGAGATCCGGCCTGCATAGGACACACCTTCACCGACGGGACGCTCCAGGAGCTCAAGATCGGTGGGGGCTGGTTCCTACTGCCGGCGGAGGAAGACCGGGTTCGGAGAATGCTCGGAAGGCACGGGAAAGCCTTCGCATTCTCACCGGAAGAGATCGGGTGCGTAGACCCGACAATCGTGGAGCCGATGGTGATATTCACGGTACCGCATGTGCCGTGGAATCTCAAGCCGATTCCAGTACCGAGAGCTCACATCCCGGAGTTGATGGAGCTACTGAGGCAGAAAGTCGATATGGGTATTCTCGAACCGTCGAGCGCGCCATACTCGAACCGATGGTTTACCGTACCAAAGAAAAACGGAACATTGCGCTTCATTCAGGACCTGCAGCCGGTCAACAGAGTGACCATTCGGAACGCAGGAATCGGACCGACCATAGACGAGTTCGCGGAGGCCTTCGCCGGAAGGTCGATTTACTCGGTCGGAGATCTGTACTCGAGGTACGACCAATTCCAGCTAGCCGTGGAGAGCAGAGACATTACGACGATGCGAACTCCCCTCGGCCTAGTGCGAATGTGTACCCTGCCACAAGGAGGGACCAACTCGGTGGCCCACATGGTGAATGCAATGAACAAGGTACTGAGGGATTGCATCCCGGACATCACCATGCCATTTCTAGACGACATCCCGATCAAGGGGTGCCCGGTGGAAGAGAAGGACGAGACACTCGGGCCGGACAGATGCCGACGATTCGTGGCAACACACATCGACGACTGCGAGAGGGTGCTACAAAGGCTAGAGGATGAGAGGCTCACCTTCTCCGGGGAGAAATCGGCCTTTGGGCAATCAGAAATCCTGGTGGTCGGGCACCTATGTGGACCATATGGCCGAAAGCCGTCTCCGGCAAAGGTAGAAGCCATCTCCGCAATGAAGACCGATTGTAGCTAGGTTACGGAAGTTCGGAGGTTCCTGGGGGCATGCGCGTTCTACCACATATGGATCCCGCATTACGCCCACGTTGCGAAGCCACTATACGGGTTGCTGAAGAAGGGGTGAAAATTCGAGTGGCGAGACGAGCACACGGAGTCGGTCCGGAAGCTGAAGGAAGCTCTTGCGGCAGCACCGGTGCTCCGGAAGGCTGTCTACGAGAAGGGTACCCCGGTATACATAACGGTGGATACGAGCCCGACCGGGATAGGATGGATCATCAACCAAGAAGACAAGGACGGCATTCGGTTCCCAATCCGATTCGGCGTGAAGGTCCTCAATGAGCGACAGCGAGGGTACGCCCAGGTTAAACGCGAACTCTGGGGTATCGTTTCGGCAGTAAAGGCCGACAAGGACTACCTGATCGGGATGGAAGTGATTATCGAGAAGGATTGCCTGCCAATTCTCGGCATGGTTTCCGGATGCGCGACACCGGACCTGGCGATGCTCAGGTGGATAGCATACATCAAGTCCCTGGATCCGGAAATACGGCACATTTCCGGAAAGGACAACGCCATGGCCGACATGCTTTCGAGGGCGAGGTTTGATGACGAGGGCGGCATGGTTTCGGAGGACGAAGAAGTCGGCGTGGACTTCTTCGAGGCGGCGTACGTGACGACCGATGGGACGAGCACTCCGGCACTTAACGATTTCGACGAGAGCAAGTACGATGGCGAGTGGCTCCAGATCGGTGGATTTTTGAGGACAATGACGCCGGATGCGTCATGGACGAAGGACGAGGCCACCCGGATCCGGAAGAAAGCTTACCGATTCTTTTTCCGGGACGGATACTTATGGAAGCACCCGAAGAAGAGGAACGGCATCCCGCTCCAGGTGGTGGCGATGAAGGAAGAATAGGAGGAGCTGCTGACGGCCTACCACGACAGCCCTTGGGCTGGACACCGTGGAACGTGGGCCACGTTCGAGAAGATAAAGGGGAAGTACTGGTGGCCGGGATTGTACCGGGACGTGCATCGGTTCGTGACAACTTGCGAGAGCTGTCAGATGCACTCCATAGTCCGACATCGGGATGGGCTTCACCCTACGTACCCTCCGACTATCCACTTCAAATGGATGGTAGATCTGGTGACGATGCCGATGGGAGTAGGACAGATGCGGTATCTGGTCCTGGCTCGGGAAGATCTGACGAACCAGGTGGAAGGCCTAGCCCTTCAGAACAAAACGACCGCGGCCGTATGTCGGTTCCTTATCGAGGACGTGATATGCCGGTACGGATGCGTCGGGAAGATCGTGGCTGATCGCGGGGAGTTGGACGCCGAAGAGGCCGAGGAGTTGTTCGACCGGCTAGGAATCAAGCTCTCGCTTACTACTGCGTACAATCCGGAGGCGAATGGGAAGGTGGAGCGCGGACACGGACCGATCGTCAAGGCGTTAGTTCGGGCATGCGGAGGACAAGTCGGGAACTGGCCGCGGTTATTGCCTTACGTGTTGTGGGCTGACCGAACTACGCACAGTTCGGTAACCGGATTCATGCCGGCAGAGCTCATGTTTGGGCAGAAGTTGATCATGCCGATGGAACGTACAATCTTCTCATGGGCAACCGTGG
This sequence comes from Azolla caroliniana, assembly GCF_043228905.1. Classification (NCBI taxonomy): domain Eukaryota; kingdom Viridiplantae; phylum Streptophyta; class Polypodiopsida; order Salviniales; family Salviniaceae; genus Azolla; species Azolla caroliniana. The sequence continues at coordinate 7,729,931 of NW_028230451.1, forward strand.
ACTGGAGAGACAAGATGAGCCGGGAGGAACTATTGGCAGCGCGCATGCGTCAGCTCGAGCGAAGGCCGGAAGACGTGGAGCAGGCTGCGGGAAAGCTTCGGGAAGCAAGGATGAGGAACAAAGCCCGATTCGACCGAATGCACCGGCTCCAACCGAAGAAGATTGAGGAAGGCGACTGGGTGCTAGTCTACGACAGCAGCCTCGACAACCAGCACCGAGCAACACGGAAGTTCGCAAGAAGGTGGTTCGGGCCTTACGTGGTACAAAACGCCAACAACAACGGGACGTACCATCTGGCGGAACTCGACGGCACGAGAATGGTGATACCGGTAGCTGGGAAGCGGATCAAAGCGTTCAAGAAGCATCACGACGATGGGCCGGATCCGGTTAACCTGGACTACGATGACGAACGATCCGAAACCGAGGAAGAACCGACGGGCGGGGAATGAAGGCTGGACCGGTTTTCTCCGTCCCAACTCAATTTGGCGCATGCCGGTGGATGCGCGGTTAGGTGGGGGCGGATGTTGTGAAGAAAACCGTCCACAAGCGGAATCAGTGCACCGGAGCGTAGGAACCGGCTCTTCATGCACGTGCGTCTTATGTAATACAAAAGAGGGAATTAGGTACATAGAAGATCCTCGGTAGGTAGGAAGTTAATGGGAAACGGCTCCTTCCTTGCCTATAAAAGGAGGGAGACGAGGAGGGAAGAGGGGATCGCGGAGAGTCGAGGATGAAGTGCTATCGGTTTGTGGGCGAAGGCTTCTCTCTCTCTCTGGCTCACAAACCCCGTAGCTTCTTGCTGTGCAGGTTTCGGGAGGCTCACGCTGCTCTGAGGAATGCCCGAGTGCTTCCGGTAGCACCTCCAACCTACTCTTTCCTTTCTGTGCGTTTACGAACAGGCATCGGCATCTGTTCGCCGGCCTGTTCGGTTGTAACCGACTTTGTGTTTTGTTGTTTGTCTCTGTTAATATACATTTACATACCATTGTGCCCCTCTGTGTTGGTTTCCACGCTCGCGTCTTCGTGTCGAAGGGCCGTGTCCCTGTGGATCTACGCTTGCACGTAGTGGGCCCCTTCCCTTCTCCTTTCCCTATTGCTCTTCGGTACAAGACCCCCGAGGTCCCGCCTCATTCCACGCATCCGCGAGGAATACCTCGACACCGGACTAAGCACATTGAGGCGTACTACCATTTTGTTTGTGAGCGAATCCTCTCTAGTGAAGTCAAACTTGTTTATGTTCCGACTGATCGGCAAGTTGTTGATATCTTCACCAAACCTCTTGGCCTAAACAAGTTGCGGCATTTTTCGACTATGCTTGGTTTACAGTACAACATCTCGACATGCCGAACTTGAGGGGAAGAGATAGAGCCGACAAGGTAGATGATGTCCGAAAAGCCGAATCAGATGACGAATTTGATTTCGGACCAACCGAAGAAGTCAGAATGTTCGGATCAACTGGAGAAGCTGAAAACAAATGGACATGTGCAAAAAGATCGGCCAAGTGGAGGCTAGTCAAACGCCGGGGGAGCGGCCACAAAGGAAAGCCGAAATCGGAGCCAACCAAATTAAGGGGTGGAAAAGCTAAGAAGGGCAAGAGAAGTGGCAAAGTCGAAAAGTATAAAGCCAATTGAGCGAATGCCAAGACCAAGACATGGGCAGATGTGGTCAAGGGCCGGAAGGAGGACGAATCGGAGACAGTCGATTCGAACAAACTGAATCACATGGAGGTCGGGCGGGTGAGAGGGTAGCCGAAGCCGACACTGAGTCAGAGGAGACGACGGGTCGAGGGGTGCAAGTACCACGATAGGGAGGGAGCTGACAAGAGCCTTACGAGCAGACAAGTTGACCGAAAGGGTCGAGATGCGCAAAACCGGAGGGATCGAAAAACGAAGGACCAGAAGGGTCAAAGAACATAGCACCAAACCGGACGAGGAGCATGAGCAAGGCGTGGAGACACTAGGAAGAGTCTGATGCTGACTCAAGGAGAACCTCAAGTTGAGCTAGCAAGCTCAACTTGGGCCGGATCGGCTGAAGAAATCGAGAACCAGATCAGATTGAACCGATCAGTTAGGCCCAAATCGGCTAAAGGAGCCGAGAGCCAAATCGGACGGAGACCGATTGGTGGGAGCTGGAAGGTCGTTGGAAAGATATTCCGTGAAGGAATATATTTGGGAGTTAGTGTAGGGGCTCACTTATGAGCATTCAAGTACTTGTGTCAGTCCTTTTAAGGACTTGTACACTTGAGTTTATTTTTTGAAATAGAGTTTATGTTTTGCTCTCACTTTGTCTCTCCCTTATACTCTCTGTGAATTTGAAGGTTTCCATTAAACCTGCATATTGTCTATCATTGTCCGGTTGAGTTGGTTGTGCCTACACTTCCGCACCTAACCTAGATCCTATCTAGGTAACTTCTAAGTTACATGGTTGACTAAATGACTAAACTTAGTTGAGCTTGATATCTCAACGCATTCCCTCAAGCTTAACTATGAGGCATCCGACATCAGGTTCTGCTTTTGGTGTTGTCCAACTTTTGATGTCGGCTTCTGTTCGGCTTTCAGCATTGTTTTGGCTTTCTTCATCCTTTCTCGCGCAATTTCGGTTCCTCCCCCTCAAGCCTATGATGAAGGCTTGTAATGTGAAATGGTCGAAGGCCAAGTGCTTGCATCTCGTCATCCACAACTTTCATTGCTCGAGGGTCACGAGTTGCTTCTGTAAAGCTCATTGTACCCGAACTGAGTGACCGGGTTCTTCTCTAGAGATGAGCGTCGGAGTTTTTCATTTGCCGATGTGAGTGCCTTTTTTACTCCAAGTGTTTGCATAATGGGTACACCAAACTCACTATCTAGTGAGCGAGCTGACACATCCAAATCACTTTCATCGGGGTGGTCGACTTTATATTCAGGCATCTTACCTTTGCCTTTGTCCGATTTGGCCCATGGTTGAGATGTGCTTGGAATATTTGAAGGCTCGTGTGGTCCACTTAGCTCGGTAGAGCTTGAACTATCCTTTGGTAAGGGACTTGGCCAAATATCGTCATCCGATTTGATGCCAACTCTTCCTTAGTTGGGCCGGATAGAGTTGAATCGGGTTCATACCATGATTCTGATTCGTCGAAAATGACATCCTGACTTACCCAAACTACTCGGGTCGAAGGGTTGAAGCACTTGTATCCCTTTTGCTCGGATGAGTATCCTACGAGGATACATTTCTCTAACTTTGCATTGATCTTTTGTCGTTTATCGTCAGGATGTGTACATATGCAATGCTTCCAAACACTTTGAGGTGTGAAAGGATCAGCTTCCTTCCAACAAAGATCTCGTATGGAGTTACCTCATGTACTCCATTAGTGGTGCACCAATTCATGATATAGACAGTTGTGGATGCTGCCTCGGCCCAATAGAAATTCGGCATGTGCTCCTCATGTGTCATGGTGCGTGCTACGATTCTTCCTTTCAGCTACCCCATTTTGTTGGGGTGTGTGTCGGCACAAAAATTCTCTCCTTATTCCCTCACCTTGGAGATAGGAGATGAATTCGTCGAAGAAGTACTCCTTTCCTCCATCCGATTGTAGGCGCCAAATATGCCGGCTCATTTCTTTTTCAACTCGGCTCTTAAGCTTTTGGAAGTGGGAGAGCACTTCACTCTTCTTCTTCATCGGGGAGATCCACGTGTAGTGGGAGTAGTCGTCGATGAAGGTGACGTAGTAACGACATCCGTCGATCGTCAACATTTGATCCGGTCCCCATACATCCAAGTGGATTACGTTGAGGCCTTTACTTACGTAGCTCTCCTTTGGGAATGGAAGTCGGTGTTGGTTGCTGAGTTGACATGATTCACACACTCGATTGACTCGTTTCGAGTCAAAGACCGGAAGTCCGATGACGACTCCCTTTGATTGCATCACTCGAAGCCATTGGAGGTTGATGTGGTTGATTCTCTTGTGACACAATTCGATGTTCATTTTAGTTTTACCTTGTCCGAATTGAGAATAAACATTCGGCCTTCTTTTCTTCATCTAGCTATGAGTCGGCCATTCTTTTCTATAAAGCATCCTCCATTGTTGAAACGGACTTGCATGCCTTGATCCACGATTTGGCCGACCAAGTTCAAATTCTTTGTTATTGTAGTAACGTGCAAGACATTCTTGATGCAATTGTTTTTGCTGTCTTTGACGAATGGAACGTTGCCGATGTGTTTAATGGGATGTGTGGTGTCGTCTCCCGTCTCTATGTAACTGGGTTGACCTGGCGTTCATAAGTCACGAAACCACTCTTGGTGTGACGTCATATGACTTGAGGCACCGAACTCGACGAACCACATGTCTTCCAAATTGGAGGTGTTGGTGGAGTCGGATGTCGACATAGAGTTAGTCTTAGGTTGCATGAAGTACAATCCACCATAGTCTTCAAAGTCGAAGTTGGTGGCGTAGTTTATGAATTGTCGGCATGTGGAAGCCGACTCTCTTATTCTCTTTCGGCACTCCTCTTCGCGGTGGCCGACCTTCCCACAATAGTTGCAAGTAATGGGACATGTTTACCAACCTTGTTCGGCATGGAAGCTCGCCCATCTTCCGAAGGTTCCTTGATGGCTTCCTTCTTCTTGTCTAAGGTTTGAGTTCCCTTCATGAGATGGGTTGAATCGACCTCTTCTACCATCGCGACCTCGTCCTCTGCCACCATCCGAATTTGTGAAGAACATCTGTCCTTACGACGTCTTGCTCTTAGTTCGAATGTGGTTCTCTTCAACCAATAACATTGATTGAAGGTCGAAGAACGAGGGAGGGTTTTCTCTCGCCAAGATTTCCATCCTTATCGGGTCAAATCGTTGTGCAAGGCTGCCCAAGCACACTTGCATCATTTTGTCCTCTTCAATGTTTATGTCGATGGGGCTTAGTCGCAAATGCTCTTGATCTTGGCGGTGTAGTCCGACACGGACATATCTTTTTGTTGAATATTGTAACTCAACTCTTGTCGGAGTTGAAGCTTTCGGGCGATCGTGTTGGCGGCGAAGTTTTTCTTCAAATTCTCCCACGCTTCTTTAGGCATCTTGGCATCTTGAAACCCTTGGCCGACTAGGTATTGGTTCATCTTGTACTCCCAAGATGAAAAATTGCTCCGGTCTAGCTTTTCACTAGGGAGCGAGCTACCCATTTGTGTGTTCATGTTGATGTAGTGTCTTCCTTTTTTACTTTTCTTCATTTAGTCACGTACACTACTACATAGCGACACTACAGTAGCGGATAGCCAGATTTGTCATCGATGTCTCAAACACAAAATCACTATGAGGCGGATGGGCTTAGTGAATGTGTTAAACCACACACTTTGATACCATGTTAATAATTAGGTAATTAACTAAGGTTTAATTAGTGTCTAATTATGTAAGTAGTTGATCACGTATGTGATTAAGCAACAGAAGTTTATTGTGTGTGTATATGAGAGAATGAGAGGAAGAGAGAAAGAACACTTATGAACAATAAGACAAGATGGGGAATGATTAACAAGAGTGTAGCTAAAGACTTTTCTCTATATTAATAAGTGTGTGGAATAACGCTCGGCCACAACCAAGTCTTAACCACTCAATGGAAGAAACAGAAAATAGAAATGAGATAATACAGGATGTTAACGTGGAAAACTCTAAAAGGGAAAAACCACGGGAGCCCACTGACTCTAATTATCACTATGAGAGGAATGATACAAAGAGAGACTTAGAGGCAACGACCTCGAGCTCTGTCTTCACTAACTGGCGGTGTCGTGAAGATTTTCGGCAACGGTGTGAAAATCGCGTGGAAAGGAGAAAACCAAGAAGGGTTCACTTTCACGCTTCTCTTACTATTTTTCTCAGTGAGTTATCCCACATATATATGCAGCTAATATGACTCTCTCTATATAAATACTAGCTTATCTCATATATATATGTGTGTGTGTGTGTGAACTTCTATTTGGCCAACTACCATTTGATTGAATCTTGTTTTGGTTTTTTCATTTGATTTCGGCTAACCGACTCTCATTTCAACTTTTCGACCGACTCCCCCCCACAAGGAGGGACAATCTTACATAACACAATAATTGACTTACCACAAAGCCAAGTCATTTCTTTAAAAGATGTATTTTCATCATTATACTTTTTCATATGTAAATTCTCATACATGAGAGCTTGAATGAGTGACATGGTTATCATGCATCACATGTAATGCATGAGCGCCAAATGGCAAACATGCATCACATGCATTTCATACATTACATGCATTGTATGCATGTCTTGCACCCTCACATGCATCATATGCATGGGGGCATCTATAAAAGAGTGGAGGAAAAAGAAAAGCAAGATCAATCAAGTAATAATAAAAAAACTATGTACTGAATCAAGAAATTAATAACAAGAAATCTAATTATCTTATTGGTGATGTATCTTGTCTCTTAAAATTGAAATCTCTATCTCAATTGCTCTCTCTCAATCTGTCTCATGATTGGAATCTCTGTCTCTCAATCTCTCTGTCTCTATCTTAAATACTTTCTCGTTAAAGCTAGTACAACCTTCGAATTCTTCCGGTCCAAGACCCCGATGGTCCCGCTTCATTTTCGCAAACATACGAGGATTTCCTCAACAACGGTTACAACAGAAAAGCTTTTTGTATATCTCCCTCTCTCTCTCTCTCTGTTAAGCTCTCTATATATCTATACAACAATAATGACAACTTACATTATAAAGTGATTGCCCTAAGTCATATTTATACTTATATGACTTTAGGACTATTTACAAATATAGCCATGACAGGCACATCAGAAACATATTTATAGATATGTCCCTGGATCCGGTTCATACCGGATCCATCCGGATACCTTTTGAATCCATCTGATCCAATTTTCGGATCTCATCTGGATCCCATTCGGAGGGACCGAATTCCCAACAATAAGCATCAAGTTACAAAAATACCCACAATGAGGTATATATAGATCTCATGTGCAAGGGTGTACATGTGTGAGAAGAATATAGGTACAAAGATGTAAGTCCTATATTAAATGTACTTGAGAGTGAAAGATCTAGAATATATCTCACTTAAGTACAAGGTCTTATTTAAGGCTTTAAGGTCAACACACTAACTAGATCCTATCTAGGTAACTTCTAAATTACGTGGTTGACTAAATGACTAAAGTTAGTTGAGCTTGATATCTCAACAATATTATATTGTCATTTGTTCTAAGATTAGAAAGTGTAGTTCGGTTTCTATCCATAGAGAAGGTGTCATGTGTAATTGGTTACAAGGTTGTTCATGACAAATTCTAACATTCTACTTCTAGTTTGCATTGATCATTTGGAATATTTTTGTCGACATATTAGTAACTCATAATTGTCACCTCCACAAATAACTTGGAGATGTATTATATATAAATAATATACAACCATTGTAACATTTTTTCAATGGGGTACCATTTTCATATTATGCAAAATCTGGGCTAATACAATTAAACTTGCATGGAATTCCATCCCTTAACCCTAAACTGGATAAAAAAATATGACAAATGGAATATGAGACTATTGATTTTCTTGTCACTAAATTTTTTAGTTGAAATTTATGTTATGTTTAAAGAAACCTTGTACGCATGCATCATACCTTTTTGTAAGTTTGTTGAAATAAGCCATTTGTTAACATCTCACCAAGATGTGAAAAGGAGAATGCGACATATTACCTATTTCAAGTGTCTCGATGTTGTCTTCTTCTTCTTCTTTTTCTTCTTCTTCTTCTTCTTCTTCTTCTTCTTCTTCTTCTTCTTCAGCATCATTGTCATCATCTTCTAGGATTTGTGATTAGGGTAGAAGAGGTTTGAGGATATCGTCTTCAAGACAACATATTTGGAGGCTACAAAGGATCGACAAGGTGTAGATGTCCCCTCCACATGCAATCCCATCAAAGTTGATCATCTTGTTTACCCCACTCTAAATCCAAGATTAATGTAATCATGTTATTTATGACAACTTACATGTATATTTTCTTGAATTTGATTATTGTGTATGTGTTTATGTTGAATCACATGATTTTGACTATGAGTTATACTTCTGAATAATTAGATTGCATAGCTATATTAAGTGGTCATGTTAGCATGCTCGCAACGGAACCATGACCCTATCAAAGTGTGATTGTTCTTCTTGTTTATCTTGCATTATGTGATAAAAGTATCAATTTTACAATATCATTAATTCAACAAAGCATATCAATATCAATAGCCATCAAGGCTTATTAACTAAACAACCTAGCAATGAGCCATAGTAAATATTTACCGACCTTAGGGTTTCGAAGGGTTAAATCTTCTTTTAATCAACTAGCCCAACCTAGTGCGAGACCTCAAAGTCCAAGCATATATATATACATATACATACATACATATACATATACATACATACATATACATATACATATATATATATATATATACATATATATATATATATATATATATATATATGAAGAACTTAGAGTTTGGATGAGAGGTCTTCTTAGTTTGAGTGGGGCCAAAACTCTTGGACATGACCTTTGTACCTACCTATTTTTGTGAAAAATAAAACCACCTTCTTTGCCATTAAGGATTAAATTCAAGTATTGTCTCATTATGTCTTTAAGTGCGCGGTCAATATCTTGACTTTACCGTTACCTTTAGGTAGTGAGTGATTAGGTCATACTTACGTTTTCCTAACTCCAACCAGTGCTAATAAGCCTAAGATGTGTGATTAATAGAAAGGAAGGTGCATTTAATATGGTTTGTAGGGTAGCCATTAGGAATAACAACCTATTTTATAAAAGTAAAACTTGAATATATTTTAGCGTTAGTCTTCACTTCACACATTAAGTCAATTCTATATCTAGTCACTGCGGAACGCATGAGCATAACGCTATTGTCCCTAGTCCCTAACTTCTATTATCATTGCCCTTTGAATGCCCATCATTAATACATGCATTATTCTCTTAATATGTGCTTGCCTATGGTCTCTATCAAGTATACGTGTACTTCCTCTTATTTTTCACAACATAACAATTTTATATTATGTGGCATAGGTTCAAGATAATAAGGACTTATTTTTTGTGTGAGCCACTTAAGTATACCTATATTAGAATTCACATCCCTCATTTGATGGCAAAGAGCCTTGGACATACCGGAAAATAAATAAATAAATGATAAGGATTACCAAGTTATGGCATCTTCAACAACATGTGTTTTGGATACTAGATTATCTTTCTATAAAGAGAATTAAATCAATATATCAATAATTATAGAAATTGTGGGCTATGTGTCATATTTAGTCTTCCCGTGGTGCTGAAGATATTATGCTTCTATACTATTCATTATTGCAATGTGTGTCCAATTAAAACCAATGCGTGTATATATTCCCAAATTTGATGACATCACAAACTCTCTCTCTCACTCACTCACTCCCTCTCACTCTCTTGGTGAAAACATAATTTATTTATAAATATATGTGAAAAATATTACAAGATACCATAGTTGACTGGTGTCATTGCTACATGGGTAATGGGGACAATGTGGGGTAGTGAGAATGCGGATTGCCAATAAGCAAGAAGAATATCCCTATGAGGGAAAAAATTCAACTTGTTCCAATAAACAAAACTACCGCATCAATACCCCCTTCAAATTTTGTATATATCTTCTCACTTGACGCCTACCATCAACTCTCTCTATGTGTATCTAATGTGGGACCCAAGGGGATGGTTCTGGACCAATCCCATGATGGATCCATTGCAGAAAGTTCCTTTCTTTCAATACACTGTGAATTTTGGTTGAACCTTGCTCATGTCTAAGAATACTCTAGCTCCTGCAGCTCAAAAGCACGGGAATAAGAGGGGTGTTTCAAGCATGCATTTGAAGGCTTTTTAGAAATGGATTTGGTCTTTCAAGGGACCAACCAAATATATTATCTTCAAATGGCTTTTACTATATGTAGCACTACCAGTAGGTTAGTCACTAAAAGGAGATGAGGCAACCATTCTTAGACAATGTTGTTATTGCAGTGACATGCAAGAAACTACCAAGCAAGCTCTCTGGTCCTGCTAACTAGCCCATCAAGTATGGAATAAAGTTCTTTCTTTATTCCTGACAATTAATGCAAACAGCCTCTTCTCCTAGGGATCAACGGTAGGGGGGGAGGAGGGGGGTTCTCCATTCCAGTCTCTTGTTATATGAGGCAAATGATGCTCCAGAGGCTATGATAGTCATCAACATGCATCTAATTTCTATCTCCCCCTTTCAGCAACCTCGCAAGCAAGTGCATGCAACCCATGTATGGAAAACAACATCAACGGTTACATTATGGATCTTATGGAAGTATCGTTTGTAAAAGACGATATGATTCCATAACTCCTCTTCTCTGAGATATATTGTCAGAACTATGGGGGAGCTTATTGGTGGTAGTGCGTGGGCAATATGACACTATGTTGGGCTCTTTAGAGGTTGTTCTTAAGAAAAGGAAAAAATTATTGTAGTTATGGAGGAAGTTGCCTCTGTTCACATTCTCATCTCCAAGTCTGATATGGAAATACCATCACCTCTAGTCCTCGACATGACCATATCTTTTGTACATAGCATTTTCTGATTGTACATTTTGTGGCCTTCCGATACTTTTCTTAATACTAATGAAGGAAATATTTTTTTTTGGGGGGGGGAGGAGGGGCGACTCTCTCTGTATGTGTGTGTGTGTATGTATGCATATTTAGTAGAGAGAGATGTAGACTACATAATTGATAATATTTTATAATTGTTCTTTGCCAATAAAAATAACATAGGTGTTTTAAAGGAGTATTTTTGGATTATATACTTCGTTAATGAAGTATAAAACTCAAATTCTCTCCTGGGTTTACATATGTATCTTAATGAAAAACATAATGTGTGTAATGTGTTGTCATCTTATCCATATATTATAACTTTGATGAAATGACAAATGATCAATTATCATTATTGAACCATGGTCAATGAATGGAGTCTACAAACTCAATTCGTTCAACAATTCTATATGCATGATTGTCTATTTATGTGTTTCCATAAATTATATTGCTACTTTTACTTGCCATGAATGCTCCATATCCAAAAACTGAAACACATAAATCACCTCAAAAGGAGTTACTATTATGTCAACAAGTCTTATAACAACTAAGGGTATGTACCTTGCCATAAATATCTTGGCTATAATTGTAGGGTTCTTAACGGTTTTCCATCATCACGTAGCAAATATGGGCATTGCTCATTGGGATAGTCTTGTCACTTTTAAATATTCTTGCTTAAAGAGCCAAAGCTTTCACCTGTCGTGTTCAATTACCTTATGTAATGGGATTTATGTTGTAATTCAAGAATTTGGAAATCGGTTTTTACCTTATTGTCTCAATGGAGTACCACAAGAGAGATGTAGATTGGAAGAAATTTTGATTTGGCAGTTTTCATGAGTAAGCTCACGAGGCTACTTGTCCTCGAAGGAGTTGCCTTTACATCAGTTAGTACTACAACACCTTAGTAAATTTACCTTGCCATGACCTCCTCCTTGTTGTAGTAAATGCAACAAAGGGTATTTGTGTTGTCTTATTGATATAGTATATGTACATACTAGTTTTGCGAGAAAATATGAGAGAGAGAGGGGGGGGGGTTCTATTCTACAAGAAGGGAAAAGTAGAAAAATAATGACAATCCACATAAAAATGAAAAAGATAGTATTTTTACCTTTGTATGTTAATGTTGAGAAATAGATTAGGTAATAGGCACTTTAGAATGACACTGTGTGCAATATTACTTATTCATATAGGGAACATCTACCATCATTTAATATTTTGTTTCGTGATAAAGGGAAGTGTTTGCTTGTGATTGAGGGATATTGATGTCTATAGACAGCAAAATGAGTTTGAACACAATTTGGCCTTTTTAGGATAAGTGTGCATTGTGTATGCTAGAGAGATATGACGTTACTACTTTTTGCAAGTGAACATAAAATACCATGGTAACATCGAGGTTTTGTGATATGCCATGCAATGCCCAAGAAAGACAATTGAGGGGACAGGTTTTTGTAATATGTATGCATGAAAAGTCCAAAGCCAACTACTTAAACAAATTGATGCCCATGTTGAACAAAACGTATTATGTCAATTGAATAAAATTGTGGGTTAGAAATAATTGTATCATGTATGCGTTGCCACCAATATAAGGGTTTGAGGGCCATGAAAGATTATTGATGATGTTTCCTAAGCAAAGGATACCCATGAAGGATTTAATGATGGTACACAACGCAACCAATATAAGGCACAATAATGTTGAATTCCATCAAGCAGGACTAATTGTGAAATTCAAGAAGGGCGTCAATCAAAATTTAAGTAGATATTGCTAGAAATATGCCAATCAATAACAAGCACATCAAACTCCATTTTCTTCTCTATCCTCCAAACATGGAAAGGTGGGTTGTTAAGGTGCCTAATATCTCTCTTTTGGATGAGGGCTAATGTAGTAGCAACTCCCTAAATCACAACACAAATTTGCAAGAGTGCGGTTAAATGGCTTCAATTTAATATATAAAAGAGGTGAAAAGAAGGTGGTGGTAAGTAGAGCAACCTCACACAAGAGACCTACCACGCATGACTAATAACTAAAAGGAGGCGTCCCACGATCTGAGCAATGAGGCTAGAGAGAGAATGAGCAAAGCTATGAAAATTATAGTCAATGGGGCCCAAACAAATATAGAGTGGGGTCATTTATTGTCAAAAATGTGCACATAGACAAAATATGACGAGGGTTGTCAATATGTGCGTAAAAAATCTATCATTGCGGATGAGAGTAGTCCAAAATTTGCACCATAATGACATGGTACGGCATGTATTGTAGGGATTCTAAGAATTTGAACCGGCCCGACATTTGAGGCACAACATAACATAGCACAAGCATGATATGATAGGTTGGTTTTAGTAATGGAACACATACTAAGGGTGTAGAGTGGTGTGCTCCTCTCTCTAGGGTAGCTATAAGAGGGAGTTATACAATCCGAATTGGCATTCATTACGGAACACATTCATGCACAAACACAACACAATCTGACCCAACCCAACGCAATAGAATGCAACACAACACAACATAATGCAACACAATCCAACCCAACAAACATCGTTTGACAAGCTTTGTAACATGATGTAATCTATTGCAAGATGCATGAGGGGAGCAAGAAGCCAATATAAGTTGAATCAGGCCTCCAAGGCATGATACTACATTCGAGTGCAACATAACACCACACAACAATGAGTGCGTCTTCGGAGGTTTCAATACGAAGCTACAGTTGAGTACAACACAAACACAAACACAACACGACACAACACAACAATGTGTATCTATGTATGTATGTATGTAATGTATTTATGTATGTATGTTTGTATGTATGTATGTATATATGTATGTATGTAATGTATTTATGTATGTATGTATGTATGTATGTGTGTGTGTGTGTGTATGTATGTATCTATGTATGCCTGCAATTTTGATGATGATCAATGAATGAGATGAAAGTTGTTCTCATGGAGTCATTTTATGCTCAGTCTTAAGCTACAATCAATAGATAGCTACAATCTCTGATCTTCATAACTCTTTTCAACCTTCTCATTTTTCCTCTTCCTCTTCCTCTTCCTCATTCTGCCCCTTCCTCTTCTCTCTCCCCTGTTTTATTTTTGGGTCCCTCTAAAATTCTCATTTCCTCACTGCTTTCTGATCAGATCTCCCTCCTCTTCCTCTCTCTGCCTGCTTGCCTCTCTCAGCTATAGATCCGACATTACAACAAAGGTATTATACCCTCTCTTCAATAGCAGATCTCAACTAATTTCATCTCTTTGCCTCTCTTTTCGATCAGATTCGTTCTAAACAGCATTTTCTGATCTATTCCTGTTTTGGGTTCTTCTGATTTAGTAGGTCTTTTTCCATGGAGACGGCTGTCCTTGGAGCTTATGAAGAAGACCCATACGATCAACACAACCATTTGCAGGTATGTCTCCTTATAATACCCTTTTCTTATCATTTTTAAAGTCTCTATCGATCTCTGTTAAGGTTATATAATTTAATCATTTTAAGTCTCTGTTTTATCTGTGACAAGAATATACTCATTGATCAATAAAAAGTCTCGTCTTGATCTTTGTTAATATTGTAGTCATTGATCACCTGTAGATGTATTGTGACGGTGACACGTATATATATATATATATATATATGTACGTGTATGTGTACGTACCACTTCATTTTGATATTTCTCACAAGTAATGTAATGCATCATTATATACTTTTTTTTGTAGTGTGTATGAAATCTGTATATGTATAATGTGTGCTTATGTCTGCATCACTTCACATTGCGATTTCGTACAAGCAAATGTAATGTACATATGTATGGACAACCTAAATGTGCTTGCATTTTCACATGATTACAGTTTTAGTGATTAACAATCCATCATCTAAAGTTTTCGTACATAACTCAGTGGTGTTTATAGAACATTTTAGAAGTCAATTTGAACCATCCATTAACAGAGAGTTGTTTCTAAGCTTGTCAGAAACTTGGATTCTCATTTATGGCGTGTTGCTTATCCAAATGGTTGATAACTTTGATGGATCTTCAATGTAATGGAGGCAATATATTGAGAGGTTACAAATTGAAAGCACTAATGAAAGTGCACCTTCTACTGTTAGAATGGGTCAATATTTGATTGGGCCAAACCCTATATATATGCATATATATACTTCTACCGACCATGCTCATTGGGAAGATGGATTGACCATGATTGAGATATGGGTATTCCATTAGAGGGAAGTCCACCGTATCTATTGAGTCATCATCACAGGATGTAGATGTTACTCTGTTTGTCCTATCTCTATATATTATTATCTTGTACCCTTAGGGGATCAAGTGCTGATAATGGATGGAAGAAAGGATCAGTCAAGTTGTGAAAATGAGGATGGTCTATGGAAGTAAGAATGATCATTAAGTTGTGTGAACCAATGGATTTGGGATAGCCTGCATTGCTAGAGCAGCTGGGGTTAATAAACCATTAAATGCTAATCTGCACTTTTCGTCTGGGTTTTCTATTAGTAAACCAATAAATAGAGGCTATTCACACCTGCATCAAAGGTTGATTAGGGTTTAGTCAAGCTAATGAATTTGTGTAAGGTATACATATATTTATTTATTTATTCTCTTTTTCCAAGGGACAGACTTCGTTCAATGAAGGACTCGGGGAATCTATATCATTTGGGAGATTCGCTATGGATTCTTTTTCATGGGTTAAGAGGTCGAGTTTCAATCACAACCAATACCTTGAAGAGCTTGGCAACTGTTCAGCTCCAGGTTCAGTTCGTGAAAAGAAGGCATATTTTGAGGCTTACTATAAGGCAAAGAAAGAAGCTTTAGAGAAAGCTCTTGCTGATGAGAACACTAAAACTGATAACAATGGTAATAAATGCTGATGATCTTGTCAAAGAAAATCAAAAGATTAAATATATTAAATGAACCAAAGAAAAATACCAAATATATCATATGGGCTGAATGCATAACTAACATATATATATATATATATATATATATATATATATATATATATATATATATATATATATGTGGCAATGTAGGTATGGAGGACAGTGGGACAGAACAAGGGGAATTATATGTAGATGTAGCATCTACCGAAGAGAAAGGAGGGCCGTCCTTTTTGAATGCTGAAGATGCTCGAATAGTAAAAGATATACCAGATGAGACCAATGTAACTGAAGCTGAAAATCTGAACCTTAAGCACTCTTTAGGACCTGCACTTGATGACTATGAACACTCTACACATGATTTATCTTCCAATGAGGTTTGTCAAGTTCCTACAATTGAAGATATGGATGGTCAAGAAACAGTCGTCTCTGTTGAAGAAAACTTTGGAAAGCTGGAAAAGGAATCTAATGAACTCATAGTGCAGTCTGGCAGTGAGAGTTCTGAAGCTGTAAACATTATAGAAGAGTTAATCAGACCATGTGAACCTACCCCACAAGGAGACTACGTTGATGATGAAAATGATGGACAAGATGGCAAGATTGTTGATGTACAAGACAAAGAAATTTCTGATGTGCCTGATGTGAAGGTTAGTGGACGTTGATTATAGAGGATGGATACTTTAAAATTCTACATACTGCATAGAAGAGGCTTGGTTCGCTCTTTTTTGCATAATGAACAAGAATATCTATTTTAATTGGATGCTAACAATCTATACTAATATAAAAACTACTTACATTCCATTTCATGTTTTTTGCAGAAGTCTTGCACACCATCCAAAGTTTCGAAGGCATATGTTGAGAAGCCATCGCATTCTCAAATATCAAAGCCAAAAGTGATGCTGAAAAATACTGGGAATGGTGTATTGAATGCCACATCCAAGCTAAACAAAAGTAATGTGGAAAGAAAGCTAGGTCCAGGGGGGAGTATTGCAGAAGTGAAAAATCCTGGAGGAACGACCAATTCACACATACAATCTACAGTTACTGTGCCACAACCATTTGAACTAGCAACCAACAAAAGAACTGCAATTATTTCTCGTCCAGCAGATGAGGATGGAACCAAATCATCTCTCAAGTCTATTCATAATACTGCTCCTCCAACACATCCTTTATCATTGAAGAGAACTAGGGTATTCAAGTTTTTTGCTAGTTATTTTTGTAACGATTGATCTACTTGGAATATTTGCATTGAAGCATGTGAGTTTGTTTGGCCAGTTATTCTGTTTGTCCTATATCTAACATTCTTGGTTTGCGAAAACTTTCAGGATCCAGCCATGAAGAATTCAATGCTGAAAAACCCAACAGCTCAAACCAGCAGGTATTCCCAACTTTGACATGTATAATCTTCATAGCTTTAACTTATAACTTAATTTAAGCAACATCCTAGATTCAGATACAATCACATCTATTTTCTGATTATTTATTTGTCTTGATTGAGCAACACTTATCTCGGTGATGATATGAAATATATGCATTTCTTTCTTTGGATATGAGAGCAAGACTTTGTCTTTTTCCTCTATAAAAATTTCACAGTTTGAACACAATATTTTCTGTAGTTATATTAATTCTGAGCTTCTTATGCATTTATTTATTTTTATGTAGGCAAAATGCAAAAGCTGAACTGCCAACAATGACTCTGACAAATCAGATGATGCAAGGTGTCATAAACACAAATGAAGTGAAGAAGGATGAGAAGAAACGGAATGGAACTGTCATGTATCCTTAATATCTTCAATGCAATTATCGGCCACCAAGGGTTGTTAATATTTATCAAGTCCAATCAGAACTGTTTAATCTTCTTAACATTACTTAGAATTGAAATGTATGTTAAATCAAGATCAAGTTCTGTGAAGAATCGCACAAATGCATTCAGCTTTAAAAGCGATGAAAGGGCTGAGAAAAGGAGAGAGGTATTGCTACTTCTCATTCAGATTATGTCTTAGATATTTCACATTTAGTTAAGTAATCCAATATTACTTTGTAATAATAGCTATCACTCATGTAGGATACCTCTTATCTCTTGGATATTGTGCATGTAGGAAGTAATCCAATATTGATTATATATCAGATATACCCATATGATATACTTCTTAGGTATCTTGCAATGAGTACATACTCTTAATACTTGTGTATTACATGTCACTCAGTATTAATATACAATTATGTGTAAAATCTTGTGCAATGAATTAGTAATCCAGTACTTCTGGATTAAATATTGTTCATATAGTAGCATATTTCTATGTATTACATGTCACTCAGTATTAATATACAATAATGTGTGAAATTTGAGTACTTCTGGATTAAATATTGCTCATACAGTAGCATATTTCTATAGTGTGTATTTTTCTTCACTCTCTCTTGCTTGTTCATCACTCTATTCCCCTTACTCATGTCAATGTAGTGGTCCTCATCCAATCTAAACTCTAAAACCTTCTTTCACAAAACATAGGGCTTTCCATCAGAGCACACTCAATCATCTTTTGCATTTTGTCATCTTAAAAATTGTTCTTATATGCTTACAATGAACGTTAATAAAAGTAAAATTAGAGAGAGATAAAAGTCCTACATATACTTAGTGACCTTTTTTAAGTATTGTTTTCAGTTCAATACAAGGAGAGAAGCGAAACTAAATGCAAAAGAAGCAGAGAAAAATAATGCTGTGGCCAAGACACAGGTTGGTAAAATTCCTCTGTTTCTCTAATGATATAAGAGTGGTGTGTAATTTTTATTATTGTTTCGTTTACATCTTCTCTTTATTAAATACATGTGACTATCAAGATGATGTTTTCTTTAGTGGCTAATCAAGATTGTAAAAGAACAGGAACAGGAAGAGGCAGAGGTCAAACAACTTCGCAAAAGCCTGAAGTTCCGGGCCACACCAATGCCAAGCTTTTATCAAGAAACTATAGAAGCGAAGCTTGAGACAAGAAAGCCTGGGGTATTTGGGCATCTGAAAGACAACTATGTTTTATTTTCCAGATATTTGTTTACATTGATTCATCTGTAGGCCTTTCTTTTCTGTTTACTTACAGATAACAGCAACTCGTGCGAAGTCACCGAAACTAGGAAGAAAAAATGTACTGAATTCGAGCTTCGAAACCAACTCATCAACCTCGAGCTCAAAGCAAGATAAGGGAACAAATATAATTGCTTATAATTGCACTAGAAAAGAGAGTGATATGCAGCTGCTTCAACCATCAAGAAACAGCTCTGCATTACCCAAGAAAACTGCCAAAACATTAGTAGTTCACAGCTGTGTATCGGGGACAGAATTGTCCGAGCGAAAACCGGGAGAGAGGCTTCCTGGTGCCGAAACCAAGGATCACAACAGCATGGAATGTAATGAAAATAGCACTACTGAACCAGTATGTACTTCAAATGAAGTAAAAAATGATGACAGTGTCAATCTAGATTTGATTCATGAGAAATCATTGAGCGAGCCCGTGAATGGTTCGATAACATTAGCAGAAGAAGAGATCAGACGTGAAAGTGGTTTATTGATAACTTTGGAGGGTGCCAAGGTTGGATCTGAAAATGGATCTCTAACTTCAACTGAGGCCGAAAGTGGGGTGGTCAGCAAAACTGATAAAAAGAGTAAGGAAGATAATAAAGTAAGGACCGAGAAGAAGGTGCCGAACCAGGATTGTATCGGGGCTGGAGCTTCCCCTGCCAGAAGGCCGCCTTCGCCAAGCCTAGACCGAAAGTGGGTCGGGGCATCCCCTGTGAAAAGGCCACCTTCACCCAGCCTAGGCCTAGATCGCAAGTGGGTTAGAGCTTCTCCGGGCCGAGCAGCACCTTCCCCAAGCCGGGATCGTGTGCAGGCTGGAGCTGCGGCACCTTCTCCGAGCCTAGACCAAATGCGGTCTGGAGCTTCTGCGGCTCCAATGACACCTTCCCAGAGCTTTGATCCGAAGCGGATCGTGCCTTCCCCAAGCCGAACAGCACCTTCACCGAGCCGGGACCGTATGTGGATCGGATCATCCCCGGCTAGAAGAGTGCCTTCACCAAGCCTAGATCCGAAGCAGATGAGAGCGTTGTCGGCCCCTAGAAGGGCACTTTGACTCGAGCCTCGAGCACATGTGGGTCATGGCTTCTTGGGTTTAACTAGCAAGACCACACCATCATAAAAAACCATCAATTACTAAGGAGGATGCCATAATAACTTCAATGGACACATGAAAGGTCTTTAAAGTCACAAATTCTATAACCATATTATATATATATAAATATGAATATGAATATATACATATATATATGTATCTTGTTATTTGAATTCATGATTAAAGGCTATTGGACGGAAGTTCATATGTTGCGAGGAAAAGGACATTCCATCTTTGTCCTTGGAGCTATCATTTCACGATTGGAACCCGAATGTCACTCTGTAATGGAGAATGGAAAGTGGCTACACTTCTTTAAAGATATTGTTCTAAATCTATTGCATTCTAGGAGTCTGTAACCCTTCTTTTCATTCCAGCAATTGGGTTGTTTTTGTTTACCTTCAAAAGGTTACAATGTCTCTCTTGACTTGAGGAAGACTACAAGATTTTAAAACTGTGTAATAAGCAGCAAGTAGATGTATTGTAGTTATACCTAGGTTTCGTAAACTGAACTGCAATGGATTGTAAGGTTATGTTTTAACTTTCAAATGTGGCTTTTGGGACTCATAATGAACTTGCAATATACAAAGAAGCATCATGCATCTACAAAGAGACAAGTGTTAAAAAAACTCAACTTCACAAATTAACAAAACCCACCATGCATACCTAAGCTACAATAGTCTAAAGGAGGATATCAATTAGTAATAAGATAGATCTCAATAGCACTTATGACTAATTGGCGTTCCATTGTCCCTTAGCAACCAAGGAGCCTATGGTTGAGTAAACTATCTATGTGCATGGCAAGTGAGAATAAGAAGATTGTTAGCAATGTAAGCAAAATCAAAATGTTGCACTAGTTGCTTGATCCTTAACCAAGAGCCTAAGGTTGCAAAGAACTAGGTTTAACAGTACAATTGCTTAAGTAATTTTAATAAGTAAGATGTTGAATAACCATGAATGTTTAAAGACTCTTATAAGATTTATCAAGGACATGTGTCCTCATTGTGCATTGCAAATGTTAAAATTCATGTATATGATTCTTTTGTTAAACTTCATGCTGATTAATAACGATACTTGAGGATAGGCATAACATATGTTAATAGGTTTAGATGAATGACGAGGATTTTATATGTCCGAGAAACAAGAATATTTCAATCACCTTTGTCTCCATTTAGGCAACACCAATGTCAAGGACACATAATGCACATGGACTCTAATTAATATTTAGAAAGATGTTCGCGCACGTCTCATAGAAGGGAAGACTACATGAGCATCAAAAGTTAGGCAATTCTGCAGTCTAGATAAGATCGCCCAAAAACATTCATATGTAGAGATTCAAGGTGACGAGTTATATTTAACCATGGTAGAGATCAAATGATTATGTCGTTTCTCTCTCTTACTATAAATGTGCCATTAGGGCAATAACTTATATAGGCCATATAGTAGGTCACTATCCAGCCATTTAGTTTTAACTACTTATTCATTGGTTAATTGACCAATACTTGCTAGCAAAACTAGGGTCTTTTTGTTCAAGATCATGGGGATAAAAATGTCCTTGATTATTCTCTTCATTATCATTCTACAAAAAACACAAGGAGCAAAATTATCGATTTTGGATGGTGAAGGGAGAATTCAAGAGCTTTCAAGGATTTATAAATGTGCACGCCCCCCACCTTCGATAAGGATGGGGGCAACGTATGATATTCACACCCTATGGGAACTAGATACGACTTGTAATCAAGTCTCTTGAATATTTCTTGAGATATCTATTGTAAGAGAGGTTTGCAATCCCTCTTGTTCTAAAAATTTTACCTTGTTTTATGAATTCATGGGATAAAAAATCACAAGGCTTCATTAGAATTTCATTTATGGTTAATCATATGTGGTTAGATTTTAATCCTTGTTAATGACAAGTTCTATTTGCAAATTTATTTGGATTTATGTTTGCTTATTAGCTTGTTATTAGAAAACCCTTAAAACACTTTTCAACAAAACCATGCTTAACGGTAGAAACTCTTAGGCACCAATACAATCAATCTACATTACTATACCATTCACCTATCTATCATGGTTTAGAATGCTTATGGTTCCACCTCAACCTTAATGTATCCAAAAATAACCACAACAACTTTGGTGAACTCCACATAAAAGAGGTGGAAAGGAGAGGTTATAAATAATTCAGTAAACCAATGATTTCAGAAGAATGAAGATGATTATGGTGACAATGTAGCCAACCTAAAAAAAACATTAATAAAATTATAGCAGTCGTCGACCAATTAGATGGAAGAAATTTGGAGATGTTTTTCAAATTGTATATATGAGAAATGAATAAGAATGAAACCTAAAGACAAAGAGAGTATGTTTCTTTGATAATGTGCCAACAACAACTTTGCAAGCTTGTATTGGGAACCGCAAACCACACACCCTACTTGGGTGGTGTTTGAATGAGCCTTCTTGTACCATTTTCCCTCCACAAGGCAATGTGGATGTCATACATGCTTTTGTCAAATTGGGTGACCCAAAGAAAGAAAGATGAGTGCAAAAATGGTGCCTCGTGAGTTAGAGAAATGATTTGCTCAATTGGTAATGCTTGGCTAGGGGTTGCTTGTGTTGCACAAGGTTCTACTTTCTTAAAGATGATGAACTGTAAGGGTGGAAAACACCTAGAAATTCCATGAGAGAATAAGACATTAATAGCCTGATTGAGAATTGGAATGAGGTGAAGTGAAGATGCCACCACCACGAGAAGAGAAGGATTTGGGTTCATAATTTATAAGTGCGATGAGTTCAATTCCTGTTGGGGCCCAAGTTGGGGAAATTATGAGCCATAATGATTTGGGGACATAAGTGCCATGGGTTAAATTCCTATTGGTGCAATAGAACCAATAGTCTTTCAAGTAGACGAGAGAAAGTTTTGAGTTGAAAATGCAATATTTGCTCAAGAGAAAAGTCATACTCCAAAAAGTTGGAATGATGGTTAACTAGAGAAGCATATTGCCAATGCTATATATATTTCTTGAGAAAGAAAAGAACAAATCTTTGAACTTGTTGATCTAGGTAAGTACATGTAACGTTATAATAAACATTATGAAATTTTTGCGTTGAAGTGTCTGGTCACTTTAACAATTTTTATTATGTGTGTAGTAGATGCCCATTCAATAAAAATTTTAAAGGGTCTATGTAGAAGTGGTTTTTTGTGTGTGAAAAAGGAAGGAAAAAAAACAAACGACAATTCTATTTTAGAAGAAGTAGAAAAATAGGAAGAAGAGAGGGGTAGTTGTAGATCTGATAACGCCAGACAACAAGCTCGGATCAATTCCTCAATCTTCCCATTCCATTACTCAACATGTGATTAACGTGCCTTCTACTCTGACCTGTGGGCTTCTTCATCATGGTTTCTTCTCTCTCTCTCTCTCTCTCATGTGTTTGTGAGTATATTTATTATTCCCTTTGGTGTGTAGTGCCCACTTTGTCGGTAGTGTTGCTTCCTACATAGCTCCACTTCACTCTAGTGTAATAGAGGTAGAGCTTGTATTTCAATTGTATTCTCTTTGTTGATAGTGGATTGTTTGGACTTTGTCCTGTGGTTGTTTCTCTCATAGAGGGTTTTTCCATGTTAAATAATGTGTCATCTACCTTGCATTATTTGTGCATTTTGTGCATTTCCATGCCATTGCTCCTTAACATTCGAGCGTTAAATATGACCCTTGATACACTCTCCAACTTCCAAACCTATGAAGCCTATCAGAGTCAAGGTTGCGTTCCTTGCTTGATTTATAAATGGAGGCAAACACATCAACAATGGCCATTTTAAATGCCAAAAACTATAAAAAATGGAAATGTAAAATAAGGGATTTACTTTTTGTAAAAAATCTGCATTTACTTGTGTTTGCAGCAAATAAACTTGAAAGAAAAGTAATGAGTGGTCTTTTAAAAACTAACAAGTATGTCGTTTTATTCGTCAACGGGTAGGAGATAATGTCTTCAATGATATTGTGCATGAAACAAATGCAAAGACATTATAGAACAAATTGGAAACCTTGTATGCTTCTAGAATCGGTAACAAGAAGTCATTTTTGCTTAAACAAGTGATGCATTTGACCTTTAAAGACAATAACTCCATTATTTATCATTTGAATGAATTTCAAGGTTGTTTTGATTAGTTGTTTGGCATGGGTACGAAATTTGAAGAAGAAGTTCTTGCTTTGTGGTTGCTAAACAATCTTTCTAATTCATGGGAAATTTTTAGGGTTTCTCTAAATAATGTAGCTCCAGAAGGAGATGTAACAATGGAATATGTGAAGAATGGAATTCTAAAGGAAGAAATGTGACAGAGGACGCAAGGAACAACAACAATACTCAAAAGCTTTGGTTGCTCAAAATAGAGGAAAGAGTAAAAATAGAAATGATGATCAAAACAACAAAGATAGAAGCAAGACTAACTCAAGGTCTAAATATAAAGACTTAGAATGTCATTTTTGTGTTAAAACAAGACACATAAAGAAATATTACTTCAAGTGGAAGAGGAGAACAAGGTCTAAATATAAATATTTAGAATGTCATTTTTGTGGTAAAACAGGACACAAAGAAATATTGCTTCGAGTGGAAGACGGAGAACAAGGTGTTGTGTAATAAGATAGAGAAAAAGAATGGAAATGACAAAACTGATTATGTTAATGTCACTTTCTCTGATGACTTGCTTATTGTGTGTAATAACAATGAAATTAATTTAACAAGCCATGAAATCACTTGGGTTCTTGAAAGTAGTGTCTCCCACCTTGTTACGTCTGGAAGGGATTTTTACTTATCTTACACTCAATGTGGCTTTGGTGTTGTGACGATGGGAAACGATGGATTCACAAAGGTAGTTGGCACAAGAACTATTTGCTTGCAAACCGACACATGAATTAAATTGATTCTACATTAGGTATGACATGTGCTCGATATTAGATTGGATCTAATCTCTACAAGTACATTAGGTGATGAGGGCTATAGCCATGCATCTGAAAATGGTAAATGGAAAATCGGTAAGGGTTTTTTTATTGTGGCTAAGGCTAATAAGTGTTGTCACAATGGTTTATATATTTTACAAGCTTCTATCTCTACTACCTTTGTGAATGCAATTGAGAATTCAGATATTTCAAATTTGTGGCATAAAAGATTGTTCCCTATTAGTGAAAGGGTACTTAACTTTCTAGCTAAGAAGAACTTACTACCGAGTGTAAAAGATGTAAAACTAGATACACGTGTTCATTGTTTGGTAAGGTTTGCTAAACGGGTTTCCTTTCAACATCATTCTTCTCTTCGACAAGAAAGTGTACATGTTGACTGAGCAAGCTCAACCGGATCCAGATTGGCTAAATAAGCCAACGCTGGATCGGTATCCGGAACGGAGAACCAGATCGGAGTCTGGATGATATCCGGAACCAGGAGCTGGATCAGAGAGTCAGATCGGATTGAAACCGGTAGGCTGCTAGAGGCCTAAGACGGATCCAACCTAGTACGTAGGCATATTTTTGGGACTCAGTGACAATCGCTCGTATGAGCATTGAAGTACCTGTCAGTCCTTTATGGACTTGTATAAAAGTACTCTCTGAGCACATTCTATGTATAGAGTTACAAAGTGTTACTTTTTCAATAGAGTTTACGTTCTGCTCTCTCTTTGTCTCTCCCGCGCATATTCTCTGTGTTAAGCTTCCATTGAACCTTTCTCTCTACTGTTGCTATCCGGTAGAGCCGGTCTGGCATACACTTCCGCACGCTAACTTTAACATGGTCTGAGAGCGTGAGGGTTGAGAACCTCTGCAGCCGATGAGCGACTAGTGAAGACAAACCCTAACACCTGGTGAAGAACAAAAGAGAACCTAAGATGGACAGAGAAATGACAAGTTCACTTCTGACAGAAAAGATCGACCAGGGCAACTATGCATCCTGGTCATATAAAATGCACCAGTACCTGTTAGGACATGGATATTGGAGCTATGTGGAAGGAACCGATGAGGTAGCACCGGACTCGGCACACAAAGACTTCCTGACATGGGAGCAAGGTGCGAGCCGAGTATTGTATTGCCTCGTGTCCGGTGTGCACGATTAGATGCTCGACTACATCAAGGATGTAAAAATGTCAAAGGAGGCCACCGCGAGTACCACAACCCGTAAGTTGCAGCTCCAACAGGAGCTGAACAACATCTGACAAAGAGATATGTTGGTTACGGACTACACTAAGATAAAGGAGATTTGTGACGTGCTCGGGTCCATCAATGTGACGGTGGACGAAGACGAGAGGGTCCAGATCTGTCTCGGTGGTCTAGCACAACAGTAGGGGCCAATTCAGACGACAATTTGCACTTGGGAGAAACCACCATCCTTCTTCACTTACAATCAATGTTGATGGTCGAAGAAAACCATGTGAGTGGGTCAAGGACCACTCAATCGGACAACCAGATGCTGTACACAGAGGCGGATCGACCCCGTGGACATGGAGGGCGAGGTGGGTTGGCATGCAATGGAGGCGGCCGGCAAGAGCAGAACCAAAGTCACAAAGACAGTGCCGATATCAGTTCCGGATCCTCCACAAGTAGGGGGAGTCAAGTCGGAGCCGGAAACCGGTAGTTGAAAACCGACACGGAATGCTGGTATTGTGGCAAAAAAGGCCACAAAGAGAGCGAGTGCTAGAAGAAGCGTGCCAATTCGGATAAATCCAGATCTGGCAAGGCCGAACAAGGGGACTGGGAAAGTTGGCACTACACTGAAGGATCAGAAGGATCCAGAACCGGGAAAACCGGAAAGGGGCCAGCCTTTGTGATGAAGCACAAGGCTAACTTGATGAAGAAGACTACTTCCAGACTGGAGGAAGTGTGGTACGTTGATTTCGGAGCATCTAACCATATGACAAGCCGTGAAGAGTGGTTCTCATTTTTAGAGAAACCGGAACAACCAGGTATTGTCGAAACCGGAGACGACACCCCTCACCCAATTGTGAATGTTAGAGAAGTCCCTTTAAGCCATGTAGGACAAAAGGGAAAGTTGATGAACGTACTACACGTTCTGACAATCACAAAGAACCTGGTGTCGGTCGGACAAATCGTTGACTAGGGAATGCAGGTGTGGTTTACGCACCTCGGGTGCTTCATCGAGGAAGGAGGCTGGATAATCACGCAAGGGCGCATAGAAGGGAAGATGTTCATCCTCAACACAAATGATGTCGGCACCACGCTGTTTGCCAAAGGAGAGAAGAGTGAATCGGACATCGATCTCTGGCATAAGCGGATTGGTCACGTCAATTACCAGAGGCTTCAAGATCTGCAATCGAAACAAGCTGTGTTCGGATTGCCGAAGTTTAGTGGCTGGAAGGCCCAAATATGTGAAGCCTGCCAACTCGGGAAGCAACACCAACTTCCATTCCCCACCGAACGAAACCGGAGTTGTAACAAGCTCGATTTAATCCATTCAGATGTATGGGGACCGGTACAGAATGTTATTCTTGGCGGGAGTCGGTATTTCGTCTCCTTCATCGACGACTACAGCCGACACACCTGGATCTACCTCATTGAGAAGAAAAGCGAAGTCTTTGATTGTTTCCGGAACCTTCAAAGCTTAGTTGAATGGGAAACGGAGAGGAAGATAAAGTGCTTGCGGTTGGAGGGCGGAAAAGAATACTTTTCCGGCCAATTCTATAGTTATTTGCAGCAAAATGGATTTCGGAGAGAATTCAGCTATCGATATACACCGGAACAAAACGGTGTGGCCGAAAGAAAGAACCGGTCGATTGTCGATGCAATAAGGGCAATGCTAGAGGAGAAGAGCATGCCCAACTTCTACTGGGTTGAGGTGGTCTCGACAGCCGTCTACATCCAAAACAGGATCGGGGACGAGGTGTCAGCACATGCGCTGTATTTTAGGCGGAAGCCGAATTTGAGACACATTCGGATATTCAGTAACATAGCATATGTGCATGTACCAGATGAGAAGTGGAGGAAGCTGGATCCGAAATCGGAGAAGTGCATATTCGTTGGTTACTCGCATGAACAAAAGGGGTATAAGTGTTATAACCCCCGGACTAAACAGGTACGAGTAAGTCGAGATGTGGAGTTTGATGAGTTGGCATCATAACACTCCCTACCGACTCTAACTCCCGACGAAGACCCGATTCCGGAGGCTGAGGCTAGTGAACCCGGAGAGGTTCAAGAAGAAGATGAAGAATTCGGTACTCTAGATGAGAGTCCGATCTCATTCCGACTAAGCGGGCCGAATGAGCGGCTGAGTCGGGGTGACCAATCGGATGAAGAACCGGCGAGTAGTGGAGGCTCTACCGTGCTCTCCCGCCGCAAGGAACTAAGGAGATGGTTCAAGCGCAAAGAGAAGGGGAAGAAGAAGATGCCAGAATACGATACCGATAGTGAAGGGTCGGATCGGAGCGAATCTAACCCCGGAAAGGGAGAAGGCGGATCTTTCGAAATGAAGCCTGAATTGGCCAAGAAGGGCCTCAAACCGGGTAATGTCAAGTTACATTGGTCGACCCGCCAGGAGAACCCTGTCAAGAGGTACGGGTATAATGAGTACATGGCACATCACTATGCGTACATGACTAAGGTGGTGGAAGTGCATGAGCCAGAGAGCTGTGCAAAAGCAGCAAAAGACGCAAATTGGCGTGCTGCTATGGAGGAAGAAATGCGGGCACTTGATGCCAACGACACATGGGACTTGGTTGACCCTCCCCGACAGTGTAAACTGATAAGATGTAAGTGGGTATATAAGGTGAAGTACAATGACGACGGTTCGGTCAACTGTTACAAGGCCTGGTTAGTGGCAAAGGGATTGTTGAGAATGCAGCGCAACATAGCACAACGTGTGAACACACCTTTTGAGAATCTATGATTACTCAAAGGTCAAGAGTCACACCACTACTCTCTACATAACTAATGAGTTACATATTCCCCATGACTATGAGTCTTTACATTCCCCAAGAGATAGAGTGGTTGTTGTAAGTTAATGAAGAGAGAGGGTGACTCTATATAAAGCACCCTCCTCATACTTCATACTAAGTCGGTTGTGACTCCTTATTATGCCACATTTTGTAATTCTTATTCTACTTGTGAAATATACACCTTCTTCTTGAGTATTCCTTTTTCTACCTATCTTGTGTTCTCTCATCTCTCCTTTAATTCCTCTCACACATACACATAACACACATCTCTTCCGCTACACAAGAATCATACCCGATTCTTTACATGGTATCAAAGCGATTTGGTAGCTTGATCTAGCCCATTCGCCTCATCGTGATCATGTGTTGTGCTCTACGCTGACGTTCAAGAAGAATCGGCTCATCGCTATAGTAGTACCACTACATAACTCGTGTTTGTGAGAGAAGGAAAAGAAGAAAGGAAGCTTAATCGACAATGAATACTCAAATGGGGAGCGCTCTCCCTAGCGAGAAGTTGGATCGCAACAACTTTACATCTTGGGAGTACAAGATGCATCAATACCTTGTCGGCCAAGGCTATTGGAGTTACATCAAGGGAGCACAAGAAAACCGACTCGACCCGAAAGACGTTGACTATGCAACTTGGGAGCAAGCGGTGTCGTGAAGATCCGTCACTAAGTGCGCATCGTGAGGCGGAACCGCTGGGGTTCTAGACCGAAAGGACTCGAAGTTTGCACTAGCTTTAGCAAGAAAGGATTTAAGATAGATTGAAAGAGAGAGATTGAGATAAGATAAAACACTTGACTTTAGATTGAGAGAGAGATTAAGATTGAACTCTTGACTTTAGATTTGAAGAACAAGTTTAATACATCAATTGGATAACGATTTTTCTTCTTAATATTAATTTTGATATATAAAGTACAAAGCCCCCTTCCATACATCACTCTTACCATCTATCTCTTGGGTCCCACGTTAGTTCTCAACGCAACTACCACGGTCTCTAGATGGAGTGTCCTACATGGGTATCACCACCATCCATCTCTTGGGTCTCACGTTGGCTTTCTGCAACTGCCCAAGTCTCCGAAACATGTGTGCTCCTCACATAGACACAAAGATAATAGCTTTTTCTCTGCCTTATATATGGTGAGATCCTTATTTGTCCTGTCTATGTGGGATATCTCACAGTTTTATCTTTATCTTTTCCTTTGCAAACGTAAGACCCACATAACTTGAGACTTAGATGTCCGTTTCTTATGTAGTAAAGTGCATTCGAATTATTTAAAGTAGTATTTTCACTATTATTATTTTATATGATTCATAATCGATTTTTGTATATTCCTCACAAGTTCCACACTATTGCCGAAAATCTTCACGACATCCACCTCCACCAAACCGCACGTCCTCCGGTACGTGCCAAGAAGAGAGCGTGTGAGATTTTGGCTATGGTGATCAATCAAATTCCTCCACGTCTTCATTCACATCCGCCCTATTATCTTCATCGTCAAGGTGATCGAGGTCAGTATCCTCGACTTGTCTTTTCTTGAAAATCTTTACTCTTTTTCCCGCAATGGGTACGACCAACTTTGATCCTTCTAGCTCTGTAAGGTGGTATGCGGCATTATCATTGGCACTTGTCACCACATACGGTCTAAACAATCTTCTTGCGAACTTTCTTGTTGTACTATGTTGATTGTCAAGGCTGCTGTCGTAGACCAATACCCAATCTCCTTCTTCGATCTTCTTGGGACGCATTCGATGCGTCTTGTCGAACCGAATTTTGTTCTTCACTCGGGCTGCCTCCATCATCTTTTGCACTTTTTCTAGATGTTTGGGTCTTCTTTCAAGTTTCCTTATCCGTGCTGCTAATAACTCTTCTCGGCTCATCTTGTTCTCCCATGGTATCGCTACCCATGAGGTGATCGTCTTTTCGAGCGGCATTATTGGCTTTTGTCCATACATAAGCTCCGTTGGCATATACCCTGTCACCGAGCTGTGTGTCGTTCTGTCAGCCCACAAGGCATAGGGCAATAGTCATGGCCAATTCTTGACTCGATTGTTGCATGCTCGTACGATGGCTTTGACGATAGGTCCATGCCCTCGCTCGATCTTCCCATTCGCTTCTGGATTGTAGGCAGTCGTGAGGGAGAGCTTCACGCCTAGTCGTTCGAAAAGCTCCATTGCTTCGTGTGCATCCAAATCCCCTCGGTCGGCGACTATCTTTCCCACACATCCGTATCGGTAGACAACCTCTTCGAGTAGAAATTTGCAAATAGCCGATGTCGTCTTATTTGTCAAGGCCCGTCCTTCCACTCTATTTGTCAAGTCTTCTCTTGCCAGAGCTAAGTACTTCATTTGTCCCACTCCCATTGGCATTGAGACCAGATCCACCATCCATTTGAAGCGTATGGTGAGGGGGTATGTCGGTCGTAGCTCATCACGATGACATATATTCGAATGTACTTGGTATGTTTCGCATGTGGACACGAAATGGAGTACATCTTTGTATATGCTTGGCCACCAATACTTCTCCTTCAACTTCTCGAACGTCGCCCATGTTCCTCTATGACCTGCCCAGGCACTCTCGTGGAATTCGGTCATTAGCGTCACTTGCTCTTCTTTCTTCACCACCACTCGATGTGGTATTCCTGTCCTTCTTTTTGGGTGTCGCCAAAGGAAGCCTCCCTTCAAGAAGTATTGGTAAGCTTTCTTCCGGATTCGTAGGGCCTCTTCCTTTGTCAACGAAGCATCTGCCGTCATTGTTTTTAGGAATCGACCGATCAGTAACCACTCTCCTTCGTACTCATCCTTGTTGAAGGCGTGGAGGGTTAGCTTGTTCCACCGATAGTCGAGCCATCTTGAAGAAGTCGAGGGTGATGTGTTCATCTTCCGAAACCATGTCACTTTCATTCTCAAATCTTGCCCTCGACAACATGTCAGCCATGGCATTCTTCTTCCTTGCAATATGGCGGATATCTGGGTTTAAAGACTTGATATAGGCGATCCACCTTAGCATAGCTAGATTTGGTGTCGCACATCTTGAGATCATCCCGAGGATTGGGAGACAATCTGTCTCAATTATTACTTTTGACCCGATCAGGTAGTGTTTGTCTGTCTTCGCTGCCGACACAATACCCCAAAGTTCCCGCTTGACTTGGGCGTATCTTTGTTGTCGTTCGCTGAGAACCTTTGCTCTGAACTGGATGGCATATCGCGCATTATCTTCTCCTTCTTGGTTGATAACCCACCCGATTCCGGTTGGGCTTGTATCTACAGTCACATAAATCGGCTTCCCTTCGGTATAGTCGGCCTTTCTTAGTGCTAGAGCTTCAAGAAGTAGTTTCTTCAATCTTCGCATTGCGTTTGTGTGATCGTCTTGCCATTTGAACTTCATTCTTTTCTTTAGCAATCCATATAAAGGCTTGGCGACATGGGCGTAGTGCGGAATCCAGATATGATAAAACGCGCATGTTCCAAGGAACCTTCGAACCTCCGTTTGGTTTATGCATTCTTCTTTCATATCCTGGATCGCGTTCATCTTGGATGGCGAAGGCTTCTGGCCGTATGCTCCGCACAAGTGACTTACCACCAAGATCTTTGGTTGCTTGAATGCGGATTTTTCTCCCGAAAATGTCAAATTCCCATCTTCGAGCCTTTGGAGCACCTTCTCACAATCTTTCATATGATCCGCGATGAACTTTCTACACCCTTCCTTATCTTTCGATTCATCTTTCTCCTCATCTGAACATCCTTTTATCGGAATATCATCCAAGAACGACATCGTGATGTCCTGGATGCAATCCTTCAAGACCTTGTTCCTGGCATTCACCATATGAGCCACCGAGTTCGTTACACCTTGAGGTAAAGTACACATCCGCACGAGCCCAATCGGAGTCCTCATGGTTGTAATGTTACGACTGTCGATCGCCAATTGGAATTGGTCGTATCCAGAGTAGAGATCACCAATGGAGTAGATGAACCGCCCCGCAAACGCTTCGGCAAATTTGTCCATGCTTAGACCGATTCTAGCATTCCGAATTGTCATCTTGTTGACGGGTTGAAGATCTTGGATGAATTGCAATGATCCATTCTTCTTCGGCACAGTGAACCACCTATTAGAATAAGGAGCATTTGATGGTTCTAGAATTCCCATATTCACCTTCTCCTTTAAGAGCTCAATCAGCTTTAGTAGGTGTGCTCTCGGAATCAATATCGGTTTCAAATTCCAAGGTACGTGCGGCACCGTGAAGATCACCATCGGCTCTATCATCCTTGGATCAACACATCTGATTTCTTGTGGGAAAAATGCAAAAACCTTCTCATGTCTCTCAAGCATGTAGCGAAACCTTGGCTCTTCTTCAGGGAGGAGGAAATCTTCCCTTCCAACTCATAGCTTTCCCTTTGTCTCTTCGGTGAAGACATGACCTATCCTCTTCGGATCTCTTAAGCTTGGATCGTTAGCGACTTCCTTCATCTTTTGCCAGCTATCTTCCGGTAGCGGAACTGCAACGGGCTTGATCTTCTTATCCACCGTTTTATATTTTGTGTTGACTTTAGCTTCCTCCATCAAGGTACCACGATGGTATTCATCGATGATAACATACATGTTGATGGAGCTAACCGAAATTATGCGATGATCGTGTTGATAGCTCAAGTCCACAACTTCCTCGATTTCGCCGATGGTGTTGTTAAATGAGGCTTCTTCCATAATATGAGTCATGATGTCTTCTTCTTCTATTATGTTTTCTTCTTTCAACATCTTCTCGAAGTCTTGTATCCGACGCTTGTCCTTCTTGTCTGGTAGTACTAGTTTACATGCGCCGCTAGGTGTGACGCATGTTACTTCTCCTCGCAATCCACACACTCTACTTTCTTGTGGGGACTTGTGATTGCTCGGACTATTTGTGCCCCATGCTTCAATAGTCCGCTCTAAAAATCCGAGGAGTCGCCTCCAAGACTATCTTGATTTCTTTCATGATTAGCTCGCACCGTTAGGAATTGAACAGATCTTTGATTGTCAAGACTCTTAATTCACGCGAAGGCTGCTCCATTATCGAACACCTTGGTCTCCATCCGGGATGATGTGATATACGGTTGTCCTAGGATGACAGGATGTGACGCCGATTCTTGCACGAAGAAGTGTTGATCCATCTCCACATCCCCAATTGTGACTTTAACATTGGGACAAGCTCCGTACAAGTCCTCCGTAGACTTTGTTGCCGCTCAAATCTTCCATCTGTGGTTTGTATTGATTGGCCATCTTCCTTTTTTGTAGAACTCGGTTGACATGAGGTTGATCTCCGAGCCATTGTCGATCAAGGCTACCACGGTCTCTTTCTTCTCCCTGATCTTCACCAGCGTCTTCGTTGTCGCCCATGCCCAATGAGGTCGAGTATAGTGGCTGTCCACCATATCTTCATCGACTTCGTCTCTTGCCATCGTTATGGCATTTGTTTTTGCTCTTTGTGGCTTCTCTTCTTCCTCGTCGGATTGTTGCCTCTTTCTTTTTACAAGGTCCACGATCATGTCATGGAATTCCTTCTTCGTAATGCCGAGTAGTTCCCTCAAGGACAAAGTCACATGGCTATCAAGAACGCGTTCCTCGAGAATCTTCTTCAGGTTTGTCGTCTGCTCTATGTTTGACCTTAGCTTATAGGTAGGCATAGTCCTTGTCTTTCGAGTAGGATGTTCGACACCAATCTTCACGGGCCGAACCGTTTCTTTGACTCGTTTGCTTGACTCTGCTTTTTAGCTAGCGTCTCCTTCCTCCATTTGTAAAGATCGACTCATTTCTGCATCTTCTTTCTTTTTCGCGTTCCTTGTTTCATGTCTTTTTTATAGGCCTTGCTCTTCCATTCTTTTTCTCTTTTCTTCGACGAACACCTCGTGGTTGTCGCACATCACTTTCGCGAGTATGGTGTTGTCATCCACAGTATCCGACCACCCGGTTATGCTTTGCATGCTTAGGTCTGCAAGCTCTAGCTCGTTTGATGTGACCTTCCTAGTCTTCTCATACTCGAGAATGGAAGACCAAAACTTTGCTCCCACTTTCGTAGCTTCATTTTTGTCTTTCCCGACTCTTATTCCAACCGTTGCAGCATAGTGCATTGCATCCACATGAGTCGACTTAGCATCTTCCATAGATTTCTTCATCCCCCCTCTTCCGAAAATCTCCCGCAGGGGTCTTCGAGTTTTAGTCGAGTACATCATGTTGTCATCCATGTATAGGATATTTTGTCGGATCACCTCTCGAAGGCTAGCACAATCGCTTCTCATGTGGTCCATGCTATGGCACCACACGCATCTAAAGGGTTCTTTTCATTTGGGGCCCCAACGATTCATGTTGGCTAGCATTGTCGTGAAGATCCGTCACTAGGCGCGGATCGCGAGGCGGAACCGCCGGGGTTCTGGACCGGATGGATCGAAGTTCGCACCAAGCTTAGCGAGAAAGTATTTAGGATAGATTGAGAGAGAGAAAGAGATTAAGATTAAACGCTTGACTTAGATTGAGAAAGATTGATATGGCCAAGAGAGAGATATTGAGATTAAGATTTTAACTCTTAATTTAAGAAACAAGATATATCATTAATGAATTTTCTTCTCATTAATTTCTTCGTTCATACATGGATCCATAATACATTTTCATCCATCCTTTTATAGGTACCCCCATGCATATGATGCATGTTTGCCATTTGGCGCTTGTGTATTACATGTGGTGCATGATAATCATGTCACTTATTTTAGCTCTCATGCATAAGAATTTACATGTAAAAGTACGATGATAGAAATATAATTTTAACTAAATATCTTGGCTTAGTGGTAAGCCAATTGACTCCTAACTTGGAGGTGCAAGGTTTGAATCCTTACTTGCCCTCCTTGTATATTTATATATATTTATATATTTATTTATCTAATCGCCGGATGCCGGTTCGCTAGATGTTGTCGCCTTGCCGGTTGCCGGTGTGCCACCGTCGCTTTGCCGATTGCCGCCGGATCACCGACTCCATCGCCGGTCCGGTTTTGGTTGGCCAAAACCTTTACGAGTGGCTAGGCCACCTCCACTCTTAGTTCAAGTTACCTTGAACTCTCTATGCTCCACACATAGGCACAAAGATAATAGCTTTTGCTCTACCTTATATATGATGAGAGCCGTATTTGTTGTGCCTATGTGGGATATCTCATAGTTTTCTCTTTTCCTTTCACAAACTTTATACCCTCATATCTTGACATCTAGTTGTTCGTTTCTCGTGTAATAAAGTGCATTCGAAAGCTCTTGAAGACCTCCATTTTGTACTTAGATATTAAACTTATTTAAAATGTTATCTTCACTATTATTGTTTTATGTAATTCATACTTGATTTTGTATGTTTTATGTGATTTTCACACCATTGCCGAAAATCTTCACGACAACGTGACCATCTCGAACTTCTTCGCTAGCTCTTCGATGATGTCATCATCAATCTTCTTTTCTTCCAGGTTGCTTTGTTTGGGCGGCTCAGCTACTTTCGGTTGTCTTGTTTTCTCCACGATAGTTGATCCCACCAAGTCGATTTCATCAACCCACTGACGATGCTTGTCGAGCCTATTGCATGCTCGCTTCACCACAACCCAGTTCGCCAAAAGCCCGTTCGCTTGGGTATCATCTTCGAGGAGAGTCCCCAGTTCACGGCTATCCTTTATATCCACAACCTTTAGGAAGTACAAAGTTTTGTCCTCCTCAAGTAGCACTTGGTCTGTGGCAGGGCGACGACGAAACATTTGGTCGAATTCGTCGTACACCCTCAAGGCACTCATCTTCTTATTCTTCTTTTCTATCCACTTCATCAAGGCATGTTGAGTCATCCTCGACAAATCATCCGTCACGAACTCCACTAATATCGCTTTCTCGAACTCTGACCACGTTGTCTTCCCTTCTTGAAGCTCAATGATGCGCCTTTGGGTGTTGTTGGCGACCACTCTCTTGAAACTTGTGATTTGCTACGCTTCGAACACGTCCCTTTGATTCATCTCCCTTTTGTATGCATCAAGGAACTTCGTAATGTTCCTTCCGTTGAATTGACCCTCGAGCTCTACGACATGGTCGACAACCTTCTCCACGCTCACTTCGTTGTCTCGAGATCTCATCATTTATTCGACGATCAACATCATCCTTTCGAACTCTCCTGCTTGGTTGCTTCAGGATGCCATTTCCAAGTATCGGTTTATCCTCGATTTGATCCTTCCTGCCGCCTCTTTCACGTCGGGTTCACCACTTAATTATGTCGTGAAGATCCGTCACTAAGTGCGCATTGTGAGGCAGAACTGCCGGGGTTCTAGACCAAAAGGACTTGAAGTTTGCACTAGCTTTAGCGAGAAAGGATTTAAGATAGATTGAAAGAGAGAGATTGAGATAAGATAAAACGCTTGACTTTAGATTGAGAGGGAGATTAAGATTGAACTCTTGACTTTAGATTTGAAGAACAAGATTAATACATCAATTGGATAACGAATTTTCTTCTTAATATTAATTTTGATATATAAAGTACAAAGCCCCCTTCCATACATCACTCTTACCATCTATCTCTTGGGTCCCACATTAGTTCTCAACGCAACTGCCCAAGTCTCTAGATGGAGTGTCCCACATTAGTTCTCAACGCAACTGCCCAAATCTCTTCGAGTCCTTTCGGTCTAGAACCCCGATGGTTCCGCCTCACAATGCGCACTTAGTGACGGATCTTCACGACATAATTAAGTGGTGAACTCGACGTCAAATCGACTTTCGAACGTCAAAATCTGACAACTCCCTCTACGTACGACACAACTCTAGAAGTTTAATTGTCAACATCCTATACGTGGATGATCTGGTCATTGGAGGTGAAAGTCTAGTCGACATTAACAAGGTGTAGTCCCTCCTCTCTGGAAAATTCGAGATGACGGACATGAAGGAGCTCCATTACTTCCTTGGCATCGAAGTAATTTGGATTCCGACCGTCATTATGATCTCTCAACAACACTACATTCTCAACTTGTTGTACAAGTTCCGGATGACTCAGTGCAAATCGGTCGCCACGCCTCTCGATTGAAACCTCAAACTAGATGCTGACTCTGACACAGACGAGTGTGAGCCGACCCAATATCGTCAACTTATTGGGAGCCTCATCTATCTCACGATCACTCGACTCAACCTTAGCTCTCTTGTCGGACTCCTCAGCCAATTCATGCAAATACCACGCGACATTCACTTGGATTGCGATAAGCGAGTATTACGATGCCTGAGTGGCACAGTGGATTACGACATTCTCTACGCATCAGCCACACCAATACAACTTGAAGGGTACACAGACGCGGAATGAGAAGGCTACAAAGCTGATCGAAGATCGACCTCCGGATTTGTCTTCTCGTTCGGTAGCGGAGCAATATCTTGGAGTAGTATGAAGCAGCCTACTTTTGCAGTTTCGAGTATGAAGCAACCTACTTTTGAAGGATCTGGGCGTCCCCATCAAAGATTCGACTCCCATTTACTGAAATAATATGAGCAGTATATATCTCGCTCGGAACTCGGTGTTCCACGCGCGCACAAAGCACATCGAAGTGCACTATCACTTCATTCGAGAGTGCGTACAGACTGGAGATGTCGACCTTCAACACATCAACACGAATCTTCAGACGACTGACATCTTCACCAAAGCCTTAGGAGCCAACAAGTTTCGGCAATTCATGTCAGACCTTCGATTGACGATCCCTGACTTGCCAAGCTTGAGGGGGAGTACAAGCGAGAACCAAATACTGTCTAAACCGGGTATGAACCGAAGCGGACACCGAAGATCGTCCGAACCGGATACCAACCAAAGCAGACATCAATCAAAAGGAACCAACCCGAGTTGAGCTTGAGGGGGCGTGTTGAGAATCAACCTCAACATAGCACAACGTGTGAACACAATTTTTAAGAATATATGATTACTCAAAGGTCAAGAGTCACACCACTACTCTCTATACATTAACTATGTGTCATAGAATCATATTCTATGACACATAACTAATGAGTTACATATTCCCCATGACTATGAGTCTTCACATTCCCCAAGAGAGAGAGTGGTTGTTGTAAGTTAATGAAGAGAGAGGGTGACTCTATATAAAGCACCCTCCTCATACTTCATACTAAGTCGGTTGTGACTCCTTATTATGCCACATTTTGTAATTCTTATTCTACTTGTGAAATATAGAATAAGAATTACAAAATGTGGCATAATAAGGAGTCACAACCGACTTAGTATGAAGTATGAGGAGGGTGCTTTATATAGAGTCACCCTCTCTCTTCATTAACTTACAACAACCACTCTCTCTCTTCCAAATCCAACTCGTCTTCCGTTTTTAGGCCCTTCACCACATTGGACCACGTCCGGGTCTTGGCCTTATTCCGGTCGGCTCTGTCCTTCTTGACTCTACCGCCACTGTCGTTTGCTCTGACTTGTTTGGATGTACCGATTCCTTTAGTCAGCTCGGCTTCCTTTATTTGCTCATCTCCCCCCTTGGTTCTTTCTTCCTCTCCGGCTCCTTGTCCGGTGCCATCTGTTACCGTTCCTGTTCTCCCCCTCAAGAGCGGCACATCGACATGCTGAATACCGAGCATCTCCGAAAAATGTTGCAACTTGTCTGATCCGAGCGACTTGGTGAAGATGTCGGCAACCTACCGATGTGTGTGAACATACCGAAGTTCAACTTCACTGCTCAGGACCCGCTTACAGAAAAAGTGATAATGCACTTCTATGTGCTTTGTCCGAGCATGGAATACATGGTTCTTGGCGAGCTATATGTTGTTTATGTTGTCGCAGTAGATCAGGATCAGGGTCGGCATCTTGAGCCAAAGGTCTCGTAGCAGTCGCTGAAGCCAGATGGCTTCACAGGTGGGAATGGTAGCGCCCTGGTACTCAGCCTCAACGCTCGACAGAGCCATTGTTGGCTGCTTTTTGCTGCTCCATGCAACATATGCGCTACCAAGACAAAACATGTAACTGGAGGTGGATCGGCGATCCGATGCATCACCAGCCCAGTCGGCATTGGTATACCCGACCAACTTCCCAGCTATACCGTGTTGGTATAAAAGTCCTCGATCCTTCGTGCTGCTAACATACCAGAGTATCTGGTGTGCGCACTGAAGGTGCTCGACGGTCGGCTTCTGCATGAACTGGCTGATCACTCCAACTGGGTAACTGATGTCGGGTCAAGTCATTGTCAAGTATATGAGGTTTCGACAATTTGTTGGTACCGTTTCTCATTGCAGGCCGGTCCAGAGTCGGGATGTAGCTTCAGGTTCCGGTCCAAGGGTGTGGAGATCGATCGGCATGCGGTCATGCTGAACTTGTACAACATATTCATCTCACATAGTGTCTTTGTGAGAGCAATATGCCATCGGGGGTCCGGATCACCTTCATCCCAAGAAAATAATGAAGGTCCCCCATGTCCTTCATTTCACATGCTTCCGACGGCTGGGACTTTACTCGGCCGATTTCATTAAGTCCGGGTCCGGTGATGATTAAATCATCTACATCTAGCAGGATACAAACTGGACCGTCCGAACTGTTCCGGATGAATAGTGACGAGTCAGACTTTGAGGCCGCAAACCTCATTTTACGCAACCGGTGCGGGATCTTCGCATTCCAAGCTCAGGGGGGCTTGCTTCAAACCGTAAAGCGACTTCTTTAGTCGGCATACTACCAACTTGTTCATCTCCGATAGACCCATTCTTCAAGGTGACCTTGAAGATGACAGGAAACGATGTTGCGCTCTAATCTTGCGCCAACAAGAC
This sequence comes from Azolla caroliniana, assembly GCF_043228905.1. Classification (NCBI taxonomy): domain Eukaryota; kingdom Viridiplantae; phylum Streptophyta; class Polypodiopsida; order Salviniales; family Salviniaceae; genus Azolla; species Azolla caroliniana. Next base: position 7,770,275 of record NW_028230451.1, read on the forward strand.
TGACAACACCCACACCCACACATAAACAATAGTTTGCCCTAAGTCATATTTATACTAAAATGACTTTTCGGGTATTTAAAAATATAGCCCCGATGGACTCTCAGAAACATATTTACGAATATGTCCCTTCATCCGGTGATCACTCTTCACCGGGCCTGCATCATCCGGCGCTTGCCGGGCACTCATCATCCGGTTCTCACCGGGTCATCCGTAGCCGGGTACTGCCAACTTGTTCAACTCCGGTAGACCCATTCTTCAAGGTAACCTTGAAGAAACACATTCTTCACGTCCATTTGGTGAAAATGTCATCCCCTTGTTGCAGCAACACCCAATACCACACGAACCGTCATCATCTTCGCTATTAGAGTGAAGGTCTCGTCGTAGTCGATTTTGTGGGTCTGTGCGTATCCCTATAAAGAATTGGGTATGATTCTTGTGTAGCGGAAGAGATGTGTGTTATGTGTATGTGTGAGAGGAATTAGAGGAGAGATGAGAGAACACAAGATAGGTAGAAAAATGAATACTCAAGAAGAAGGTGTATATTTCACAAGTAGAAAAAGAATTACAAAATGTGGCATAATAAGGAGTCACAACCGACTTAATATGAAGTATGAGGAGGGTGCTTTATATAGAGTCACCTCTCTCTTCATTAACTTACAACAACCACTCTGTCTCTCTTGGGGAATGTGAAGACTCATAGTCATGGGGAATATGTAACTCATTAGTTATGTGTCATAGAATATGATTCAGGTGGTATTATGAAACCAAGTTGAAGCTATTGGAAGAATAATTTATGGGAAGTGTACATGTATGTCTACAATCTTAATTATGGAACATAGTAGACTTTTTCCAACACTGTTGGCCCCATAATTCATCGGAATAAGGTGTCTGGAAATTATGTGTATTCCCATCGTTTCCATTACATGTGTATCATCAATGATCCAGCCATGTGTCTTTTTGGGAGCAAAAGAATTCACTGTCTTGTGTTTATGGAGGGATGGATGAATGAATAAATTTGCCTCATGATATCTATACCTCTTATGGGACACAAGATTATAATTTATTTATAAGAAGGTATTCTACCTGAGGATTTTGATGTGGCTTTGGGATATTTCTTTCTAGGTAAAGTCCTAATGTCTAAATTCGATGGCGCGTGATAATCGTCATTAGGATTCTTGCTTCGACCGTTGCATTCTACTTCCAACTTCCTTTGCATTCAAAAGATCCAAGAATAACTGATGTCGAAACTTATTTGAGGACCAAAAGATAATTTGGGTTCTGTACCAAATAGGACCACTTTCTAGAATGCAAATGATAGATTAAAAATATCATTTCAATAAAATATCAAATTAGAAATTTCCCTCATTTTGTCAAGCCCTTCTTATCATATCTTTAATACAATTTCATATCCTATATTAAATAAAATTACTTGTTTCTTTTGAAATCTTTCTTTGTTATTTTGTTCATAGCCTTTCCTTATAATAGTTTGTTCATAGGTCATGAGAGTTTGAACCATAATCCCTCTTGCTCAATTCTAATACGTTTTGAAGTGAGTTTCTCTTTCTTTCTTTAATGTGAAGTATGTGGTGTCCTATTCGAAGGTTGTGCCAATGTTGCATAATAAAGCAGTTTGAGAACTAGGATGTTAGGGAGAAGTAACGCATGGATTCAACATTCTATTAGTGGAGCCAAGGATTAGTTTGCCACATAAATTTGGATGATAGTGTTTTTCAATCTAATTCAACTGGTTATATGGCTACATCATCATGTATCTATGGTTCAAGCTCAATCTAGTTTGGTTAGATCTCTCTTGCTGGGACTAAAACCTTAATTGATTGTAATACTACATGAACATGGAACATTGTATTTGAGATACTTTGCAACGTTTAGAGACGAGCTTGTGGCTTGTTTTGGAGATACTAATAAACAAAAAAATTAGAATGACAAGGCTTAGAAACCTTTGGTAATGATTACGTCAAGCTTTATTTCAAGTATCTCACTTTTGGTAAATTGCCCTACACACATTGCTTAGGACAATATTACCATTTGTGACTATTTTCAAATAAGCATTTTTAAGGCCATCTCGAAGACCTCATCAAGACCTCATTAACTATTGATGGTCCTGTAACCTCCAAAGATGCTATTGAATTTGATTTCATGCGTGACAATCGCCAATTTTAACACAAGCAAGAGCATGAAAGTTTAGTCATAAATTTCGTTCCTCGAGCACCCATGGGTCATTGTATACATCAAGCTCAATTATTAAAGATTTGTTAGTTTCATTGTTGATTATATGATGTCCTTTATACCAAAATGTATTGTACCACTTTGGGTTTGTCTTGGAGTTTCTAATTGTGTCATTGCCCTTAATCTCATAGGCAATCCCTTCAATCAAGGTCAATGATTGATGACTTGTTGGTGTGATTGTTGATTGTGTGAATTTCTTGATTTCCTTTTGTAACAAAATTTGTTACACCATTTTGGGTTTTTCTTCTAGTTTCTAATTGTAGCATTGCCTTCAATCACATTGGCAATCCCCACCCATGCTCTAGTGGTTTTTAGGAGAACCTTACTTGAAGTTTTGCATAATCTTGAAGGGACCAAAGCCTAAGCTACTTTCTTGAGAAACTTTTTACCTCATTCTTTGCCTCAATAGCCCACTTCTTCTTCGATCTCTCCTTCATTGCTTTTATGATTGGCAATGGTGTTTTCATTGTCAAAAACTTTCCATCGAAGATATGCTACAAATAACAATAATGGTTACTGTATGTTGGCATCAATATTAGAGACCAAATGATGACTTTATTGGTGGTATTGGGATATCAATGATGACAATATGGTGCCAGTCTATTATGTTGATCATAATTACTTATTGATGGACCATTACTCTATTGATGGATAGGGGAATCCCTCCCCTTTTTTTTTGAGTATCTTCAATTTCTCCCCTTTTTCGGTTTTGCCCCTTTCTTCCTTAAACATTTTGTCACACGGTGTTATGAATCAAACTAATGATGAGAAAAATAATAAGAGATTAATAAGAAGAATAGATCAAGGATGTTTAACGACATTCAATACTTTCTACGAGAAAAACATAAAACAAACATAAAATATTATCAAGTCTCCTATCCCACCAAATATTAATTTATATCTTATACCCTGTAGTTGAATAACGGATTCGACTAAGAGAGCTTAGTCTCACTAATACAATTTCAACGTCTTAAGGTGCCCTAATAAAAGTGGCAACTACTCCCTTTTACATAACCCAACAAGGCTCCCAAATCACAATGTAGGTCCTTATGGACCCAAAATCTTTCATGTCAAAAGTCTTAAATAACTCCACTTTTAACTTGTGAATCATATTTACATATTGTCCAACAATTAGCATATCATCAACGTACAATAGAAGTATAATAACATTATCAACACCAAATTCTTTTACATACACACAAAGGTTTACATTAGTGCTTTTATAACCTTAACTCACCATAAAAGAATCAAACTTTTTATTCCATTGCCTCAATGCTTGTTTTGAGCCACAAAGACTCTTTTTCAACTTACATACCAAGTGTTCAACTTACAAGCCAAGTGTTATTTCTCTTTCTCTTCAAAACCCTCTAGTTGTTCCATGTAAATTTCTTCAATGTTTAGATCACCATGCAAAAAGGCAGTCTTCACATTAAGTTTCTCAAACTCAAGGTTTAAGCAAGCTAACAAACCTAAAACAATTTGTATCGAACTTAATTTCACAATTGGTGAGAAAATGTCATCAAAATCAATTCCTTTCTTTTGACTATATATCCTTTCAGCATCAAACAAGCTTTATATTTCACAAAGTTATCATCACCCATTTTTAACTTAAACACCCTCTTGTTTTTCAAAACATTCCTACCCTTGGGAACTTCAACTAGCTCAAAGGTGTTAATATTTGTCAACGAAATAATTTCTTCATGCATGGCCTTTACCCAACTATCTTTATCTTTAAGTGTTTGTACATCATAAACGCTCCCTGGTTCACCTTCATGATTGGGCAAAACATATTTAGAACTAGGATACCTCATAGATGATTGTCACCTTCTCTAGTAGATCGCCTTATAGGTTGATTAGCCACCTCTTGTAATGGTAGTTGTTGCCCTTGATCAAGACATGTTTGAGGCAGAACAACATCATAGCTAGCATAAACTCTTATCATCTACAATCATCAGCTCACCGACATCGGAGTCCAACATGTCTACGTTCATAAGTGGAAGGATTGTGCATTCCACGTATAGATTCCTTTTATAGTCTTGCAATTTTAGGCAATTTTCAAAAACTTGATACACCAATATCACATGTTTTAAAAAGCATATAGAATTTGCTATTTTTTTGAAATTTAACAAGTTTCAAAATGATAATTTCTAAAATTGGATGATTTTTCGATAAATGTTTAAATGTTGAGAATTTGCTATTTTTTTGAAATTTAACAAGTTTCAAAATGATAATTTCTAAAATTGGATGGTTTTCCGATAAATGTTTAAACGTTGATGGTTTGTAGATATGAAATATAGTTAAGTTCAAGCAAATCACAATGGTTGAACTCAAATGACAAGTTAAGAGTAATGGTTTCACCATCTTGAGCAGATGTAGTTTTGAGAAGAGGAAGTGACATCTATTATTAGTGAAAATGTTTTACGTAGAAGAGGTAACACTCTCCTCGGCTTCTGGTGCAGGATTGCACGACCGAGTCTTCGCTACTTGCCGACTCTTCATCCGGCTGACCGCTTCAGCTCAACCCCTCATTTGGCCCACTCAACCAAAATGATATCAGAGTCTCTTCTAGAACTCCGATTTCTTCTTCATCCAGGGGCTTGTCGGCCTCACTGGCCTCATCCTCAGAGTTCGGAATTGAGGTTGATGGAGGTTGGAGGTGGAGGCAAGTATCACGAAGCTAACTCGTCAAATACAATATCTCAATTGACTTGATTTTGTTTCGTTCGGGGGTTATAACACTTATAACCCTTTTGCTCGTCCGAGTAGCCGACTAAGATACACTTCTCGGCTTTGGCATCTAGCTTCCTCCGCTTTTCCTTCAGCACATGCACATATGCTATGCTGTCGAACACCCTCAAGTGTCCTAAATTCGGCTTCTTCCTGAACTATAGCTCATGTGGAAATGTCTGATTCTGCAGGTAAACTATTGTCCTAACCGCTTTGGCCCAGTAGAACTTCAACATATGCTTCTCCTCAAGCATTGCCTGTGCAGCGTCCTCTATCGTCTGATTCTTCCACTCAGCCACACCATTCCGCTCCAGTGTGTATCTAGAAGAGAATTCTCATCAGATTCCTTCCTTCTATAGATAGCTTGAGAACTAGTCGGAAAAATACTCTTTTCCGCCATCGGTCTTGAGGCACTTGATCTTTTGCCCAGTCTCTCGTTCGGCAGGCTCTTCACCTTCAACAAACAGGAGAAGCCTTCATTTTTCTTCCCGATCAAGCATGCCCAGGTGTGGCGAGTGTAGTCATTGATGAAGGTTACAAAGTAATGACTTCCATCGATACTCACATTCTGCTCCGGCCCCCATACATCTGAATGGATTAAATCAAGCTTGGTACGCCTCCAATTACGATCGTTAGGAAATGAAAGTTAGTGATGCTTCCCTAATTGCCAGGCTTCGTAGACTTGGCCGTTCTGGCCACTAAATTTCAGCAATCTGAAAACGATGTTCTTTGTCTGCATTTCCCGAAGCTGTAGGAAGTTGATGTGGCTGAACCGTTTGTGCCATAAGTCGATGTTTGTTTCAACTTTCTGCCCTTTGGCGAACATAGCGGTGCCAATGTCATTTGCCTCGAGGATAAACGCCCTCCCTTCTCGGTGCCCTTGCACTATAACCTTGCATTCTTCTTTGATGAAGTACCTGAGATGAGTAAATCGAACTTGCATGCCCTGGTCGACAATTTGTCCGACCGACACCAAGTTCTTGGTAATTGTCGGCACATGCAAGACATTTCTCATGATTCCTCTCTAACTGACATGGCTCAGAGGGACATCTCTAATATGTTCGATGGGGTGAGGCGTATCGTCGCCAGTTTCAACAACCCCAGGCTGCTCTAGCTTCTCAAGTTATGAGAACCATTCTTCATGGTTCGTCATGTGATTTGATGCACCAGAGTCCACATGCCATCGAGTTGGCTTTGTGCTTCATTACGAAGGCTGGGCCCGTTTTGGTTCACCCTGAACCTTCCGCGTAGTGCGTGACAGGAACTACACGCTCTCGATGAACAATGCTCGGCCACAACCGAGCTTAGAATCAAACATAGAAAACGTGGAATGAATGCACGACACAAAGGTAAGAGAAGAGTACATAGGATGTTTACGTGGAAAACCCAAACACGGGAAAAACCACGGCAGTCCACTGACTGCTAACTATCACTATGTAAGAATATACAAAAGATGAACACAGAGGCAACGACCTCTTGTTCACTATCTTCGCCACAGGCGGCGGTTACAACAGAGGCAATGACCTCTTCGTCTCTTTCTCTCGCTCTCTCTCTCTCTGTACAGTGTTGCGCTCTAATCTTGCGCCAATAAGAAATGACAATAACTACAATTCTCTGTTTGCCCTAAGTCATATTTATACTAATATGACTTTTCGGCTATTTACAAATATAACCCCGATGGACTCTCAGAAACATATTTACAAATATGTCCCTTCATCCGGTGAGCACTTCTCACCGGGCCTTCACCATCAGGCTCTTGCCGGGTACTCCTCATCCGGTTCACACTGGGTCTTCCGTAGCCGGGTACTCCTCATCCGGCGCTTGCCGGGTACACCACATCCGGTTCTCACCGGGTCTTCCGTAGCCGGGTACTCCTCATCCGGTTTCGGCCTCGACCGAGTTTGCTCACCAATACTGTTCTTCTCACTTCCCATTCGGAGGGACCTGTTTCCTAACAATGCGATCTTTGACACCTTTTTGCGTCACCTCAGCTCGATTCGGCTCAATTTGAATCAACGTGCTCCTTTTAGCACTCGCTCACTTTGTGGCCTTTCCGGCCACAGTACTAGGAGTCCCTCGTAGTCTTCCCTTGCTAGCTTTCAGCGCCACCTTTACTCCCCCTACTCGTGGAGGGTTTGGAACTGTTGTTGGCATTTCGATTATGCCTCTAGTTCTACTCTTGTCGGTTGCCTCCGTTGCGCACCGACAGACCTCGTCCACCACAATCACAGGCCTCTCTGCCTCCGTCTACAACGTCTTGCTATCAGCATGTGTACTCGTGGATGCACCCATGTGGTTCTCTTCAACGAGCAACATTGATTGTAGCTTGAAAAATGAAGGCGTATTCTCCCTTTGCAGATCGCCATTCGGAATGATCCAAATCTAGATGCCAACCCTTTGAGGAAAACCTGCACCATTTCTTCCTCCTCGATGGACACATTGATAGAGGCGAGAGAATCACAAATCTCCGTGATTCGGGTTGTGTAATAGGCCACAGACAGATCTTTCTATCAGACATTGTTGAGCTCTTGCCTGAGATGCGGCTTCCTAGCCGTTGTGCTAGCGGCGAAAATCCGTTTGAGGTTCACCCACTTATCCTTTGGCGTCTTGGTGTCCTGGATGTAGCTCAGTAACTAGACTCCGACACTAGACGCAAAGTAGTACATACTCTACTTGCCGCATGTTCCTAGGCCGAAAAGTCATTGTGTTTCGCATCTGGTGTTGCATCATCCGATGTAACTTCGGTATCCATCCCAACCAGGTACAGGTGCATCTTGTATGACCAAGGTGCGTAGTTGCTCCTATCGAGCTTTTATGTCGGAAGTGAGTTTACCCATTCCTTTGTCCATGTTCCTGTCTTTTCTATTCCGAAAAAAACCCAGAAAGCTTGTCTCTATCTTGTTTGCTTTGTCGGCAACAGAGGATTCTTCGAAGTTACCCTTGATACCATGTAAAATAATACGTGTGTGGAAGTGTATGTGTACGACAAAGAGTACAGTCAATTATTCGGAATCACGACAGTTAGGTAAACACAGTGAATGGAGATACACATTAAGAGAGAGAGAGAGGGAGAGACTGAGTAGAGCATAAAACAATTGAATCCTATTCAAAAGACTCTTAGTACTCAATTACAAGGAATGTGCTCAGAGAGCAATATATATACAAGCCCTGATGAGTGGGTTGACACAAGTACTGACAAGTACTTGATTGCTCATGAACTGAGCCTGACAATACCTCTGCCTATAATATTCCTATTTACAAAAATAGGAATATAGGCCTCTAACGACCAACCGATTCGGCTTTCGGCTTATTCAGCCGATTCGGGCCCAACCGATCGGTCTCCATCAGATCCGGCTCTCGTCTTCTTCAGCCGATTTGTCCCAAGTGGAGCTCGCTCGCTCAACAAAGATCTAAAAAATCATTAGTTCTCATTTTTCCTTAAAAATACACAAAGTTACTTTTCGTATTTGATCAAAATTTTTCAATTTCATCAAATGGTGACAATTCCACCTTTTTCATCAAGTTTTCAAGAACATGTGATACTAGTTTCACGGTGTTTTGTGAAATGGCCAAAAAAGCCCCAAAATCAGATGAAATATTCCTTATCCTTCCACTTGTGAATGCGAACGAGGATTCCTCACGGTCTTCCTCTTGTTGTGAAGCAACCTCATGTATAGCACCATCCCCCACAGGAATTGGATGAACATTAATTAGATCACTAAACCCTTTCCACCTTGTCAATATCCTCAATGATTTGTTCCTCGATGAATACTACATCACACCTCCTTATAAGCACCTATAATCAAAATAATCTTTATCATAGCCCATTAAAAGGCATTGTTTAGACTTAGCATATACGTTAGACCTTTCATCATTGCGTATATGCACAAAACACTTACAACCAAACACACATATCATAACAAACATCCCCACCATGTGACAACACGCTATTCACCACCATTATTAGTGCAAATACATTTCAGCTTCTTCCTTATCTTCTTTCCACAAAAACATGAAATTCCTTAAACACATCAATTACTTGATCTTTTGACTTCAACATTCGAACCCAAAGCTTCCTAGAATGATCATTAATGAAAGTGAAAAAATAAAGTACTCCGCCTATTGACCTTACCTTCAAAGGTCCACAAACATCCGAATGTACTATGTTCTGAAAGTTAACGTGCGGAATCGAATTACAAACCGGCTTTACCGGATACAAGGTTGTTAGGTACGTTAGGTACGGTATGGATACCATACGTATTTAACGTATTAATACCCGTATAGTACCTCCCAATTAAAAAATATGCTAAATACATTTTCTTAGTATGTTAAATACTTATAAAGTACGTAAAATACATATTTTACGTATAGTACGTTAAATACTTCTAGAATTTGAAAAATTATTTACCTTTCTAAAAAATATCTATAATATTGTAAAAAAAATTCTATGTTCACACAATTTTGTGAGGTACAATATAGTTCTACATCCTAAAATGCATATAAGACATTTGAAAATTTTACATCCTAAAATACTTGTAGTAATATGGATGTCATGAAAGATTTTGGGTCCATAAGGACCTACATTGTGATTTGGGAGCCTTGTTGGGTTATGTAAAAGGGAGTAGTTGCCACTTTTATTAGGGCACCTTAAGACGTTGAAATTGTATTAGTGAGACTAAGCTCTCTTAGTCGAATCCGTTATTCAACTACAGGGTATAAGATATAAATTAATATTTGGTGGGATAGGAGACTTGATAATATTTTATGTTTGTTTTATGTTTTTCTCGTAGAAAGTATTGAATGTCGTTAAACATCCTTGATCTATTCTTCTTATTAATCTCTTATTATTTTTCTCATCATTAGTTTGATTCATAACACCGTGTGACAAAATGTTTAAGGAAGAAAGGGGCAAAACCGAAAAAGGGGAGAAATTGAAGATACTCAAAAAAAAAGGGGAGGGATTCCCCTATCCATCAATAGAGTAATGGTCCATCAATAAGTAATTATGATCAACATAATAGACTGGCACCATATTGTCATCATTGATATCCCAATACCACCAATAAAGTCATCATTTGGTCTCTAATATTGATGCCAACATACAGTAACCATTATTGTTATTTGTAGCATATCTTCGATGGAAAGTTTTTGACAATGAAAACACCATTGCCAATCATAAAAGCAATGAAGGAGAGATCGAAGAAGAAGTGGGCTATTGAGGCAAAGAATGAGGTAAAAAGTTTCTCAAGAAAGTAGCTTAGGCTTTGGTCCCTTCAAGATTATGCAAAACTTCAAGTAAGGTTCTCCTAAAAACCACTAGAGCATGGGTGGGGATTGCCAATGTGATTGAAGGCAATGCTACAATTAGAAACTAGAAGAAAAACCCAAAATGGTGTAACAAATTTTGTTACAAAAGGAAATCAAGAAATTCACACAATCAACAATCACACCAACAAGTCATCAATCATTGACCTTGATTGAAGGGATTGCCTATGAGATTAAGGGCAATGACACAATTAGAAACTCCAAGACAAACCCAAAGTGGTACAATACATTTTGGTATAAAGGACATCATATAATCAACAATGAAACTAACAAATCTTTAATAATTGAGCTTGATGTATACAATGACCCATGGGTGCTCGAGGAACGAAATTTATGACTAAACTTTCATGCTCTTGCTTGTGTTAAAATTGGCGATTGTCACGCATGAAATCAAATTCAATAGCATCTTTGGAGGTTATAGGACCATCAATAGTTAATGAGGTCTTGATGAGGTCTTCGAGATGACCTTAAAAATGCTTATTTGAAAATAGTCACAAATGGTAATATTGTCCTAAGCAATGTGGGTAGGGCAATTTGCCAAAAGTGAGATACTTGAAATAAAGCTTGACATAATCCTTACCAAAGGTTTCTAAGCCTTGTCATTCTAATTTTTTTGTTTATTAGTATCTCCAAAACAAGCCACAAGCTCGTCTCTAAAGGTTGCAAAGTATCTCAACTGCAATGTTCCATGTTCATGTAGTACTACAATCAATTAAGGTTTTAGTCCCAGCAAGAGAGATCTAACCAAACTAGATTGAGCTTGAACCATAGATACATGATGATGTCGCCATATAACCAATTGAATTAGATTGAAAAACACCATCATCCATATTTATGTGGCAAACTAATCCTTGGCTCCACTAATAGAATGTTGAATCCATACGTTACTTCTCCCTAACATCCTAGTTCTCAAACTGCTTTATTATGCAACATTGGCACAACCTTCGAATAGGACACCACATACTTCACATTAAAGAAAGAAAGAGAAACTCACTTCAAAACGTATTAGAATTGAGCAAGAGGGATTATGGTTCAAACTCTCATGACCTATAAACAAACTATTATAAGGAAAGGCTATGAACAAAATAACAAAGAAAGATTTCAGAAGAAACAAGGAATTTTATTTAATATAGGATATGAAATTGTATTAAAGATATGATAAGAAGGGCTTGACAAAATGAGGGAAATTTGTAATATGATATTTTATTGAAATGATATTTTTAATCTATCATTTGCATTCTAGAAAGTGGTCCTATTTGGTACAGACCCCAAATTATCTTTTGGTCCTCAAATAAGTTTCGACATCAGTTATTCTTGGATCTTTTGGATGCAAAGGAAGTTGGAAGTAGAATGCAACGGTCGAAGCAAGAATCCTAATGACGATTATCATGCGCCATCGAATTTAGACATTAGGACTTTACCTAGAAAGAAATATCCCAAAGCCACATCAAAATCCTCAGGTAGAGTACCTTCTTATAAATAAATTATAATCCTGTGTACCATAAGAGGTATAGATATCATGAGGCAAATTTATTCATTCATCCATCCCTCCATAAACACAAGACAGTGAATTCTTTTGCTCCCAACAAGAGACATGGCTCGATCATTCATGATACACATGACATGGAAACGATGGGAATACACATAATTTCCAGACACCTTATTCCGATGAATTATGGGCCAACAATGTTGGAAAAAGTCTGCTATGTTCAATAATTAAGATTGTAGACATACATGTACACTTCCCATAAATTATTCTGCCAATAGCTTCAACTTGGTTTCATAATACCACCTGAATCGTTGCCTTGCATACTCCATGTAATCAAACTCAATGCCATTGACACATGCCTGTAATGGAAACAACAAACAACATATTTACAATGTAAACCATAGTTTGGGAGTTCAAATTTTTGTTTCGTTGTTCTCGGATCCTAAAAGTAGAGAGGGAAAAGCACCAGAATTCCAACTTGAGTTTGTATATTTGCAAGAGTATCCTTCAGTTTCCAAAAGAAATTACCAAACTAACTGTCAGTCTTCAGGAAGGTACCCACTTTACCCATAGAGACAGGTAATCTGGCAATTTGTTCAATGGACAGATTTTCCGGTAAATATACAACAAGTGTGGCTGCATGTTTCGAGTTCCTTGTACTTCACAATGATAGATCTGTTGAGCTAAATGCCAGAAGAACTTACCGAGATTACACCCCATAAACCCCAGTGTAAATGGCTTGCCAATGTATAACTTTCTATTTCTTTCACAAACTCTTCTTCTTCAAGAAAGCTAGGAGGAGAAGCATCACTCTCCATATAGGCTCGGACAAACCTAAGCCTTTCCTGTATATCTACAGAAAAAATATATATAGAACATAGTACGTAAGCCACACTTATATATACATATATACAAATTGATGCAATAAAGAATCCAGACCTGGGTACTTGGAATAATCCAACAAATGGGGTGTGTCAGTATGATAATCTGCAGCCATTTCACAAAAATGGTTGCCTATATCATATGCAATCGGATTGTAGCTAGAATATTCGTAGTCCTAGTAAATGCCACGAAATTTCTAATAAGATTATGACAAAAACCACACAGTTCTTAGCATCATTCATCAGAAGCCTTAGAATAACTTCATATATTTTTATCTGTTTTCTTTCTCATATGTGGATTGAACTTACAATGAGTGTAAGGCTGTTGTCTTCCTCATCTAGCATAATGTTGCCGTATTGTAGATCGTTGTGACAAAAGCCGACTCCGCTTGTCCCAGATCTCGATGATAATCGAAGGCTCAATTCGTCTATCTCACTCCCAAGTTCTCGAAGCCGAAACTCATCAATATGCTCCGGACTACAAAGGGCAAGTGCTTTCTGAAGCCAGTCTCTGTACCATTTGGGAAAAAAGAAAATGAGTACTAATGATATGCTTTTAAAGCAAAGGAATTTTGTGATGATAAGAGGGTGATGACATAAAGTAGCAATGTCAAGATGAAAGAATTAAAAAAGACCTCAGGCGATGCCATATTTGAGGTTCCTGCGGTCCTGGCATGGATAGGTGGTGGAAATCGTACATTTTCGCGGCAATCATGGCAGATATTTTCGGATCTCGAATGTCTGGGGCAGTTAGTGTCTGTAGAGGACAAACAAACATTAACCAAATCAATATGTAAAACATCACATTAAAACAACAAACAAACTCCCCCATGGAGTTTGCAAAACCAAGCTAGTTATATATTCTTTTTTATCTCCATTTTCAGGATTCGAGGAACCATTAGTGTGGTTTTAGATCTTCTACAAAAAGCCCAAGGTAGAGAGTTGGATGACTCCCTTGCCCCATACATGGTCTTGCTTGCAAATGTACATTACACATATATGTATATATGTGCTCAAATGCATGCACACGAACACACGTACATACATACATATACATATACATATACATATACATATACATATACATATACATACACATTGATACAGATACAGATACAGATACATACACATACACATACACATACACATACACATACACATACACATACACATACACATACACATACACATACACATACACATACACATACACATACACATACACACAATGGGGAAAGACCTTAAGTCGAAAAGTGCTACCCTAGCATAAAGGAACTCCTCGACGCGGCCATTTGGGAATCGTCCGAGGAGGCGGGGGCCACGACCGGCTTTCGACACTGCCTCGAAGGTCCGGATCTCATCATCCCTGTTGAAGAAAAGGTGGGCGCCTTCTCCATAGACCCGGACGAGTACAACGCGACGGGAATCCCTTGTCTTGCGGGCATGTACAACACCACCATCATTGTCATCATGGCCATCATGGCCATCATGGTCATCATCATGGTCATCATCATGGTCATCATCATCATCATCATCATCATCATCATCATCGGGATTTGCATTGATCCATCGGCACTCGTAGACCTCGTTGGTCATGGCGCCCTTGAGAGGGCGGACCAACATATAATTCTTGCTGGGACTGGGGCTGTTGATATGATTCTTGTTGGGATGGAGAAGATTGGTAGAAGAAGAGTGGTGGTGGTGGTGGTCGATGTCATCCTGCCAGAGAATGTGGGGGAGCGAGCGCAGCAGGGCGTAGGCTTCTCGGGGAAGGCGGCCATCATCATCAGCATCATCAGCATCATCAGCATTAGCATGTGGGCCCAATAAGGAAGGAGGAGGCGGCGGAGATGTCTGACTCTTGGCCATCTCAACACAAAAGATCAGAGACACAGACAGACAGAGGCAGAAACAGAGGAAATTAAGCTTTGAAACAGACAGACAGACAGACAGACAGACAGACAGAGAAGAGAGAGAGAGAGAGAGAGAGAGAGAGGAGAGAGAAATGGAAGAGGGCCTACAGGCCGTAGCGCTGACGTCGGCGTCCTTGACCGTGCCAGCTGTCTCTCTGTATGTACATATTTGTTTTGTCTCTTTGCTTGTTTTGGTCATTTTTGCTTTTCTCCTGTTTTGCTTTTTTGCTTTCTTGCTTTTTGCCTCTTTTGCTTTTCTTGCTCTTCAGCGTCTTCTTCTTCTTCTTCTTCTTTTTGCTCTTCTGTTGTTTCTGCTTCTTTTTTTATAATTTTTTTTTTTTTGCTCGTCTGCTTTTTTTTCACATATACCTCTACATATGTACATATTTCATGTGTCCGCCCGCCCGCCCGCCCAAACATGGTACTTGGAAACCACAATCTCGGTTAACAAATCTCGAGGCCAAGGAAGGGGGGTGGACATTCCAGACGAGACCGGTCACATTTTCTCAATTGTCAAGCTATGATGATTTGACGTGCTCGATACATTGTATGCGCCCGACCCCTAGGGTCATGTGACACATCAGATTATTATTCGTACCATTCCAAAAGGTCAAGAGAAAGGGCAAAAATATGAACAATGAGTTAGTGGACCACAAAAAAATGATAGAACCATTCATGATCAAATGGCGATTACGATGACAAATCACGATTAGAGAAGGGACGAAATATGAACAATGAGTTAGTGGACCATGACAATGATAGAATGATTCATGATCAAAATAAGTTAAGATGTGAAGAGAAAAAAATGTACAAGATGGGAACAATGATCGCAACAATGCGCATATGCATAAGAATTTTTATAGAACCAGAAGTCGTCCACTTCTTGAGACGTCTAAAACATATTGTATTGTCAACAAAACATATTGTATTGTCAATAATCCTGAAGTCAACCTTAAAATTTAAACCCTAAATTTATTAACATGGTTATTATTGCTAAGTCTAGTTATGAAAATTCTTAATAAAATGAAGTGCATTTATTCAATGCAAATCACGAAAAAAGATGCACCCTCATAGAAAAATTGTTTCCTTTTCACAAGATTCTTTATAGTTCAGAGTTCTTATGTTTTGATTTTCAAGCATTTGATGTGTGTTTGATAGACATAGTGAATTGTTTTGGTATTTGAAACTATTATTATCCTCAAATCAAGAAATTTTGTGGTCTTATGTAAAGTCATAATAATAACTCTATAGCAACAAAGATTGTTGATCAAATTGCAGGATTTATGTCCCCAATTGTCGCATAGAATTGAGAACCATAATTTCATTGTATTTATTCCAAAACACCACCTACAAGAGAACATCTCAAAAATTAAAATATACTATTGTTATTGTTGCACGTCACATGAAAGAGAAAATAAAATGTGTTTGCTTAATTAATGTTCGACTCTCAACTCATTCTTATGCTAGCTTTGGTGATTCCCTTGCAAATCATGGTGATCACTCTCATTTTCTGTAAAAGTAGTAGTATATATATTATAGCAAAACGACAATAAAAAGCTTTGATGATATATAGTGAAAATATTGATGGCAATATATGTCAAGGTGCTACAAGACATTGAAATAAAGGCAAATCCCTATAGTGCTGCTAAATCGCAAGTACAACCAACTAAAATTTTCTTTTATCCTATATTCTCTCATTTGTAAGTAATCAATGGGAAATATATTCTAGTGTGCCTTGCACAGGATGGATAAGCTATTTATTATATGTGATAATTTGAGATTTGAATAGGTGCATCGAAGGAACGTAGTCACAGTCACGTAGATGAGTTAACTAATGGGTCAATAACCTTCTATTTAAGGTAACTTCTTCAAGATTATGGTGACCCAACACAGTGTACTTGTAACTTGTAAGTATTGAGACCATAGAAGGTAATATTCACATTCTTCGGCTCAAACATTTGTTTTCATACGTTTGCAAACGAATGCGTATGTTATGAAAACATACTTGTGTTTTTTTTCTCGTTTTTTTACCTCAAAAAAGTTTTACCTTATAGTAAATAATGAATACAAAAGTATGATATTTACCATACATTGAGGGTGTTAACCATACTCAAATCAAAATGGTCAAAAGTTAAACATACGCAAATGTGAATGCACGTATGGTACATATGGTTCATACTATGATCGAGACAATAGAGCCTTTCCATTCAACAATTTTCGAGATTTCAAAAAACACGAAAAATAACTTGAAGGAAAACATGGAGTTACAATGTATAAGTGATAACACAAGAATGTGTGGTGAAGGTAAATGATCGAAACCCACAAAAAATGACTAGAAGGAGAAGATTGAGAGATGATTTATAAGTGAGGACATGGGAGTGTGTGGTAAAGGTGAATGATTACATACATCTTGTGTCAAATTGGCCCTACTAGATGAGGATGATGCTTTCTTCGCCAACTATTGCAAAGTTTCGTTCGGGCCTTTATGGTGGTCTATAGTGCGATAGGATATCCATATTTACTATAAGTGGTGCAACAAATGCTAGCAACTTCATCGCATGTGCTTCATGAGCTTGTTTTAGAAATGGAGCCTCAATTTCATGCTCCAGTTCAAATGTTCACAGATATGAGAGCAAGAAGTATGGAATCATCGCAAAGGTGTATTGCACAAAATGGATGGAATCAAAGGCATCACTCTTATTGGTGTTCTTTCTATAGAGAACATTTACAAGCACTATATGAACCCATGGTGCACTATACTTGATGTGGATGAGCATAAGGTAAGGGTTGTTTAGATAATGGCACAAACACATCTTCGAAGCTTTGTGTCCAAGCTCCACTATGCTTAGAGCCTTATGTTAAGTGGTTTAGACAATGACTTGGAAGGGGGACAATTGAATAATTTGAAAAAGAAACAAAAGCAAGGGGGGAGAAAAAGATAGCATTTGTTACACTAATGAGTTGGGATGGTCTAATTGATGGCTCAAACATCATCTCCAAAAGTTCAAGCCCAAATTGCAATATGCTTTGAGAGAAGGATACAAATGATTTGAAGATGGACGAAGATATAAAGGAAGAACATGGTAAGCATGAAGATCCATATGGGGGAGTCAGGATCAAGTTGTCAAGCTTGGGCGACATTATGGATTAGAATGGTAAGAATAAAGAGGGGAAGGGAAATGTGACCCCACAAAAGAGCAAAAAGAGGTAGAAAACAACATTGCGGATAAGAAAATAGTTACAAAGAGAATACAAGAGAATATATCTATTGAGAGATCAAGCTCAACTTAGTTTAGTTAGCTAGTCAACCATGTAACTTCGTAATTACCTAGATAGAATCTAGTTAGAACTATTGACCATAACGACTTAAATAGGACCTTGTACTTAAGTAGGATATTCTAGATCCTCCACTCCCAAGGTCATTTAATATAGGACTTACACGATTGTACCTAAATTCTCCTCACACATGTGCACCCTTGCACATGAGATCTATACATACCTCATTGATGGTATTTTCGTATTTGATGATGATGATAATGCTAATTTAATATAGTTACTCATCCCCCATCTTGTGTTATTCATAAGTCTCTCTCTCTCTCTCTCTCTCTCACACACACACACACACACACACACACACACACACACACACACACACATATCACATAATCTTCCGCTTATTAACTTAATCACATAATTAGGTATTAATTAACCCATAATTACTTACCTAATTCTTAACTTAGTATCAGAGTGTGTGGTTTAGAAAATCCACTAAGCTCACCTGACTTCGTGATTGTGTGTTCGAGACGTTGACGGGTACCGTAGTGCCGCTACGTAGCACGTGTATGTGATCGAAGGAAGAAAAGAAAAAGAAGAGAAGACACTACAATCAACATGAACACACAAATGGGTAGCTCGCTACCTAGTGAAAAGCTAGACCGGAGCAATTATTCATCTTGGGAGTACAAGATGACCCAATACCTCATTAGCCAAGGGTATTGGAGCTACATCAACGACACTCAAGAAAATCGACCCGACCCAAAGAACGTTGACTACTTAACATGGGAGCAAGCGGCTAGTCGAGTAATGTATTGCTTGGTAACATGTGTCCACAACCACATGCTTAGCCACATTCGAGACGCCAAGACGCCTAAAGAAGCGTGGGTGAACATAAAGAAAGTGTTCACCGCTAACACAACTGCCCGAAAGCTTCAACTTCGACAAGAGTTGAATAACATTCGACAAAAAGACATTTTATCTCATCAGGTTAACAAAGTTTGCAAAATATGGGTTTAGCTTGGTACAACAAAGTGTCACCAAGTTCTTGGCTTAAACAACCAGTTATTGTTTCATAGATAAAGAAATTTCTCTTTCCCATCAAATCCTATTGCATAAGCTTCCATGCGTTGCATTTTTAGCAATCTTTGTGGCCTCCCTATTGCATTGTGGGATATAGTTGGAGAGTTTGAGTTGGTTCGTGTATTTCTTATGGTTTAATCCCATCTTATGGTTTTTCAACATATGAAAAATGATACTTTTCAAGAGCATCATTAAATGAATGACATCTTAATCCATTCCAAGACTCAAGAGGAGCATCATGTCCATGTTCCCTAAGTTCTACAATGATTGTGAGAATATGCAGTTTATGTGAAACTTAAAAGTGCAATTATGACCACAATCAAGTAGAAATCCTAGGATATATCATCTTATTAGAAGGTATCAGGATGGAAACAATTCTAGACTAGTAGACACCATGATCCATGGGCGATACTTAATCTTCTTGGTGTTTGCAAATTTTTATTGCAAATTCATAAAGAATCACTTGAAAATGATTTTGCATCTAATAAATTCACATAGGAGAACCAATCATTTCCATGAACTTGAGGTGCAAGTTAAGGGGTTGGAGAGCTTAAAGAATGTCTCAATGGTCGAAACATACTTCGATGTCTCAATTGAATACAAAAGTATGTTATTTACCATACTTAAATGGTGTTTACTATACTCGAATGGTCGAAACATGCTAGAATGTGAATGCATGTATGGTACATATAGTTCATACAACCTCAACCTTTAAGCGACATAGCTAGAACAAAGTGATAGCTGAATTATGCATTTTGCAATAATGTAGTTACCAGCTCTTTAATTTATCCCTTCAATACCTCTATAATTTATCTGAAATCCTATTCATATTTTTAGCCATTCAATCCAATCATTTCTATATAAATCAGGATTTAGCAATGTTTAGACTACCAACCAACTAGAAGAAACTTTTTGTTTTGGCAAAACTTGATGCACCGTACATTGATTCTCATGTAAGCTAGATCAAAAGGCAGAAATGTTGCATCAATTCCTTGGTTCATGGAAATTTATTATTTTAGATTAGCGTTATGTCAACAACGGATGATATTGTGTTGATTTCTAACTCTCCGGAGGGACTACAAAGACATCTAAATGCCTTAAAACTATTTTGTACGGACAAAGGTTTGTCAATCAACATGAATAAAACTAAAGTGATGGTGTTTAACACCACCCAAGCATGGGTAACAAGATCAAAACCAGAATTCTTCGTGGGAGAGGAAAAGGTGGAATACACACGCTCCTACACATGCCTAGGAGTAACATTTACAGGACCTAGGTTCTCCTTACACCGAGTCTTAACAAGGCAAATCATTGGAAAGATTTAGAGAGACCTTTAGTGTCAATGATTGCTCACATGATAAGGAGCAAAGCATCGGTGCCCCACGATATAATCCGGCCAGAGATGGGAGCAACACCTATAATAATCGAGGCGTTGTTCCGATCAGTGACATTTATCCAACGTCTTTGGGAGCTCCCTAAATGAAGGTACCCAAGGTTGGCACTTATGTCATCAAAACAATTGGCTGAAAATGGAGACACTCATTGTTATACTAAAATGCCACAATGGTTCGAGTCACATGGCATGAGTATAAATGTACTACCCCCGTTCCAATATAGCTTGGACTGTCCCCATCTAAATATGACTAAAGTGGAAAAGAATAGAGTGATCCGAACTAATATTATTAACTTGGAAAACAAGATAACATGGATCAGCCCCAAAATACCACTTGGTACAAAGATGGCCCACTATAAGACACTTCTTACATACATCAGAGGATGGATTTGTCATCATGCCACCTTATATGGACATACATCTATTCTATGTGTTGCGTAGTGTGATAGGGCAGCTAAGAACTTCATCACATTAGCTACAGATTGAGGTAGGCAGATATACACAACTACCTCTAGAAGAGAGAATTTGCCAATTGTGTCGTCAAGGAGTGGAATCTGAGGAACACTATGTTTGTCATTGTAGTGTCTTTTATGAAATCAGAGGGAGATACCATTGCCTCTTTAAACAAGGCTTTGGCCCACTACGCAAGGTAATGGAATATGAGGACCAATGATGCCTAGGACTTTTCTTGCAAGAGCTCAAGAGACATCGAGAAAAGTTGAAGAATACAACCACACAAGCTCGTCCACAAAGAACAATCACAACTTTCTTTAGCCCCATCACTCCTACTAATCCTATAAGTCCATCAGGGGATACACAAATGGGCTCCAAACTAGGACATAACAACGGGGTTACAATTGATCGGGCAATAGCAATTTGCCGTGCACGTAGGTCCCGCCCCCATGGACCACTACCTCAACACCCTTGTCATTGACAAATAAAAGCCATTATCTCCCGCCACCGTAGATGCTTCCCTCGCTTCGAAGACATTTCCATTCTAAATTGACCTATGCTAGAGATCTTTTGAAGAGAAAAGCTACAATATACCTAACTTGAGGATCTCACATGTGCCAAAAACCATATTCCCTCATTTCTTTTCTTTTCATGTTATTTACTTTTATATTTACTGTGTAATATTTATTTTATTTTGATTTGTTCTCAAAGACGAGACAACACTTAAGATGTAATCTCTTATTTGGTCTTATAGGCCATTTTGGCCCCTTAAAAGACGTTAATATATCTTTCTTTCTTTCTATAAAAGTTTACATGCTTTCTATATTATACATTCAAAAGTTGTTCTTTATTTCTTCACTCCAAAATCATAGTGGGATGAGCCAAAAAAATATTTGTAATGAAGAAGACCAGTACATATTTGGATTAGGACAAAGTGATGAAAACAAATGGTCTTCATATAAAATGTAGCGATAAAAAACGAGTTGCAAAGTGAAACCCTCTTTATATACATGTAATGTAACGTATAGGAAATGAGTACCAAAACAGGCTCTTCAGATATGATACACCAGTAAGTCATACAAATAAGATATGAATTCGAATTCGACAAAGATGAACTGCAGGATAATGCAACATCATATCCTGTTTTCGATGACAGAAGTCCATATATATTTATTACATGCATCAATACCGACTGAAAAATCTTCACATTTTATCTTCTTGCCAAAACATTATCCTCTAACCCTCTCCATTCCTTTTTCAGCTCTTTGCATTCGTTCTTTATATGTTCTCCATTCAAGATGGCAACGCTCTCTTACCTACATGATTACAAAGATTATAACAGTAACTTATTTTCTTTCTCTCTTAAATTATAACCGTAACCTTAATATATCTTAAGAGTTGTATTGTCCATGAACACAATGCATTTGATATAGGCATTTCGTTCTACTAATTACTTTCCATGAAATAAAGAAAACAAAAGGGTTAAATTGAGCCTTACCCCTTCCCAGGCGGTTTTGTTATCAGTAGCTTTGCCCTGAATGAAATTTCACACATGTTCACATAGAGTGAGAAAAAACATTGTATTGTATTGTATTGTATCATAATGTATTTGTGACGAAAGGTTCACTCCCCGCAAGGACCACTTGGATCAAAATGATTACCTGATTACCTAAGGATGGCACCACTTTGTGTACAATATACTGTGAATCGACAACACCTATCTTCTCATGAGCAGGCTGCAAAAATGAAGCACACACTTTCTTAATCATCACTATCTCTCCACTTTTTGTTTCCAGTTACTTAGAAGAACTCCAAATAGCATGGGACGAGTTTCTAGAAATGTCTCAGTTCTCTTGTTCCTTCACCCGACCCCAGAAATTAATGTAGAGCTGATGTACACTTAACTAAATCAAAATACCTGAATTTTGAATTTACTATTTGTATACGTTTTCATGACCATCCCTATGGTTGAAAATGGTGGTTTAAAGTCTTCAATCCTTGTATAGTCTCCTCAGACAAAACCTCCACCGTTTACAACAACCCCTACTTCTCCCGGGTTTCAAATCAACAAACATCCACCGCTCAGAACATGGTTAGATCACTAACTCAGACCCCTTACTCTCATTCTATCTTTAAAAAAAAGGGAGGGAAGGGTGCACAGTTAGCAGTCTTTCATACATGATTCCTCTTAGCTTAGCAACCGATGGCTTGTTCTTCTACCAGCACACTTCTCTCCCTCCTTTTATGGATCATGAATACAATGATGATATACAGAGAAAGAAATTTAATATAAATCTCATTCTTGCAAAAACTGCACAACCAAGAACCCAAATGCAGCATAAACATGCATATACATAGTGAAGAAGCACACTAACCCCTCATAAATTTCATTGATATAAATGAGCCTGGGAAATGTAAAACAAAAAAAACTCAATCCTACCTCAACACACTTTCCCAATGTGAAGTCTAAACCCCAGCCATGAACAAGATCATTCTGCAACACACATAGCCACCTTCAGTATTTTGTACATGTTTTAAAAAATTTCATGATTTCTGATTAGCATCTTATAGATCATGACCTGAATCATATTCCAAACACACTGCCATGCTGTCCTTGAAAAGACAGGTGCCATGATCTCTACAAATCTAGACAGAAAATTTGGAAGGTCCATTAAAAATGATAAAGATTACACAAATAAATAAACAGAAAAATTGAGAAGAGACAAAAACTACCCCGCACATGGAGGTTTACGAGGATCAGAACACCAGCCAGGTTTTTCCTCTGTGGACCTGTAATAAATATGTAGATTATAAGCATGCACCCCAACACAAAATTTTGGAGAAAAACTTCTAGCAGCCCTTATTTTGCACAGTTTAAACTGGTCTTACTTATGCACTTCAGAATTGCCCAGTCGCTTTGTCATCTGCCATGTCAACCCTCGGTCAGGTTCTAAACCTGGTTGAGAAATCTCTAAACCATGTTTCTTTACTAATCGTACATACCTAATTTCCATTACAAAACATCTTCATCAGCACCACGCCTATAACGAAGACAGGTACTAACTACTTTAAAGTTACATAAAAACAAACTTTCAGGTAACATGAGCCTGAAAGATATATCCAAGCAGAAGCAAACTTTGATAATATTAGCTGCCAATGATCAATATATGACTATTTTGACAAGAGACAGCATAATAAGTGAAGTTTCCTGATTTCGTGAATGCCTGGACATATCATATATGTGAAGTGTGTGATCATTTTCTAGTGTAGCCAAGGTTTTTACCATGTCAATAAAAAGCTCTGAATTGCTGTGCAAAATCTTATTATAATTTGAATGTCTGAAATCTGTAGCATACATTTCCTCAGTTGCTCAACATACCTGGGGAAAAACATGGGGTGCTACAAACATCACTAAAAGACTGTAAATTAGCTCAGACCTTTCTTTTGCAAGGAATGACAACACTAACACATGGAGATATATGTATTTATCGAATATATGACTGGAAATGTTTGTGGCCTATTTCTAAAATATGTGTACATAGAAGGAAAAAGGGCTCTTTGAATGGCAACTTGTCATTGGGGGTAACAACTAACTTCTCTTTCATCTAGAGAATGTTATTGTCAATCCTAGTTAAATAAAGAACCCAAAATCTTTACAGAGTACCACTGGAAAGCATTGCCCTTTAAACATTATAAGAGAGAAAGAGAGACGCTATTTAGACAATTTAAAGCCAACCGATATTCTACAAAACCCTTTGTAGCATTTAAATTACAGATATTCTCATAATTGAACTATGTCACAAGAAATCGTACTCTTCTGCATCAAAATGCTGCACATCCAAGTCTTCATCCCAAATGAATATATAATCGAAGGGCTCCACGACATCAGGATGGAGAAATCTCTTTGCAAACCACCTGTAGTCATCATCAGAAACACTCGAGATGAGACTGAGATACATACAACATGTATATCTCTGAAATGTGTGTAAGTAACTTTAACAGTTTCAAGATGCAAGATCAGTCACTCTAGTGTTACTATAGAACTTACTCCGCTAATAATTCATCCTAAAAGTGCTCGATAAAAGAAAAAATATAAGTGCACCCAAATCCCGGAGGCTCAACATGAGAAATACATCCATATGCATTGATATCAATAGCTCAATTTTCATAAAGAAACTCAGGCACACAACCTTGCATTCAACTATACAGGGCAACATGTTGCCAACAAATGGCAAGCATAAGCAACCTTTTCTTGATATAAACATGATGTATATGATATTCAATAAACACTATGCTATTGAGAGCACAGTATTTTCTGATTATAATTTGGCATGCAAATTTGTAAGACCGCCTTTGTTGTCTAGCATGACATTGACTCGTACACAAGGTTAAACAAGACTTGCATGGAAATTATATAGTTTTATAGAGGCCATCATCTATATTCCTCATGGTGTTACTATGGCTGTTTCCTCCTTCATGATAGTCTAGTTATGGATGTGATATAAGTTTTGATCTGATAGGACTCTTTTTTGACAGACCATTGAAAAGGTTCCAATCAGTCCTCTCCAGCTACTAAAATTTAAAAAAAACACTAAATCAAAATATAATTAGAAACCCACCATTTACTTTGTTTCCTCGCACTGATATGGATTGCCCTTCGAGACCACTCGAACTCATCCCATTCATTTGTGCGTCCATCATAGTGGAAAAGCACAACCGTCCAATTTGCAGAGAACTTTGATATTAAAGGATGATGCATTTTGTTAAAAATTCAGCCAAACGCTTCATGAGAATGAAATGGCAATAATGTCATGACTGACCAGATGGAGAACAAACCTTAGACATGGCGGCCTTTATAATGTCTTTCTGGTCAAAACCAACTGTAAATGTCACCAAATACTTTGCCTTGAATGGTAAATCCTGCAACACAAACCAAGACCCATGTAAAGACCATAATACAATCTTTCTATTAGAGGTAAAGAAAGATTATGTTACAATTTAATGTAAAAACTGAAATAAGAATTTTCATGACAACACAGCAGAGGACTGCACTTTCATAATGTAGACCTTTTCATTCATGTAAAATCAGAAACCAGTATGTAAATGCATTCATATATTAATGATAAAAAACGAATTAATGTGGTGATATGAAAACAAACCATCATAGAAATTTCTTGCACCAGAAAAATGAGAGCAAACATGTAATACAAAACTACACAAATTTTGAAAATAGTCTGCATTCCTTGTCCTCATAGAATATTCTCCATCATGTGTAGAATTCATAACCTCATATATGGATAGTTCTTCAATAAGTAATGTTAACTCTACAGATAAAACTATTAAGAAGGATGCTTTCTCATTGTATAAGGCACAAATATTGATTTCCTCCCACATTCATTCATTCATAGTTCAGTGTCACGAACAGAACATTGGCATGCATAAGGAGGAAGTAAATTGGTAGAAGTTAAGAAATGGCTTGTGTCCCCACAAGTGTAAAGGGGATAAGATGAACACACCCAAGTTGTAAAGAGGTAAGTCTTTCCTTAATTTCTTGTATGATTTTGGTCTCCTTGGTTTCTGGAAGTGCATTCATTCTTGAGTGTGTTTTATTTAGTTAAGTTGTGTATGTTCACTACATAATTGCTTATATTAATGAGCTCATTAGTTTACTGGGTGAATGTGATGACTTAGTTGAGAACGGTTCGTCCTGAACACTTAACATAATCATTATTAGTCTTAGCAGCAGTTGACAACTGGTCCTACCCATGTTGCTAACAATACTATAAACGACAAAAGATCCCTCTTATAAAATACTATAATTCTCATGGCCTAACACTAACTGTCAAGTCTCGAATTCAAAAGAACACATGGGAACAGGGAGAACGAGAAGGGACCCAACAGTTCCCAAACCCATAACAATGCACACGTTGGTATCACAAATCAAAGAAGACAAGGCAGTAACAAGGCATTGGAGATAGGTCATTGTGACTCAGACTTGCCAGACATTAACAATCAATGGAGGAGAGAGCCATTTCTATCTTCTCAGACCTAGCAACCATACTACCTCTTTACATCATTCCCATTGTTTGCATGCCATTATTTATCCCATCATCAGCTTCAAGTGGAATCAGTCATATAGTCCATGGATACCATGCTTGTATACCTTTCTCATATACATTAGAGACTCCTCCATGAAAATCCCTACTACCTAAAACATGCCTTCCTGTTTTTTATTTCCAAATTCCAGATTAGCCAGTCATGTTCTTTATCATGTAATATTTTGCCTTTCTCTGGATACCCAAAGTAAAAATACACTTGTGTTTATAATCTGTCTCACAGACCAATTCAGCTTTCAGTAGACATACCATTCTTACATACTCACTACTAATGAAATATCATGTGTAATATACAATTCAAGGATATTGTGGTTTCCAAATCACAACCAAAATTAGTCTCTTCCATCTTATGAGTAAAGTATGGCTATATAATTCAAATAACCATCATAACTTTTCGGCATAAGTAAACAGATGGGAAACTTTTCAGCATCCTCTACAATTAGCTCAATTTCTAGGAATAAACTCAAATAACACATACTTGGTACAAAGTGAAGTTTTAACCACTTTTCAGAAGAAAAAAAAATCAAACAGAACAAACCTCATCGGGATTACCCCAAAGCCTACGCAGATACAAATCTGTTGTTGCAGCAATGATACCAGGAGGTAGAACCTTTGCAGCATTAAGACTACTTTGTTGTGAGGTCTGCAGCACATACTTGTACTTCAGAGATGTAAAGGAAAATATTAGCAGTTCGATTTGAAAAAGACTAAAACAAGCCAAGATCTCAGTAAATAGTAGACATCATTAGTTTGCCACTACAAGTTATAGATGAACCCAGAAAGGAGAACATGCATTTCATTACAGGATACTCTTTTCTTTTCTTATCGACTATCAACTAAAAACTTGATATTTCGTAAACTGAAAAAGGAGATTCAACAAGTTTCAGTTAAAGACCAACAACTGGTTAATACGAAGTTCCAATTGTGAGACACCACATCCTTCAGTGTGAAATGAGGAAGAGGGTCATAGGTATTGGAATGATGGAAGATAATTCTCAATTAGGTTGAAATCTCTAGAAACGCATGCCATGCTTTCCTTTATCATGTTACATTTATATGCTCTAGAATCCTGCTGGTTTATGGCCAATCAAAGAACATGATGATGAAAGGTCGCCACCTCTTCACTGAACCATCACAAAAGTGAAAGATCATCAACTTTTATTGAATGGCCTTCAATGCCCTGGAGTGGTTCACAAATGGAACCACTTGACTTGAGGAAACATGAGGGGACAACTCAACCACAATGAAAGCTCAAGAAAGAAAGATATTTTAACGTCTTTTAAGAGGCCAAAATGGCCTATAAGACCAAATAAGAGATTACATCTTCAGTGTTGTCTTGTCTTTGAGAACAAATCAAGATAAAATAAATATTACACAGTAAATATAAAAGTAAATAAGATGAAAAGAGAAGAAATGAGGGAATCTGGTTTTGTCACATGTGAGATTCTCAAGTTAGGTATATTGTAGCTTTTGTCTTCGAAAGATCTCTAGCATAGGTCGATCCAGAATGGAAATGTCTTCGAAGCGAGGGAAGCACCTACGATGGCGGGAGATAATGGCTTTTATCTGTCCATGACAAGGGTGTCGAGGTCGTGGTCCATGGGGCCAGGGCCTAAGTGCACGGAAAATTGCTATTGCCCGATCAATTGTAACCCCTTTGTTATGTCCTAATCTGGAGCCCCCTTGTAGCATTAGTAGAAGTGATGGAGCTAAAGAAAGTTGTGATTGTTCTTTGTGGATGAGCTTGTGTGGCTATATTCTTCAACAACTTTTCCCGATGTCTCTTGAGCTCTTGCAAGAAAAGTCCTAGGCATCGTTGGTCCTCATATTCCATTACCTTGTGTAGTGGGCCAAAGCCTTGTTTAAAGAGGCAATGGTATCTTCCTCTGATTTCATAAAAGACACTTCAATGACAAACATAGTGTTCCTCAGATTCCACTCCTTGATGACACAATTGGCAAATTCTCTCTTCTAGAGGTAGTCGTGTATATCTGCCTACCTCAATCTGTAGCTGATGTGATGAAGTTCGCAACTGCCCTATCACACTACGCAACGCATAGGATAGATGTATGTCCATATAAGGTGGCCTGATGACAAATCCATCCTCCGATGTATGTAAGAAGTGTGTCTTATAGTGGGCCATCTTTGTACCAAGTGGTATTTTGGGGCTGATCCATGTTATCTTGTTTTCCCACAAAAGGTGTGTGATTCCGCACTAATAAATCTTTGCCCATGGCGAAGGCTTAATATCTCTTTCTCAATGTTCAACATTGTTTCATGGATCAAGAATTTGGATTTCACAGTCCTAAATGTGGGGCTGCTGTACTCTCAAATCATTACATGTAGGGTGAATTTACCCATATTAGTGCAAAACAAACGAAATGTTCCTCAAAGCACATGCTCTACCAATTCATCATTTGACCACTATTAATCTACTTACGAATAGGATAATTCTAAGAAATGATTTTTTGCTGGGCATTATGAGGCTATAAAGTTTGAGAAAACTTCTTCTAGGCAAGTTTCGAGAACATAATATGCAACATTGCCAATCCACATGTTTAACTGATCACTGAAAAGAAAGTTATAGTTTTCTCACCTTAGATGTTGATGGTAAAAAATCAGCTATTTGACTCAAGGAACCTCTTGTTTTGGAGCCAAACTGTATGGCCAAAAACCAGAAAGTGAGCTCAAAGAAAATGGAAACAAGAAATACCGATGTAACAAAGGTATAGGATGCACCATAATACATTGTTGGAAGTGGTTCCAATGAAGAAGCCGGCCAGAAAACCCATAGCCACACCAAACATGACTCTTCTCGTGTCAGAGGTCTTTCTAGCGAAGCCACTAGATGGAACAAAAAAACAAAATCCAATGTAATCTAAACATATATAACTGAGACATTTACAATGGATTTTGGCAGAGTTCTTTTCTTCTATATATTGTTTGATTTTTTCTTCTTGTTTTCCCCAAAAATGGTATTCACAATTACACACAAATACATCTAATTACAGGGTTTACGAGGAAGGGGTTGAATGGATTTGGCGTTTTTCATGGCATGATACATCTTCCGATAATAATAAAAAATATCTAGTGCTTTCACTTCACGAATTTCTCTGAGGAGGATCAAAACACACCCAGATAAACATTTGTCACAGGATTTAAGAGGGTTTTAGGATAGGTTTTGGCGTGAGTTTTCTGCACAATACAACCTGTGGCATAAAATACTTAGCGGTTGATTGAGTGGGGTGTCCCCAATCAGGAAGGAACAAAAATCCAACGTAAATTCTACAATACATATATAGACATATCCATACACATGCATGCATACATACATACATACATACATACAAAAGACCTTGAAGAGAAAAGAACAAGAATAGATCACCTGCAAGTGATGGATATATCAAATATAAAATTAAATGAATAATGACTCGTTAAAAAACCCTCGAAATTTTTGAAGAAAACACGGAGATAGAATCGACAGGAGAAGAAGAGGAAGAAAAACAAGGAGACTTGGTAAGAATTAATATATATATATATATATATAGGGTTTAGGTTTGAGGGTTTAGGGTTTAGGGTGTATATATATATATATATGGGTTCCTTCTGTTTGTTGCTTATACCTGTGAAGAATGGCCATTGTTTGTCGAGGACCCAGGAAAGAAAAGAAGAAGAAGAAACACGAGAGTTTGAGAGGGAGGAGAGGTATATGAGAAATGGGTATTCAGCTAAGGGTAAGAGGAGAGATGGAATCAAAGAGCACCATAGCCCAAAAAGTAAACTATGATTTCTATCTCTGCATCTGTCAGTCTGGGTGCGAGATAGAGATCACTTCTCAACGTGATCATAAGCAGCAGCACTAAACTAATTCTAACTGTAAATTGCACCACAGCAGCAGCAGCAGGAAGGAGCCCATAACAAGAGGCCCAATCAATCAATCAATCTCTCATAGTCACCTGCCTGCCCATCCTATTGGCCGCCCGCCCATCCGACCGGCCCGCTCCTTGTCCGCTCACCCACCCTGTTGGTGCTCTTTAAATCAAGAGATCACTCTTGTTAAACCAGCAGGCCTCTCTCGTGTTTGAAAATCATGATCGTCTTTCTCTGTTATGCCACAAGTGTGAATAATGCATACCAGAGAGAGAAAAGAGTGCCCATATAGATGTAGCTCGATTGATAAAGTTGCCTAATGGAGACCAATGAGTAATGGGTTCAACCCCCCTACATTCCACAGTGGCATCTGGTAAATTAAGAGATATGTTACTAATAACTATGTAGTAATAGAGAGGTGAGAAATTTGGGTTTTGAACCCAAGACATAGTGTTTGTAGTGTAGAACTTGTGAAGAAACAAGCTCAACAAAAGCATGTGATGCTCATTGGGAAATAAGATATTCTAAAGTAGCTATTAGGAAATTAGCAACTAGTGAACATATAAGTACTCACGGCTATTTAGCTATTTAGCTGCATATATAAGTCACTTATATACTGAGGTAAAAAAGTAAGAGTAGTATGAGAGTAGCTCTAAGAGGAGAAGAAGTAGGTTCTCTTTGTGTAATGAAATAGAAGCTTTTGGGTTGCTACAGAGGTAAGTCTCCTTCCCCCTTCCTTTTTTGTCTTGAACACACTAAACGATCCAGCACATCACGATCCGTTGTGCATTAAGAAGAGTCGGAGCGCCTTCGTAACATGGTATCAGAGCAGAGTTGCTCGTAAAGAGGAATAATACAAATCTAATAAGTTTGGTTCTGGTTGCTGGTCTGAATCAGAGAGTTGTTTGTGACGTTAATCGTAGCAAAAGCCCTAATTTGAAAGAGAGAATGGTTGTTGAGAATGGAAGCCAAATAGTCACAGAAAAGTTGGACAAAAACAATTTCCCTGCGTGGAAATTTGGAATGACAAATTTCCTGATGGGAAAAGGATATTGGGATTACATTGAAGAAGACCTAGAAGAGGCTCCAGAGATCCCTAAAGAAAATGCAATTGCTGCATAGATTAAAGCATTTAAGGAATGGAATCAAGGGGCAAGGAAAGTATTGCATTGGCTGTCACTTAGCATCTCAGATTCGATGCTTCGACACATACAAGATGCTTTGCTTCCAAAAGAAGCTTTTTTCAGTAAACACAAAGGCTAGAAAGCTTTAGTTGAAGGCTAAGCTAAATACCTTGGAAAAATAAAGAGCATATGTGAATCACTTGCTTCTATTAATGTGAAGGTAGAAGACAATGATAAGGTGGAAAAATGTTTAGAAGCTTAGGACCTCAATATAAAAGCTTCAAAACATCTA
The DNA here is from genome assembly GCF_043228905.1 of Azolla caroliniana. NCBI lineage: Eukaryota > Viridiplantae > Streptophyta > Polypodiopsida > Salviniales > Salviniaceae > Azolla > Azolla caroliniana. Next base: position 7,802,461 of record NW_028230451.1, read on the forward strand.
TTCTCACAAGGGATAGCATCCCAAGTTTTCCAGATCTAGTTTCAATGCTTGTAGTGGAAGAAAGAAATCAGATGGATGATGTAAACAAACGAAACTCTGAGACTAAGGGACAAGCCCTCTACAATAGTGTTGGAAGAGGTCGAGGAAGAGGCCATGGAAGATTTGGTTCAGCTAGAACCAACAATAATTATCAAGGAAGAGGATAACAAGCTACACATGGAAGAAACAACATCAGAGGCAGGGGGAGCAATCGAGGCAGAGGTAAGCAAACTTATTTGAATGATAGTGGTTGTTGGTATTGTGGAAAACCAAGCCATACACAGGCCGAATGCTATAAAAAGCAAAATGATGAAAAAAGAGGGAAGAGACAGCAAAATAACTATGCTTCAACTAGTGAAAACTGTGATAAAGAAGGTGCACTTATGATACAACATGAGACAACAACAATGGTTGAATGCTCACAAAGATGTAATGAAGAGTATATGTGGTATGTAGATTATGGGGCATCTAATCATATGACTGGACATGCAAATTGGTTTGAAAGTCTAAGAGAGCCAGAGATTCCTGGTTATGTACAGACAGGTGATAATACCACTCATACAATCGAGCATGTTGGAGATATCCCATTGTGGGAAGAAAAAGGAAAAACAAAGTATATGTTGAATGTTATGCATGTGCTAAACCTTGCAAAAAATCTGATTTCTTCTGGACAGATAGTAGAGCAAGGAATGCAAGTTAAGTTTAAGCAAAGTGGATGCTTTATACAGAAACATGGAAAGCTTATTGCAAAAGGAAAATGACAAGGAAGAATGTTTGTGTTAAATGTGGATATGCCTAAAAAGATTACAACCATGTTTGTGGAAGGAATGAATGTAGTCTCATATGTGGAGATGTGGCATAAAAGAATCGGTCACATAAGTATGCAAACCTTGCAAAATATGTTGAGGAAAAATGCAGTGGTTGGACTGCCTAAGTTGAAAGACTGTGAGATGAGCAAAATATGTGAAGCATGCCAAAATGGAAAGCAAAACATGTTAGCTTTCCCTCATGAAAGACATGTAAGCAAAAATTTGTTGGATTTGGTATATACAGATGTATGGGGACCAACAAAAAATGCATCAATTGGTGGCTGTAGGTTTTATGTAACATTTATTGATAGTTGCTCAAGGAAAACATGGGTTTACTTCATGAAAGAGAAAAGTGAAGTATTTGATTGCTTTCGTAAGTTTAAATGCATGGTAGAAAAGCAGGCTGGAACTAGAACAAAATGTTTAAGATCTAATGGACGAGGAGAATACTTCTCAAATGAATTTTCTAATTTTCTATGCAATCAAGGAATAAGGAGACAGTTCACATGTAGATATACTCCACAACAAAATGGAGTGGCTGAGAGAAAAAACAGAACTTTGGTGAACATAGCAAGAGCCTTCATGACTGAAAAAAATATGTCATTGTATTACTGGGTAGAAGCTGTAAACACAACAAACTTTATTCTAAATAGATGCATGACATCTGGAGTACATGAAGTAACTCCTGAAGAATGCTTCTATGGAAGGAAACCTAGTTTAGGGCACTTAAAAGTGTTTGGATGCCTTGCCTATGTCCATGTACCTACTGGAGTAAGAAGTAAGCTTGATCCAAAAGCTGAAAAATGTGTATTGTTGGATATTTAGAGGACCAAAAAGGGTATATATGCTATAACCCGTTGACAAAAAAGATTGTAGTGAGCCGTGATGTAATATTTGATGAGTTGGGTAGCTAGTACAACTCAAAAGAAAATGTAGAAACTAATGAAGACAATAAAAATGAAGACAAGAACAAAAATCTAAAAATGAAAGTGATAACCATGGAAATGGAAGCAATGTTGGACAACAAAGTTCAACATAAATAGAATGTACTAGACCATCTGAAAAATCTGGTAGTAAATCTAAATCAAATGCTTGGAGTGGAAAGAATGCAAAACAAAAAAAATATGATTATAAAAAGGGAAAACATAAGATGCCAGAATATGAAATGTTTGATGAAGGATCTAGAAAAATGGAAGATGTAGATTCAGATACATCATTGGATGATGAGTTGGGTATACGAGCCTTGAAAATCCTTGGTATTGAGAAGGCAATGAAAGATGCAAATAAAAAACTGAGAAGATCATATAGAGAGAAAAAGACTGTTGAAAGATTTGGTTATGATACATACATGGCTATGCATCATGCGTATATGTCTAAAGTGGTACAGATTCTTGATCCAAATAGTTTTGATGAAGCAAAATCTGATAAGAAATGGGTGAATGTAATGCAAGAAGAAATAGAGGCATTGGTTGAAAATAAAACATGGGATTTAGTAAAGTTACCAAAAGGAAAAAATGTTGTAGGTTGCAAATGGGTATACAAAACAAAGCATGATTCCAATGGGAATGTAAGTAGGCATAAAGCAATACTTGTGGCAAAGGGATATGCCCAGATGCAAGGAATTGATTATGATGAAACATTTGCACTGGTTGCAAAAATGGCAACCTTGAGGACACTACTTGCTGTAAGTGCAGCCAAAAGATGGGTTTTGCACCATATGGATGTAAAAAATGCCTTTTTACATGGTAACTTGGAAGAGGAAGTATACATGTGTCAACCACTAGGATTTGAAGATAAGAAGCATCCAGAATATGTTTGTAAGCTGAAAAATGCTCTTTATGGACTGAAACAAGCACCGAGAGCATGGCACAAAGAACTTTCAAAATCTCTTAAAAAATTTGCCTTCAAAATATCAAAGGTTGATCCATCATTGTATATAAAAAGGACAAATGATTGCATTATTGTGATTTTGATTTATGTAGATGATTTAATCATCAGAGGCGATTCTATGGATGAAATAAATAAGCTGAAGAAAAATTTGGAAATGCAATTTTATATGAAGGCTTTGGGAGAGTTGAGATACTTTCTTGGTATTGAGATGATTAGATTTGAAAGTGGTATATATATGTTGCAAAAAGAGTATGCAACAACTATGTTGAAGAAGTATGGTATGCTTGGATGCAAACCTATTGATGTACCGCTATTTAAGAACTGCAAATTGAGGGTTGGTTTGGGAGCCAAAATAGAAGATGTAAACATGTATAAGTCTATGGTGGGCAACCTCATATATTTGACTATAACAAGACCTGATTTGAGTTGTGTTGTTTGATTAGTCAACTAGTTTACGCAATAGCCAACAAAGCCATATTTGGACTACATTAGAAGAATCTTGAGGTATGTAAAAGCTACTCAGAACTATGGATTGTTTTACAGGGCTGATCTGGACATAAAGCTGGAAGGATATACATATGCCGATTGGGCTGGAAGCCAAACTGATAGAATATCCATGTTAAGCGCTTGGATAACAACACAACCAATCATGAATAAGAGCGCATCAACAAGGACGTAGTATGAAGAGGAAACGGCAAGAGGAAAAGAAGCAACGAGACGTCCAAGTGTGAAAGGCTATACCCTAAACGTGAAAGTTATATAAACCACATAGTAGTGGCTTTGTGGGGGTTCTCCCATTTGTAAAGATCTCCTAATTGATTAAGAGCTAGAGCTTCCTCTCCTCCACCTTGTAACTTTTAAACTTAAGAGAGATTAGTGAAATGTTTAGTTAGAGAACACTAATCTCTCTTCCTTGTTGGTGCTAGACCTCTTAGTAAAGAGGGTTAATAAACATATTCATTACTCTTGTGGTCTACATTCATTACCCCATTGTCTATGAGAGCAAGCTTGAGAGAGTGAGAGAGGTATCGTGCTTAATCATCTATTAATAGTTAAGTGAGTGTGAGGCTTAGAGGTGTCCAACAACCGTCTCCGCCAGATTCGCCATCAAAAGGGTATACGCCGGTCTGAATCCTGCAATGACATTACGAAGCTTATTCTATCGATACATAGATCCTTCACATCTATTTGGCACCGTTGCCGGGGCACGACCGCCGCTTAAGCTTATTTTGAGTAGCCAAAAACTCGTAGGCAACCCACTTGACGAAGGAAGAAATCGAAAGGGAACCACTATTTTCTGTTTTTCTCTCACTATTTCATAGTTTAATTAAGTTAAATTTATGTTTTTCCCTCACTATTCCTTAGTTTAATTAAGTTAATTATCTATTTTTCTCTCACTATTTCATAGTTTAATTAAGTTAATTTTCTAATTTTCCCTCACTATTCCTTAGTTTAATTAAGTTGATTTTCTGTTTTTCTCTCACTATTTCATAGTTTAATTAAGTTAATTTTCTGTTTTTAAAAGAAGTTTTGAACTACCCTCCCTTAATCGCCTAGACATTAACAAGCTATTCGTTCAGTTAACACTAAACATTGTGGAGATTGAGCCGTTACAGGGCAAGCATAACCATCGTGATTCTCGGGGATTACGATCATCCCACGGGACACGAAACGACCGTTGGCGCCAAAAAGTTCAGATTTCCCATGCAAAATTTGTCGAAAGAACAGAGTTCGATAAGGGAAGCATCCTTCGACGAACCCTCATCATTCGACGAAAGATCATCCTTCGATGAACCCTCATCATTCGACGAAAGATCATCCTTCGACGAACCCTCATCCTTCGACAAACCCTCATCCTTCGACGAAAGATCATCCTTCAACAAACCCCCCTCATTCGACGAAAGATTATCATTCGACGAACCCTCATCATTCGACGAAAGATCATCCTTTGACGAATCCCCATCATTTGACGAACCCTCATCATTCGACGAAAGATTCAAAGTTCGGCAAACCTACAAAAGCTTGACAAGAAAACATGGCCGGATCCTCATGGACAAAGATGTTCAAAACCCGACCCACACGCCAGGAGGAGTCCACCCAAACCAACCAAACACACGATGCTGACCCACCTAACCCGACTCGGTACCGGGGAGGGTGGCTAACTCCAGGGACGCTACCAAACATGAACCTCCCATCGAGCCCGGGAACTAAAGCGCCTCTCAACACGCCCCCACTATATGAGAGCCCAATGGCAGACCCACTCAGTGTAGAGCGACACATACGAGACGCCGCGCAGGAGTTATGTGTGATAGAACACGAAATCAATCTATGGATGGTACAACTCGCGAAAGGGGGACAACCGAAAAGCATCACTCGAGATATTCAAGCCACTTTGGCGGAAAGGAAAGATAGATTCGCACGAGTGCAACAAAAACTTCACCTCCTAGAAACATCGTCGCACATGCATCGCCGAGGTGATGAGCACAACCCCGTACCGCATTCAAGCACAACGGGCGACAGTCCAAACGAAGCCCACACACAACGACACCCAACACTACCACGCATGGGCACAACCCCTACACCCGACCGGGCTACTCCTACACCTCCAAACGCCGAACTCACACTAGCGCTACAATCCATCCAAACTCTCGTAGCATTGATGGAAAAAGAGCGAGCACCCACAGACCATCTGAGAAACCTCACAAATGACAGTAGGAAGAGTGCTTCCATTTCTAAACTAGTACCCCGTTTTCTCAATTTCGGTGATGCCTATGATCACGTCAAGAGGTTCAAACAGATTTGTCGCGCTTATGAACCCCTCACAGAGATCACCAAGGTAGCCGCATTTGGGCTTACACTCGATGACCAAGCCGGAATTTGGTTTTGAACCTTGAATGAAGACATTGTCGCGGATTTCGAGTATGTCATCGAAGATTTCTTGATAAACTTCCTTCGTTGAGGGAATAAATGGAACCCGATTGACCAACTTTTCGCCCTCAAGCAAGAAGCGAACAAAACGGTCAGGGACTACATCCATCGCACAAAAAGCCTGCACCATCATTGTAGCCCGAGCAACAAGATGTCGGACGACAAATTGATGAGTTGTTTCATTAATGGTTTGTTCGATCCAACACTCCAAAATTTCCTGATTGCCAAGATGTGTTGTTAATTCGCTGAAGCCTGCACAATAGTGATGACCTTTGAAGATTCAATGAGCGGGTTACGGATACCCACTCAAGCACCCACGAACAACCGTGAGAAATCCTCGGACCTCACCCCCACTCTACCCACACCACCGAGACCACCCCGTATAGAAAGACCCCAAGCATACGCCCAAAGAGAAAATGTAAGGTGCACGGTTGCCAAGGCCACCACACAGGACATGAGTGCCCCCTCCTCCATCGACGGCCACAATACTGTAAGTGGTGCAAAGCTTTCGTGATGCATCCTCAAGAGAACTACTGGCAAACCCCCATCAGAAGGTACGGCCAAACACCAATGGTGGAGCACCCACGCTCACCTCCACCGCTTAGCCGCCCACAACTACCAGCGATACTCCCCCAACAACCCCCACTACCATGCATCGGCGCTTGCCTCGCCGAACTAGAATACACCACTGATAACCAAACCCAGATCGGGGAGAGCGCCCCCGAATACAAAGACTTGTACTGAGAGTACAGTCTTGAAGAAGAGGTGTTGTCCCACTTCGTGGACTTCGAAGGTGACCAAATACCAGTGTACGTCCTAAGAGGGGAACAACGGGGGCCCCCAATGTTGGAGACAAGGCCGTCAATGCGGAAGAGCAAACACCATTCGATTCTGTTGAATACTTGCGTATGACAGTTTCAAGGTCGTGCACAGAGATAGAGAGAGAGAGAGAGAGAGAGAGAGAGGCACAAAGAGTCTTTCTATTCCATAAGACAATAATACAACCCCCAACCTTACAAAGAGGTTACAAGGTCACTATATATAGTGACCGACTTAGGGCAACTACCATTTATGTTAATTACACAAATGGCCCAAACTTGATCTTTACAAAGGGATAGTGTGAGTACGTCCATTATACACTTGTATTCGACACTCCCCCGTAATGGGCGTATACATGGGTTATCTAAGATTACAGGTATAAACCTAGGTTCTCGGACATATCAGTTTTTGTTCGAGTCGGCAGGGTCCGAAGGCAGAAGACCGAACTGGTCGGGTCGGAAGAGTTGAAGCCGATCATTAAGGAACTGATGTCGGTTGTCCGAAACCATCCTGTGCTGTGTCCGGCTCTAACCGGACTGGTTTGTCGTTACGCCCATCTGATGCCGAAGGGACCGAAAGCGGTCTGCCGAAAGACACTTGGTCATTCCATCTGCGACATTGTCGGTTGTGGATATTTTCTCTAGACCGATTTTCCCTGAAATGACGCTGTCGTGCCTTTCGGCGCCAGATCGTTGCGTGAGTCGGGTGGGAACCGCTGGGGTTTTGGACTAGGAAGAGGAGAGTTTTAAGGCTAATAAGAATATAAATATGTTGTAAGAAAGAGTTATAGCAAACTCGTGAATCCCATGAGTGTATTGTATTAGATTAATCAATATGAATATAAGAATATAAACTTCGGTTGAAAGAGAATGATATAGAATTCTCGTGAATCCCACGAGTATAGTTTATTAATTGGTGTTTTTTTTTAGAAACATATCCAGTTTCCAAATATTTTTCACACACATATTACATTGTGCTCCCCATCCTTATGTAGTGATGAGGGAGTCCATGCTTTTTTTTTTTTTTTCCTAACTATAGACTCCATGCTTTTCCTATAGATAGACTATATGCTTTATCTAAAGTGATCATGCTTTTTCTAACTTGTGCGTTTTTTTTTTTTCAACTATAGCGTTCATGCACGCTAGATGTGCATGTGTAGCTTTTTCTTTTAGCATGCGTTTTCTTTTAACTAAAGTTTATCCTAGGTGAACTAAGCTTTCTATGTGGAACATCTATTTTTAAACACAAATGAAATGCTAGTGTAATGGTAAGACATTACATTATTAACATGGAGGTGCAAGGTTCGAATCTTGCCCTATGCATGTTATATAAATTTTAATATTTTCTACTATTTATTCATATTTATTAAATTGGTACTTTATAAGTTTTTCACGTAGTGTACAAAATACACTACGACACTCGCCCCCTCCGAACCCGCACATCCTCCGGTATGTGCCGAAGTTGTCGGTGATTGTTAGTCTCGTCCGTCCATTCTCCGCATGGTTGGTTTCGTCGCTGGTCATTTTTGGTTGTCGGCCCCATTCGGTCTCCCGTTTTTGGTTGTCGACTTCGCCCGGTTTCCAGTTTTGTTCGGTTGCAGGCTCTATCCAGTCTCCAATTACCGGCCCTCGTAATTCATCTTTACTTGTAGTACCCTCTGTTTCTCTTGCTATGTCGGCTTTGTCTCTCCATTTTGAGCACATCCAATCTTTCCACCCGAACCATTGTCGCCATCCGATCCACCATAATCTTCGTTCATTCTTTGCATTGCCATGAGTGGTTGTCATGGTCCCTTGTGGTACTCTTGAGCATCTCGGTGTGTTGTCTCTCTCCACTCCGCGCTTGTCTTCCGTAGGTTCTACCCACGCGTCGATGTCGACCTCCGAATACGCGCTCGCTGTTAGGTCCTTGTGCGGCTTTAATGCATGCTTTATTTCTCGATGTTGCGCATGCGTCGTATTAGGCCGTAGCGCATGCTTCGTATTCCATCGTAGTGCATGCGTCGTATTACCCCGTAGTGCATGCTTATTTTTGCACCATAGCGCGTGCTTCTTTTTGCGCCGTAGCGTGTGCTTCTCTTTACGTCGTAGCGTGTGCTTCTTTTGGTGCCGTAGTGCGTGCTCCGTATTACATGCTTCTCCCATCGTAGACCCGACCTTCGCGTTGTCATGCTTTTGTTTACATCGGAATTTCAGACGGATCATCTTCCATCCGAACCGGCTTCCGAATTTACCTTCCTTGTTGCCACCTCCCGTCTCTCCGGTCTCACGTTGGTTCTCGGACACAACCGCCGAAGTCTCTAGAATTAGTGGGTAGGAATCCTCGGTATTATCATCTTCCGTTGTTTCACCCATAGCCATGTTCTCCTTGGCTATCTCTCCTTCGTATGCATCGGCTTCGACCTTCGTTTCGTTGCCGCCACTTTCCTTATCTTCGGTGTTATGTCGACACCCGGGCTCGAGTACCGAAGTCTCTGAAACAATGGTGAAGGAATCCCTTCGTTCGTGCTCATTTACTTTGTCTTCCTCGTTGCCCTTCCAGTCCTCCACTTTTCCGCCGACACATTCCGTCTCTCCGATCTCACGTTGGTGCACGGGCACAACCGCCGAAGTCTCTGGAACCGTTGTGGGGATACCCTTTTGTCCTCGATCTTCCTCCTCCTCGTCCTTTGTTGGCCTCGACTTTGGTTCGGTTTTAAGCTCCCCTTCAATGTCGACTTGCGACTTTTCATGCATCTCCGAACCCTTCCGCATCAAGCTCTCCTTCGGTGGTAGTCGGTGGCCGCTTTTCACCCACTGTTGACCGCCGTTCGTGGACCATGTCCTCGTCCGCTTCGGTCTTAGATAGTCATATGTGTCTCGTATAGCTTCTTCAAAGGACTCCCACATCGGGCTTTGTTGCCGTATCTCGTGGATTCTCTCTTGAAGCTCATCCGTAGCCACCCGGTTGAAAGATAACACTTGCAATCTTTCTGAGATACCATATCGCAACATCTCCATTTTGTAGTCACGTAGATAGCGTGACACGTCCTTTCCATCGAATTGCCCGTTCTGTTGCACGAGCCGTTGTACTACTGTCGTGATCTCCGACATCTCGCGTTGTTCTTGTAGCATTCTCTCGAACATCATCATCATCATGTTCATCGCCTCTTGTTGATTCTCCATCTCCTTGCCACCCGCCTTCACGTCGGGTTCACCAACTGTGTCGTGCCTTTCGGCTCCGGATCGTTGCGTGAGTCGGGTGGGAACCACCGGGGTTTTGGACTAGGAGGAGGAAGAATTTGAGACTATTATAATTATGAGTAGATTATTAGAAACTTGTGAATCCCACAAGTATAATGTATTTTATTGATTAATATTTATGTAAGAATATGTATTTAGATTGATAGAGAAAGATATAGAAATCTCGTGAATCCCACGAGTATAGTTTGTTAATTGGTGTTTTAGGAAATATATCCAATTTCCCAAATATTTCACACACTATTACATTGTGCTCCCCATCCTTATGTAGTGATGGGAGAGACTAAGCATAGCTACATGCTTTTTTTTCTAATATGTTCATGCACACTAAATATGCATGTGATGCTTTTCTAATCCTTGCTTTTATTTGCTAAATATAGTGCTCATGCACGCTAGATGTGCACGAGTCACTTTTTAGTTGCTTACGTTTTTTTCTATAAAATATTCACACACTCTAAAAATGCACGATTTACCTTTTAATAAAGGTAAGCGCAAATAAAGCACTTATAGTTATTAAATCTATTTATAGAACACTAAAGATAAGGTAGCATAATGGTAAGGTTGAGGTTTGGCTACGTGGAGGTACAGGGTTCGAATCCTGCCCTATGCACGTGATAAATATCTTGATATATTATTTTATTTATTTATATGTAATTAAATCGGTTATATTATTTTTACTTTTTCACGTAGTGTACGAAATACACTACGACAACGCAGTCCCGAACGAAGTGATATCGAACGTCGATATGTTTGGAGGCGTTGTGGTGAACCGGATTTCTCGACAAGGCAACAGCACCTTGACTGTCGCTATAGACAACTGGAGCCGAGTCATGGTCGACTTGCCGAAACGTGTGCGCCAGCCGGCCGAGCCACAAAGCTTCTTTTGCAGCGTCGGACGCAACTACATATTCTGCTTCGGTCGTTGAGGTCGCTGTGCACTCCTGAAGTTTCGACTTCCATGAAATTGCTCCATTGCCGAATTTGAAGCAGTATCCAGTTGTTGATTTCCGACTGTCTATACAGCCGGCGAAGTCCGAGTCGGTGTAACCGACTACGCCTGAGGTTCGGTTCGGACCGAAAAGAATGCCGTGGTCTTTTGTGCCAGCCAGATATTTGAACACATGCTTGACTGCGTTCCAATGCGATCGGCCAGGATTGTGCATAAATCTGCTAACGACTCCTACGGCATGAGAGATATCAGGCCGTGTCGCGACCATCAGGTACATAAGGGAGCCGACTGCCGGTGCATACGGTACCGACTTCATATCTTCCCCCTCCGGACCGGATGTCGGGCAGTCTCGCTGAGAGAGCCGAAGATTCATGGGGAGCGGGGTTGAAGCAGATTTGGCTGATTTCATGTTGAAGCGTTCCAAGACTCGTCCGATATAGTCGGTCTGAGACAAAAAAAGATGTCGTTTATCGCGATGCCGACTAATCTTCATGCCAAGGATGTGTCGTGCCGGACCGAGGTCCTTCATGGCAAACTTCAACCGCAGTTGCCGAATGAGATCGGCAAGTTCGCCCGCGTGGCGTCCAGAAATTAGCATGTCGTCCACGTAGATGATGAGGAAGATGGGTGATCCATCTTGAGCTGTGTTGGTAAAAAGACAATGGTCCTCATCGCTTTTTGAGAAGCCGATCGATTGGATGAAGTCGTCGAACTTCTTGTACCATTGTCGCGGTGCCTGTTTGAGGCCGTATAGACTCTTCCTGAGTCGGCAGACTAGATGTTCTTGGCCAGGTGCCACGAAGTCTTTTGGTTGCTCCATATAAATTTCCTCTTCAAGATCACCATGGAGGAAGGCTGTTTTGACATCTAGCTGAATCAGCTCCAAGTTGTCGGCTGCCACTACGCCGAGTAAAAAACGAAGGGTTGTCATTTTCACCACTGGTGAAAAAATCTCATCGAAGTCGACGCCATATTCTTGTCGGAAGCCCTTCGCAACTAATCTGGCCTTGTACTTTGGGGTGGTCGAATCAAACGTCTCTTTTAGTCGATAAACCCACTTGCAAGGAAGAGCACGTCGATTCTTAGGTAGTTCGACCAGATCCCAAGTCTTGTTTGCCCGAATGGAGTGCATTTCCGACTCCATCGCCAGATGCCAGGTGGCTGAATCGACAGATGTCGATGCTTCTTCGTAAGACGTCAGTTCGCCGGCGTCGGTGAAGAAAATTCCAGGAGAATACCTCTCCGGAGGTTGCGACAGTCTCTCGGATCGTCGAGGTATGATTGGACTGGTCGCATCGGGTATCGAGGTCAGATGGTCCGAAAGCGAATCATTCGGCTGTCCCGAGTCAGAGTTGTCTGAGTCGGTAGTGTAAGGTTCAGCTACCCGTGAAGCTGACCGTGTGTTAAGAGCGGGGCCTTCTTGAAGGGTCGGCACATCGGAAAATGTTACCCTTCGGACTTCGATCGGTTTTTCGACTGATGGGTTCATAGCCGACTCGTTGAACACAACGTCCGAACTTCGAACGATTTGTCTGCGTTCGGGGTCCCAGAGTCGGTATCCCATTTCGCCGTCGGATCCATATCCAAGGAAAATGCATTTCCTGGACCGAGGTGCAAGTTTTCGGCGATCATCTTTCGGAATAAGGGCGTATGCCTCGCATCCGAAGATCCTCAGCTTGTCGTAATTCGGCTTACTGCCGATCCATAGTTCCTGAGGAATTTGAAGTCCTAGAGGTCTGCTTGGCGACATATTGATTATGTGTACTGCCGTGAGTAGAGCCTCTGCCCAGAAGCCATCCGACAGTCCGGAGTGTTGGAGCATAGAAACTATCCGTTCTTGGATTGTCCGATTCATGCGTTCGGCAATCCCGTTTTGCTCCGGACAGTGTGGTGCCGTAAATTCACGTCGGATGCCGCGTTGTCGGCAGAATTTGACGAATTCTTCTGATTTGAACTCTCCCCCATTGTTGGTCCGAAAGCATTTCAGTTTTCGGTCAGTTTGATTTTCTACCATAGCGAGCCAATCGGAGAAGATCGAGAAGACACGATCTTTGGTGCGAATTGGATAAGCCCACACCTTTCGAGTCGAATCGTCAATAAAACTGACGAAGTAAGAGGCACCGCCGAGAGACTGATGCGGCATTGGGCCACAGACGTCCGAGTGGACTAAATCGAGAGGTCTCGTTTCTCTTGGTGCTGATGTCGGGTGTGATGCGGCTGCTTGTTTGCCATACTGGCAATGTTCGCAGAATTGATGGTCTGAGAAGGAGAGTTTAGGAATGTATCCGGCTCTAGATAGGTGCGTAATGCCGGCCTTGCTGAGGTGTCCTAATCTTCTGTGCCATAGTGATGACACGGGAATATCCACCAAAAACAGGTTACCCTCTCTGAGCGTAACATGTAACGGATACAGTGAGTGTATCTTTGGTCCTCTAGCAAGCAGGAGGTTCCCCCTGTGGAGTGTCCACCCTCCCGAAGAAAAATCGGCACGAATGCCGTCTTCATCTAGTTGTCCGATTGAGATCAATGGCCTTGAGAGCTCGGGTACATGTCGGACATTGTGAAGTACAAGTGTAGAGCCACCTGCAAGGTTGAGCTCTACTGTGCCGATTCCAATGATGTCACAGTGTTGCGAGTTGCCGACTCGAACTGAGTCGGAGTGACGGATCGTATATTGCCGAAATTGGGATCGATGAGGAGTCACGTGAAATGACGCGCCCGAATCTAAGAGCCATGTGCTCGATTCTTCAGTCGTGAGCAGAACTTCTGATCCGACTGGGTTTTCGATTGATAGTATATTCGGGTCGTTTGGTAGCACATCAGCTGAGAAGCTGACGTAATTGATCTCCTCATGCCGGCCACTCTTCTTGTCTGATTTCTGAGACTTGTCGTTCTTGTTCTTGAGTGCGCGGCAGTCGGCCTTGATGTGTCCGGGTTTCTTGCAATAGTTGCAGATTCGATTATCCCGTGACTGGCTCCGTCTTCGCTGATTGTTCGGCTGCCGTGAGGAATCTCTTCCTCGTATGTTCGATCGGTCTGTCGAACCTTGTACTACATAAGCGTCGTCTGTTGAGTCTTTGGCGAAAGACTTTCTCCGAGCTGCTTCGGTCAGGATTGCGCTCGTGACTTCAGAGTATTTAACAGCCGTGGTTGACGCGTTGCACACGGTTGTGACGAAAGTTTCCCATGATGAGGGAAGGCTACTCATGAGTATCATTGCTCTGAGTTCATCCTCGATTGCCGTCCCCTGAGATGAGATTTGGGAGCTTATGCTTTCGTACTCATTGAGATGTGCTTGAACCGAATCGGATTCTTTCATCCGCAAGTTGTAGAGGCGCCGGATCAGAAACATCTTTGTTGCAGCGACCTTCTTTTCGTAAGTGTCCGACAGTGTTTTCCACAGTTCGAATGCTGTCGTACACGATTGCACCGTAAAGTATACCGATTCCGATAGGTGCATTCGAATCGTGGCGCGGACGATTCTGTCCAGCTTCTGCCACTCAATTGGTTTGTATCCTTCTGGAGGTTCTTCATTTTCGATGGGATCGATTTGCCCCTTGACTATGAGATAGTCCTGCATTTGCTCCTTCCAGAAGTTGAAGTTCGATCCATCGAACTTTCGTAGACTCATTTCTGACGAGCCGGATGTTGATGCCATCAAATTTGGTTTCGGTTGACGAAGCTCGGTTCGGAGTTGACTACGAACCTTGTTGGAGTGCAGCCGGTTGGCTCACCCGATATCGTTCTAGTCAGATTTGAACCCGAGTCGGTTCGGCTTCGGATATATGTATTGTTGAACTTGCTCGAATTGACTCCGGTAACTTGAGGGACAGAACCGACTGGTCTTCCCGAATGTTGCCGAGTCGGGGTGAGCCCGGTTCGCTTCCGAATATTTATGCCGAATACCGATTATTGAAACCGATTGTCTGGACCGATTCTGCTTCGGGTGGCTGCAGCGACGAGAGAGACGGATCCAACTGATCTTCCCGAATGTCGATCAGCCGGATGAAGCACGAATTGGGGTTGTTGTCTTGAGACTGATCTGCACCGAGTGGTTACAATGAGCGGCGAGCAGCGTTTGATGACCTCTTCGGATGCCGTTTGACCGAGTGGAGCACGATCGTGTCAATGTTGCACAAGGGGATTTCACCTCGAGCGGTTACGATCACAAGGAATCAGAGTACAACCTGCTGGCTTACTCCAAGCGAAGATGATCTAACGCGGTGAGATGCAAGCCTCGTTTTTCTTCTTCTTCTCTCTTCTCTGTTTCTTCGAATGACGCGAATACTGTGCAGGCTGTGATGAAGCGAAGAACCGAATGCTGTGCAGGCTGAGACGACGGCCGACAGCGGGTGTTGAGGAACCTAGCTCTAATACCAGATGTTGGAGACAAGGCCGTCAATGCGGAAGAGCAAACACCATTCAATTCTGTTGAATACCTGCGTATGACAGTTTCAAGGTCGTGCACAGAGATAGAGAGAGAGAGAGAGAGAGAGAGAGAGGCACAAAGAGTCTTTCTATTCCATAAGACAATAATACAACCCCCAACCTTACAAAGAGGTTACAAGGTCACTATATATAGTGACCGACTTAGGGCAACTACCATTTATGTTAATTACACAAATGGCCCAAACTTGATCTTTACAAAGGGATAGTGTGAGTACGTCCATTATACACTTGTATTCGACACCCAAGGGGATATCGCAACAACAATGGTCTAAGGAGGTCAGAACTGAAATGTTTCAACTGCCAAGGCCCACATATGGTTAGCGAGTGCCTAACCAAATATGAATACTACAACCGGATGGCACAACGACCACAACACCCCCCCACTCAACACACCCCCACAACCACCGGCGCAAGGTCTCACCCAACAGACGCAGGATCTTATCGAATGGTTCCAACAAGAAGCATCATGCCCAAGGTGCGGTAAGGAACACTTAGTACCTGACTGCCCAGAAAAGAAGAAAAGGGCCGGCACAAATATGTTGTCCATTGTACCATCCACGATCGACGCCAACGTCATCACACGAGCCAAGCGAGTAGCTCACAATTTAAAATACCAAGATCAAAGTCTCCCAGTGGCCACTCGTAAGAGACGAAAATCTAGAAAAAGTACATCCACGCAAGCCTCAAAACAAGATCAAGAACCGGAGGGAGACATAGAAACATTACTCGTCAATCCTAACCAAGAGCAATCGGCACACCTAGTGGCATACCCAAACCCAATAGCTGAGAAACAAAAGGTTGAAGAATACATTAAACTCATATGCCACGAACAGTTCGAAAAATCACTTAGTCTCCCAAGCTTAAACTTCGACCAACCGGAGTAATGGGTAAACCCCTCACCTCCCCTCGTTGTCACACCAACCGACACCCCCACCTGCCATCCTACCCCGATCAAAGAGGTCAACACAGCCCTACTACAACAAATCTTAAATTTAAGATTACGACTCACATTACGCGAAGTGCAGAGCTACACTGGCACCTTCGTAGCCGACAACCCCGTACTACGACCTCTACTCGCCAAGGAGATAGATTTCACACTTGAAGAACTACTCAAACTCGACATTCAACCGTGGCACAACGTCCTCCGATGCCTCAATGGTTGGCTATCAGCAAGGTATGGCAAAAGGATACACACCCATGCTCCTCATACGTCCACAGTCCTCAAGCAACCCGAAGGACCACCAGTCGATATACGCGAAGCTCACTTCGAGAGCGACGATACTAGTTTCACTCTACCAATCTGCGTCAATGATAAGACGTGTGACGCAATCATTGACACCGAAGCAGGGGTAAGTATCGTCAGCTACGAATGTTGGTGTAAGTGGGGGAGCCCAAAAATGCTTCCTTCAGATGTCAAACTACGAATGGCAAATGGGTCCATCCAAAGGCCGAAAGGCATGATCCTAGCCCATCACTTCACTATCCATGGAGTGGAGTTCAATCTCACCTTCGTCGTCACAAGATCATCCAACCATGTGGCCTACGAGTGCTTACTAGGAAGACCATTCCTACGTATAAGTCGCCTGGTAATGGATTTTGGGAATGATATAATCTATATGCGTAAAGACAACAAAACCTTTCGCATCAAAGCATACACACAAAAAGTGCATGAACAAGAAGGCAACCCTCTCATAGACGATTGTGCAGAAACCATTGAGTTCGAGAACAACCTCCTAGCGTGCAACCCCACAAAGACAATTCAACTCTTGGCCAGAGCCCAACCGTTCCCCCAAAAACCCGCCAATTCCAAAGAGGAGAACGTACGTGAGAGAGACGACCAATTCGTCGCTTCTGAGACGTCAGAGATGAATTGGGTACACGCTCTTGCCACAACTGACGCCATGTACCCTATAGGTACAAAGATTTGTGATGAAGACGAAGACACAATCTCTTGCTTCAACGTCACCACCCTCGGATCCCAGCGAAAACAAGTAGACGTAAAGGTAGAAGACCTGATCCAACAAGTCACATGTCCAGGTGACGCCACGACCACTCAGAAGACCTTGACAGAAGTGGACTTCCCAAAGCATTTCAAACTTGATGAACAAGAGAGTCAAGCAGTGTCTTGTAAGAGACCACAACGCACCCCCCAAAGCCTAGGAGAATTCTACGATGGACAGGCAAGGGTGAAAGAAATCAACCTCGGGAAAGGGACAGACTCCAAACCAGTGTTCATAGCCGCATATCTCCAGTCGGACGAGGAGGCATCTTTGATCACCCTCTTCACAGAATTTAGCGACGTGTTCGCATGGTCGTACGTCGATATGAAGGGGGTCCCAACTGAGGTCGTCACCCATAGTATCCCCATGCGAGCCGACGCCCGCCCAATCCGGCAACGACCACGCCCAATGAATCCTAACTACGCCCAACAAGTAAAAGTCGGAATCAATAAAATGTTGGCCACAGGCATCATCGACCCGATTCGAACGAACTTCTTGGGTCTCCCCGATTGTAGTCGTCCCGAAGAAAAACGGCCAAATACGCATATGTGTCGACTATCGCCAAGTCAACGAAGCCACCATCAAGGACAACTACCTGGTTCCCTACATCGAGCATCTCCTTGAAAGAATTGTGGGAGCTGAAGCTTATAGCTTCATCGACGGGTTCTCGGGGTACAACCAAATCTCTGTGGTACTTGAGGATCAACACAAGACAGCCTTCGGCACCGAATTTGGTACGTTCGCGTATAAGAAAATGCCTTTCGGACTCACGAGTGCCTTGAGCACCTACCAAAGAGCGGCGGAACATATCTTCGCAGCAAGGTTACGACAAGGGGTGGAGTCTTATGTTGAAGACTTATGCTGCCATTCGAAGTGGCATGATCACATGGCGCTATTCCACTTGACGTTCGAAAAATTCTGGGCCTATCAACTCTCTCTCAACCCACTCAAGTGTCAGTTCTGGGTCAAGCACGGATTAATATTAGGGCACGTTGTGTCCCGCCATGGGATCTTGACCAATGAGGCAAAAGTAAAACTCATACTCGACATGCCACCTCCCATGAACGAGAAACAACTACGAGGGTTCATGGGATACACAAGTTACTATAGACGCTTCATTAAGATGTTCACATACAAGGCCAAACCGCTCAACGCCCTACTAAAGCAGTTCGCTTGGACAAAAGAATGCACACACTCCTTCAAGCTCTTGAAAGAGTGCCTAACTAAGGTCCCCATCCTCCGGTCCCCAGATTGGACCAAAGAATTCCACGTTCACATCGACGCTTCCGCCTTCGCGATTGGTGCAGTGGTAGCTCAACCCGGTGAAGGGGCACTCAACCTACCGGTCACCTTTGCTAGTCGCCAACTAAACGCCGCGGAACAAAATTACTCCACGACAGAATGGGAAGCTTTGGCCATGGTTTACAACGTAAAAAAATTCCGCCACTACCTCTTAGCGTGATGGTTCTCGTTTTTTGTAGACCATCAGGCCCTACTCTACCTGGTAAATAAAATTCACGCCACCGGACGAATCTCACGATGGATTGTAACGTTACTCGAGTTCGACTTCAAGGTAGTGGTGAGAAAAGGAAAAGATCATGTACTCACGATGGATTGTAACGTTACTCCTCCAGTCCAGCCTCTGGTGGCCAACACTTTTCATAGACACACACGAGTATGTACGCCGTTGTGATGAGTGCCAACGTTTCAAACACCCACTAAAAGCGGATTTCAATACGTTAAACCCGGTGCTAGCATGGCAACCATTCGAGAAATGGGGTATCGACTTTATCGGCCCGATCAGCCTAGCTTCCAACCTCAACTGATACATAGGAACCGCCACTGACTACGCTACCAAGTGGGTAGAAGTTAAAGCTTGCATAAACACCAATGCGCGTAGCACCGCCAAGTTCCTATATGAAAATGTCATAGTACGGTTTGGATGCCCGCTCGAAATCATTAGCGAGCAAGGCTCCCATTTCCTCAATGAAGTGATACCACATCTACTAGGCAAATTTATGGTGACACACCGCAAGAGCTCTCCTTATTACCCAGATTGCAATGGGCAAGCGGAAAGCACGAATAAGGTGTTATGCGTAGTGCTCACAAAGACAATCGCCGCCTCACAGTCTAATTGGAGCACCAAACTCCAAGCAGTAGTGTATGGACAAGAAGCAGTATTACCCATCGAGTTCCTGGTCCCCAACGTCAGGATACCTGTACAAGAACGATGGGACGGGGACCCCCTCCTGTCACGTCTAGAGAACTTGGAACGGCTAACCGAAACTCGCCTTCTCGCGTTCCAAGCACTCTTGGCAGAGAAAGCCAATAGAAAGGTGTGGCACGACAATAAAGTAAGGAACAAAGATCTCGCTGAAGAAGACATGGCCCTCAAATTCGCCTCCCAACAGCACAAGAAGAAGCTTAAGTTACGTGGTGAGGGCCCATATGTGATCTCAAAGATTACCAAGACAGGAGCATGTTGCCTACACGTGCTCGAAGGCCTCGACGTCCCCAGATTCATCAATGGGAGCAAGCTCAAACATTACGACGGACCCCTCACCCTTGAGGCTCTACTCGCGGCTCGGCAACGAGAAGTAGAAGCCAAACTTAAGGCCTCTGAAGGCCGAATGGCCCGGCTCGAAATCGACCTTCGCAATATGCAAGTGAAATTGAAGCGACAAGGGCACACCCATCCGGCAGCCATGGCTAAGGCGGTCAACTCTAATGAAGGAGCAATAAAACTATAGTGCTACATCAACGACATGCCTTTGACAACGGTAATCGACACAGGAGCATCACTAACCCTTTTCTCCTTCAAAACATGGGGACGTCTAGGTTGCCCAGACCTTGAAGTGTGCAACGACAACTTCCATGGCTTCGATGGTTCCACATCATGCTGCTTGGGAACCTTTGTGTGTAACATCAAGATAGAATACAACGCCCACTCAATCTGAGTTCGAGTACTCCCACCCGAGGTGATGTACACACAATGCCTCCTCGGTCTAGAATGGTGTCGCATAAGCGAATGTCTCCTACCACCCTGCAAGCACATTCTCTCCTTCCAAACAGGGAATGGAATGAAGTCCGAAGACCTCATTGTAACAACACTCGAATCACGCCCTGTTGACCTCGATGACCCCCAAGGCATGGAGTTGCCCAACCAAACAACATGCCAACACCCACCAGCCATTCATGACCAGCGCGACGCTAACATCAGAACACTGACACCCAAACCACGTGAATGGGTGAATGTCCACGCGGTTTTTGCTGAAGGGCCTCGTTGTGGAGAACCTGCCATGTGGCGAGTCAGAAAAACATTCACAACTGCACAAGGTTGGCACAAAGGCGCCACTAACTTTTGGGTCTCGAAACGAAGCTGGCTCCCCAGTCACGATCATACCACGCCCACATGGGACACCCGCAAATCGCACACATCAGTCAAATATCCCGCCCAGGTTAAGGTCACAGAAGTTGACAAGCCTAAACAACTAAGAGGCCACACACCCCATAGAAGGGCTTCACAAACCCTCCCCATCCCTTTGACAAACATGTCGCAAGTCTGGGTCCTTAAACGTCATAGGCCTGGAGCCTCGAACGATACCCGAACGACACTCCCCCCACATTCACCCCCTCAAGGCTCCCCAAAAGCTCTTAATTTCCCTAGTCCCTCCCTACACTCCCCGTGGACCCCCGTTCAACCCCACCGCCCGCATAGGCACTTTGGCCACCTCGCAGCTTTTAACTCACACCTTCTCTCATACCACCCCGACCATCAATTACTCGACTCGCCTCCCCTCTTGACCTCTGATAGACCATAATCCCCTCTAATGTACGTATGCGTCTCGTCGAGTTACCCTTTAGGTCTAGGGGTACCATGAACAATTACCTTCCATTATTTATGACGGCTGAGTTATTTTGGGTGCAACTCGTACTACGCCACCTCGGGTTTCTACCATTCGTTTTACCCTTGGTTTTTTTTTGGGGTCGACTCGGTTGTTTTAACTATTATCAACATTCTATTCTTTTCCTTCGATTGTTTTTCCTCTCTCCCCACCTCACGTCGTTTTCTTGCGGCCTCACGTTTCCCTTGGTTGTCCCCTCGTTCCCTTGGTTCGTTCCTCTTTTTTCTCTTTCCCCCCCTCTCTCTCTTTTGTTAGCCGTTCTTTTTTCTTGTTTTCCCCCTCCCTCTCATGACCCTCTCCATTTTCTGTAGCATTCTCCCTTCTCCCCCCTCACATCCTTTCCTTCCTCCACCCCGTCACCACTATCTCTGTTCGGCACGATCCCCCATCCACCCTTGGCATTCTCGCTCCTACCCCGTACGTCGCTTGCTCCGACCGCCGCCTCGTCTCCTACATGCCTGGACTACCTACGCCTCGGGTAGGCCTCCTCTTTGCCCTCTCGTTTCTCAATTCATTTTCTTGCCTGCACTAGTCCACGAAACGCCATGCACTTCGCCCCTCTGTGGCGGCCATGGTAGCGGCCACGTCGTTTCCTCCCCTCCTCATGTCGCTGGCCATTAATGGGCCACGTCGTTTCCCCCCCGTGGCAGCCATGACGGCGACCCCGTCGTTTCCACACCTCCTCACGTCACTGGCCATTAACGGGTCACTTCGCCTCGTTGTTTTGCGTTCACACGGGTTCGAGGAGCTTAACTCCTCGAACCCCCACCCGTTCGAGGAGTCTAACTCCTCGAAACCCCACATGTTCGAGGAGTCTAACTCCTCGACCAACCTAACCTTTGTTTGAGGAGCCTAACTCCTCGAACCCCCACACGTTCGAGGAGTCTAACTCCTCGACCAACCTAACCTTTGTTCGAGGAGCGTAACTCCTCGAACCCCCACACGTTCGAGGAGTCTAACTCCTCGACCAACCTAACCTTTGTTCGAGGAGCCTAACTCCTCGAACCCCCACACGTTCGAGGAGTCTAACTCCTCGAACAACCTAACCTTTGTTCGACGAGCCTAACTCCTCGAACCCCCACACGTTCGAGGAGTCTAACTCCTCGAACCCCCACATGTTCGAGGAGTCTAACTCCTCAAACAACCTAACCTTTGTTTCAGGAGTCTAACTCCTCGACCAACCTAACCTTTGTTCGAGGAGCCTAATTCCTCAAACCCCCACACGTTCGAGGAGTCTAACTCCTCCAACAACCTAACCTTTGTTCGAGGAGCCTAACTCCTTGAACACCCACACGTTCGAGGAGTCTAACTCCTCGAACAACCTAACCTTTATTTGAGGAACCTAACTCCTCGAACCCCCACACGTTCGAGGAGTCTAACTCCTCGAACAACCTAACCTTTGTTTGAGGAGCCTAACTCCTCGAACCCCCACATGTTCGAGGAGTCTAACTCCTCGAACAACCTAACCCTTGTTTGAGGAGCCCAACTCCTCGAACAACCTAACCCTCATCCGAACCCCCTCGCCAGTTCGCGGAACATGACCCCACAAACCCCTCACCAGCCTGAAGCGATATCCTACTCACTACCCTTTCAAACCTCAATTCCCCCACCCCACCAATAGGGATTCGTCACCAGATTTAACTACACTAATCTTTTTCCCGCAGGTTGCCAACGATGATATCTCCTCAATTCATCAAACTCCACGCGTACTACCCCAACGTAGGTTGCAGTTCCTTAGTCATTCCGGCGGTGTTCAACAACACCCCATCTACTTACCGGGTCCCAACGGCCACCACGCAGCTCAAGTACCTCAAACTCGACGTGTTCGACACCCTTTTCCGACTTGGCCTCAAGTTCTTCCTCGGGATTGGCTCGTGGGGCGTCCTACCCGAGCTGGTCAACCGCTTCCTCACCGGGTACAACCCCAACACGGGCCACATCGATATGCACGCTTTCGCAGATTCCCCCTTCGTCGAATTCCAATTCACTGCCACCAACGTTTGCTCTACGTTGCATTTACCACTTGATGGCATCCCCTTCCGCACCACGAAGACCCCTGGGGTCATCCCCGACATCATCCCCGCCGCCTACGCCGAATATTCTGGATGCAAAGGATGGCGTTACACTGAAATCCCTCTCCACCTCCACGACCGTTGTAGCACAATTGACCAGATCGGTGACACCGCATCTATCGATGCCACCGCCCGCATCACCGGTGAGTTCCTCATGTGGGCACATGATCCTCAACTGGTCTAGTGGGCTCAGGAGCTTGTTTGCCAGGTCCGAGAATGTCACACACAACCCAAATCGGCAGTCAATTTTGCGTGGTTCCTCACCCGCTACTTGTGCGCAAAGTTCAACATTGGACCCCCAGCCCCTCCCTTCATACGCTGTCGTGAAGATTTCCGGCTACGGTGAGAAAACCGGGAGGGACAAAGAAATGGGGATGTGCAACATTGCACATGAACTTGTAAATTTGTATGATGAGAATAAGATAACAAAATGTAAAAGGGAAGGGTAATCATCTAAGGTGCTAAAGGTGCACCACGAGGTTCGTAGAGGCATAAATGTGATGTGCACTTTGTAGAGTAGAATGAGTAGTGGGCATTGAGAGTGAATGTGATAGGAGAGAGAGAGTTAAGGCCCACCGATTTAAGATCAAGGGAGATATTCCCCATTAAAGGAAAGGGTATTTGACTCCCTCTTGTAATGTGCTCACCCCTTACTACTATAAAAGGGAGTGAGGGGTCACTTGTGAAGGGGTTGCCTATTTTGAGTGAGAGAGGCATATCACTTAGGTCAAGGGTTTCCTATTTGGTTTTAGGGTTTCAGTTAGGGTTTCTTCTAAGGTTTTCTTCTTGGGTTTCCTTTAGGGTTTTACTATACTTCTCTACTTGCTTATCCGGTTCGGGTTTTCTTGTATTCATTAGGTGCGGTCTATGCGGCCATGGTTGTAATGCGTGTGGTGTTCTTCTTAATACAAACCATTTGTGTATCTTGCCTCCATCATTTTCTCGTTCAATGTTAATGTTTTATTCCTTCTCCTCTTGAGCTAAGCTTCCATTTCTTGTCTTACTCTTTCTCTTCTACTCCTTAGTCCAAGACCCCCGTGGTCCAGCCTCGGATCCCACACGCGCTCGCGGATTATCGCGACAATGCTGCCAGGAACGACACCGCAAGATATTTGTACCGGGCCAACCCGAGCGACTCTGCCTCCCCAAACGCGACTTCTTAAGACAGGTACACCAAGGTGAACAGGAACGGCTACCGGCACACAAACAACCCCTGATCACCCACGTGACGGCCGAAGCTATCCTCAACACCCTTGAGGATATCACAAATCGTGTCAAGGAATTCCAGACATGCGAATTCACTCCCACCGAAATCCAGGTCTTGTCCACTACCTTCCACTATGTGTCACATCAGACCACAACCACGACCCTGCGTACCCGCAGTTGCAGAACCGAATCAATCTTTCGTGACCAACGAAACCCGACAGCCCCACCTCCCCCCACCTCGCCAACCTCTTTGCCTCGAGAACCCTCACCCCCCACCCCTGGCACAACTACCCAACCATCACCTCCCATGACCATCGACGACACCCCTCAACCTCGACCCCGTAAACTCGCCCGTTACAATGCCCCCGACACCGAAACCCCCAACCTACCATCACCCACAGACCCAGTTGTCACCCTTCAACCCACCATCGTTCTCGCCCAGATGACGACCCCCCCACCACCCCACCCGGCCACCGCTCCCTGCTCTACCCTGCTCACTGCCGTCACCGCCCACCATAATCCGTCCCTCGCCAACCCCCCCAAACCCTTAGCCGACATGGTGGCCAACCTCCTCAAGATGACTTCTGTCGTGAACCGTCGCCTACTTCAGGTCCATGCATAGGCCCGACAGACCGCCATCGACCAGCACGAGACCTCTACACGGAATGAGATCTTGGTTGCCGAGGTGAGGAGCGCCCTCCATACCAACCCGTGCCAAGCGGCCGCCTACGACCTCCTCAAGCAAGAACTGCTAACAACACAAACCCGACACCAACAACTCGCTGACGAGTTCCAACAAGCTCGGACAACGTGGCACCACGACGAGGAACTTGCAGCATAAATACACGCCGAACTCTCTGCCGAGTACGTCCGCCTCACCACCCAACACCAACAGACCGAGTCCTACCTTGCAACAGTGACGACTGATCTCTCTGAACGGTTCGAGGCTCTACCCACCGCCATCACCACAACTCACAGACTCACAAGCGAGATCATAACCCTCAAGGCTGAACATGACACTATGGTCCACCAAGTCGAGGTCACCAATGAACGGAACAAATGTCTCCTCATCAAACACCACCGCTAGTGCGCCGACCTCGAAAAAGACATCTTCCAACTCCACACGTCCAAAGCCGCCCTCAAAGTCGCCCTCAACCCCGGCACGACGGGCCCCTACACCATTCAAACACCTCTCCTTACCCCACCTGGCACTCCAAATATGATCCAGGCACTCTTGGTGTATGTAACCTCGACATCACTGCTCTCCGAACTTTTCACTGCCCCACGTACACCGCGTAACCTTCTCACCCAAGCCACGTGCATCCTTCGGTCGTTGGCAGCCACGCGTCGCGTATTCTTTGACGACGACACCCCCCCAGACCGACAGACCTTTATCCGCGTGCTCCCTGAAGACAACCACACCCTCGCCCTCTTCATGTTGTACCAGGAAGCCACCGAAGAACCTTTCTCCCCAGCCGGCGAGCTCTTCCCCCAACATCTCCCTATTTTGTTTCTCGAAGGCATGGCCTACCTTCACATCGCCATCACCCCTGACTTAGACATCTCCGACCTGACCTACCCTTCGATGTCACGATGCAAGTCACCGAAGACCAGCTACCCCACCTCTTCGCAACGTTGGTGCGCTTAAACCACATTGCCGACACCCTCACCCTCACCTTGTTGGAGAACGCTACGACCTTTGTGCCCCCTTTCAGTTTCCTCTGGCTAATACGCGTTTGGCAAACCGCCTGGGACGTCTTGGTTCGTACTCACTTATTCAACATCGAACACGCCGCATTCAACTGGCCCACCGACCTCGAGGCTAACGACATACCAGAGTTAGCCCTACACCTCGACGTCTCTCGTGAGTATCAATTCATAACGTTCAATGAGGATCGGGCCCGTGCCCTCCTACCCCCACACCCCCCTCGGCCCACCCCCATCCCCCACCCCCACCCGACCCTTTCCCCCTCCACACACGAGTCGTCACCCACCCCGGTCGGACATTCATAGATGCCATCCTCCGCAAAGCTCTCCCTTTCAACCACCCCCTCGCCCACCTCATGCTCCACCAACAATTGCCCCCCCCCATCTTTACTACACCTCCACTACTTCACGACCCAAGTGCCCGATTCAACGATGCGGCCTTCTACGCTAATTTGGTCGACTGTTACCAACTCACCCACGGCCTCCAAACCGCCCTTGATTGCATCGAACACGGTACCGGTTGGGACACTCGCCTTGATAATCAATCTGCCACCCCCTTCCCCTGGGAGTTTGATTTCTGCGAGACCCCCCTACTCCTCACCCGCCTCTACACCTATTACCCCGAAGTCGCCTCTGAACCCCAAGTTGGCATCTCTCCTTTACCCCCATGTTTACCGCGATAAGATGTCTACTTGGGCGGCCGCAAACCCCGCTCCCACTCGAGGATGACACCACCCCGTAACCAACCCCCTCCTCGAACCACTTGGCATCCAACCCCCATGGCGTCTCCCCTAGTTCGTGCACGCATCCTTCCGCGAATGGCTCACCCTCCACCCCCCCGAGATGCGCACCAACCCCACCTTTTCCCCCCTCCCTCGTCGTTGGCCATGGCACGACTTCAAAGCCGCCCAGGCACGCCTACCCACTCTCCAATTCAACTGGCCGGTGTTCCCCCGACCCCCGCGCACATCCCCGACCGAACCGGGCATGATCCGGGTCGTGTGACGCTTTCTACGTACATACCTCGACGTCCCTTACCCCGACATTCAAGCCAGCCTTCGGTTTCTACAACTATTGCTCATACTCCTTGACTCTAGCCCGTATGAAGCCCCCCCCTTTCAACAACACAACCACCCAGCGTGGGGCCTCACCTTTGATTTGAATAAAGGTCTGACTCGTCACCAACTGGTCGGCCTTTGGACCCGTGTCAACGTGCTCCCTGCCACCTACAAACGAGATTTTGAAACCATGATCGACACACGTTTTTTCCCACTTACATAAGCTTTAGTCGAAACCCCCCTTCTCCCTTCGCTGGCCACAACACTTGCATCTGGCTCACCGGCCCCAAGAAGGACTTCTTCACGACAACAAACCAACTACAGGAAATCCAGCTTCCCCCACTGAACATCCGCCGTCTTCTCCATCATCTCCGATGCCACCTGCCCCCCGAGGAACCCCCCTACTAAATCCTCCTCGCCCCCGATGCCCAAAGCTCCCCTCCCACAGTGCACCCAGGAGTGTGCACTGATTAGGTTGGGAGGGATGTTAAGCGCTTGGATAACAACACAACCAATCATTAATAAGAGTGCATCAACAAGGATGTAGTACGAAGAGGAAACGGCAAGAGAAAAAGAAGCAAAGAGATGTCCAAGTGTGAAAGGCCATACCCTAAACGTGAAAGCTATATAAACCACATAGTAGTGGCTTTGTGGGGGTTCTCCCATTTGTAAAGATCTCCTAATTGATTAAGAGCTAGAGCTTCCTCTCCTCCTCCTTGTAATCTTTAAACTTAAGAGAGATTAGTGAAGTGTTTAGTTAGAGAACACTAATCTCTCTTCCTTGTTGGTGCTAGACCTCTTAGTAAAGACGGTTAATAAACATATTCATTACTCTTGTGGTCTACATTCATTACCCCATTGTCTATGAGAGTGAGCTTGAGAGAGTGAGAGAGATATCATGCTTAATCATTTATTAATCGTTAAGTGAGTGTGAGGCTCGGATGTGTCCGACAATCGTCTTTGCCCGATTCGCCATCAAAAGGGTATATGCCGGTTTGAATCCCGCAACGACATCTAGGAGCTTATTCCATCGATACATAGATCCTTCACAATCCACAAGTGGATATATGTTTACATTGGGAAGTGCAGCTATTTCATGGAGTAGCAAGAAACAAGCTATTGTTGCATTATCAAGTACTGAAGCTGAATATAGAGGAGCTGTAATAGCCACTTATGAAGAGGTATGGATCAGAAGATTGATTGTTGATTTGGGAGAGTATATAGATGGTGTAGTCACAATTTGGTGTGACAATATGAGCAACATTCAACTCACAAAAAACCCAGCGTTCCATGCAAGAACAAAGCACATTGAAGTGCATTATCACTTTGTTAGAGAAAAAGTGATTGATGGAGAAGTGGATTTGTTGTATGTAAGCACAAATCAACAAGTGGCTGATATTCTTATGAAGGGACTAAGCATAGAAAAACATACACAGTTTCGGGACATGATGGGAATTATAAGCATTGGTATTATAGTTGAAAAGCATGAAGAAAAGAAGATGGAAGATGACCTCAAGAAAGGATAAGTTGAGCTTGAGGGGGAGTGTTAAGAAACAAGCTCAACAAAAGCATGTGATGCTCATTGGGAAATAAGATCTTCTAAAGTAGCTATTAGGAAATTAGCTACTAGTGGACATAAGTACTCACAGCTATTTAGCTAATCACAACTAATTAGTCATTCATAGCTAATTAGCTGCATATGTAAGTCACTTATATACTTAGGTAAAAAAGTAAGAGTATTATGAGAGTAGTTGAAAGAGGAGAAGTAGGGTCTCTCTGTGTAATGAAATAGAAGCTTTTGGGTTGCTACAGAGGTAAGTCTCCTTCCCCCTTCCTTTTCTGTCTTGAACACACTAAACGATCCAGCACATCATGATCCGTTGTGCATTAAGAAGAGCCGGCGCGCCTTCATAACATAACTTCCCAATTAGAGAAGGCTAATTGAAGTACTAGGAGGTAATCAATTCTAACCCCCTACATTCCTGTTACGGGCATGACCATGTAATATCCCGTGGTGAGAATTTACCATAGTATTCTATACACATGGATATTATATGGTCATGCTCGTAACAATTCCACATGAGGTTCAACCCCCTACATTCCATAGGTGCATCTAGTAAATTAAGAGATATGTTACTATGGAGTAATAGAGAGGTGAGAAATTTGGGTTTTGAACCCAAGACATAGTGCTAGTAGTGTAAAACTTACCAATTAAGGTAAGCTAATTGAAGTACCAGGAGGTGATGGGTTCAACCCCTTACATTTCACAGTGGCATCTGGTAAATTAAGAGATATGTTGCTATGGAGTAATAGAGAGGTGAAAAAAATCGGGTTTTGAACCCAAGACATAATGCTAGCTAGTAGTGTATAAACTTACCAATTCGGGTAACCTAATATTAAAGACATGAACTAATGTAAGCATTAGATAAGGATAGCATATAGATAGATAGATAGAAAGGAGAGAGAGAAAGAAGGGTGCCGATCCACCCGACCACCCCCGAGCGAAGGGATTGACACGGACTCGAGCCTCGATCGGCGTCCCATACCACCGCTGTGGCGTCGAGTTGTACCTGGTGCTGGCGTGCTCACTTCAAGAGTTGACCCACCACAAGACAAAGTCTCGACGTAGTCAACAAGATGATCAAATGAGGGTAGCTAGGCCTCTTATTTATAGCGATACCCAAGGCCCCTAGGCAAGTTCACACTTGGTCTAATGGGTTGTCTCAATCCCGAGGATTAAAAGTAATCCTCCCCTTCTTTACACTCTCGTTTAACCCTCACACTTATCCACGTGTATAGAATACTACGGTAAATTCTCACCACAGGATATTATATGGTCATGCCTGTAACATACTCCCCCTCTTTAAAACATTGCACTCTTGCAATAAAAAGTTAGGGAAGTTAGTTCTTAGAGTATTTTCACGTTCCCATGTGGCATATTTTATTGATTTATCCATCCATTTTATTTTAAATTCTCGGATTTCTGTAGTACGTAATTTTTTTGTTTTAACATCGAGAATTCTTTCTGGTACATGTGGTTTAGAAGATACTTCTTCAATAGTAACCAGAGTTTCAGTTGTAACTATATTGTCGCCAAAACCTAGAAGTTCTTTAAGACGACTCACATGAAAAACTGGATGAATTTCAACACCATCGGGAAGAGCGAGACGATAGGTTGATGACCCAATGCGTTTGAGGACTATAAATGGTCCACAAAACCGTGGGGCTAACTTAGCGCACTTACCCTTAGACAATGTCTTAGAATTGTGAGGTACACGTAAAGATACCTTATGTCCAGGGTTGAATACACGAGGTTGCCTATGATGATCGACATAAAAACGCGCTCTATCTTGAGTTGTTTTTATATTATCTCGTGCAATATGCAATATATCTTGCATATCCCGAAGAAAGTTTTGCGTATTTTGCAACTCATCATGATGTATATTAACATCAATTGGGGCTCGTGGCTGAAAACCATACATCAACATAAAAGGACTATATCCCGTCGACGTATGCTTGGAGCTATTATAAGCAAACTCCAAACATGGGAGATAACGTTCCCATTTTGTTGGTTTTGCACCAACGTATGCTCGAAGCATGTCCTCAATAATTTGATTTACTCGTTCTGTCTGTCCATTGGATTGAGGATTGTCCGTGGAGCTCATGCTCAATGTAGTTTCTAACTTCTCGAAGACTTGCATCCAGAAGTCACTAGTAAACTTTGGATCTCGATCACTCACAATATCCATCGGTAACCCATAAAAATGAAATAACTCGTGAACGAATTGGTAAGCCAATTCAGGAGCTATTACCGTGGTTTTAGTAGCAATAAATCTGGCCATTTTAGTTAGTCTATCAACCACAACCCAGATGGAATCATGACCTTTTTGGAAGTGAGGAAGGCTAACAATAAAATCCATGGATATACTTTCCCACTTATTATTGGGAATGTCCAAGGGATGTAAAAGTCCTGCGGCTTTAAGTCTCTTGGCTTTGTTCACCTGACTTTGGTGACATTTAGTCACATAACTATGTATGTCAGGGCGCATCTTAGGCCAATAGAATTGAGTGGAGATGAGAACGAGTGTACGATGTATTCCAGGGTGCATCATGGCATTCAAAAAGAATCCTCTTTTTGATCTCGGGTAAATCTAGAACACAAACCTTCCCATTATGGTAGAGCAGACCATTAGCAATGTGAAAGTATTCCTTCGAGGATGTGGTGGTGTTTGTTCCAGACTCAACTCTTGCCCAGTATTTCGCAAAATAACTGTCATTAGGATACTTTCCTCGAAGGTGATCATAAAGATCTGATGATATTTCAATGAAGCTAAGCATGTTAACTTCACGGATTCGACTTAGTGCATCAGCAACAGTGTTCATGGAACCTTTACAATATCGTATGGAAAAATCAAAGTTCTGGATGAGATCAACCCATCGTGCCTTACGACCTTTCAGGTCTTGTTGGTCACAAAAATATTTTAAGGACTCGTGGTCCGTAGTTACCACAAAGCGATTTCCATAAAGATAATGGCGTCATGTTTCGAGTGCATGTATAACTGCAAATAATTCCTTTTCTTGAACGGTATATCGACATTGAGCAAAATCAAGTTTCTTACTCTCGAATGCTATTGGTTTACCATCTTGATATAAGACAACACCTATAGCATAATCACTTGCATCAGTTTCAACCTCAAAAGGTTTTGAAGGATCAGGTAAAAGAAGTGAAGGAGCCTTGCACACCAGGTCCTTGAGTTCCTTAAAGGTGAGGTCTAGTGTAGCATTCCAGACAATAGGTTTTGTAGACTTACACGTTTGACCTTTTAGAAGATCAGTAAATGGCGTCGTCAATTGGGAGTAATTACGTAGGGATTTTCGCAAAAACCCAACAAAACCAAGGAATGATCGAACTTCTCGAATGTTCCGAAGAGTGGGCCAAAGCTTGATTTTCTCGATGCGAGAAGGATCAATTTCAACTCCTCGTTCAGTTATGAGATGTCCAAGATAAGTAATTGATTTCTTGAAGAACTCACATTTTTAGATCTTCACATAAAACTATTTGTCATGCAATGTTTGTAAAACAAAGCGGACATGTTTAACATGTTCTTGTAATGTACGGCTATAAACTAAAATATCATCCAAGAAAATAACGACAAATTTTCCAAGTTGTTCTCGGAAAATGTCATTCATTTCTCATTGAAATGTAGCCTGAGCATTGGTCAAACCAAAAGCCATAACCAAAAACTCATAATGGCCATAGCGCGTACGAAATGCCGTTATAGGAACATCGTCCTCACTTATACGAATTTGATGGTAGCCAGTACAGAGATCAAGTTTCGTAAAATACCAAGCTCCCTGGAGACGGTCAATTAGATCGTCAGCCCGAGGCACTGGATACGAATTCTTGATCGTCACTTTATTCAAGCATCGGTAATTAATACACATACGCCATGTGCCCTCTTTCTTTTAAACCAAGAGAACTGGTGCACCCCATGGAGATTTACTATAACGTATATATCCCATTCGTAAATAGTCCTTGATTTGCTTACATACCTCATCCTCTTCGGATCGACTTAAGCGATAAGGAGGTATACTTATTGGTGCAACACCAGGTACAATATCTATACGATGGTCTATATTACGTTTAGGAGGTAACCCATCTGGTAGTTCACTCGGAAAAACATCACGAAAATCATTTAAGATTTTATCAAGTTGTTGTTGTTCAAAATATGTTAATTGAACCGAGACATTATCGATATTGTAAACGTGAATGTCCGGATCAAGTACACAATAAAATAGAGTAGAACAAGACGACTCGGATATTGATGGAGAGGAAACAATTGAGAGGGATGGTTTTTTTACACATTGAATAAAATGATTACAATCGTTCAGTACAAATGTTATTGAATGATGAACCCAATCAGTAGATAAAGAAGAGTTTTTATTATAGAACCAGGGATAACCCAATATTACATCCATGGTACAAAGATTCATTACATGGAAGTGTACTTCCTCTATATAAGTATCAATAGAAATTCCTAATGAATGAATCGCCCCGTTAATGTATTGTATTCTTCCATCAGCCAAGTGCATCGTATAGGTGTGATCACTTACGGTGGGTTGGATTCCCAGCGAATTGCGACTGCTTAGTACCGGGCATTTCGTTGGGTTTGTTGTGGTCCTTCTTCGAAGTGCATTGATAGCAAATAACTATTTCAACGGCTTCTTCGAAGGATTTTGGATCCTTATCGTGCACTATCTAGTGATAGTCCGAATTGGGGATGCCATTGACAAAACAAGCTATTAACCAATTGTCCCCTTCTAGACCCGATTTTTGGATTTGGGTTCTAGCATGGTGGACATAGTCTTCTAGCGAGGAAAAGTTCCGGCTAGAGAGGTTCATTAAAGCTTGTGCTGCCGCAGTTCCAGAGGGAGGTTGCAGAAGCTAGCCCTTGTAAACTGTGACAAAATTTGTCCAGGTATCGTGCAATTTCCCCAAAGTACGGCCCTTACCCCCTAGTTCTCGAACGACATATGCAATCTTCGTACTATCTAACGTGGGATAGAGCTCAAAATGAGACTCCCATCGGCCCAGCCACGTGTAGATTGCTTCTTCGGTTCTTTCCTTTTTTTCACCCGTAAATGGCTTAACGACAAACGATGGTTCACCCTGTCGCTCATCATGTCTATTAGTCTCACGTTGTAAACTAATGACACGTGCCTCGAGAGCATTTTGAGATTGCCGAAGTTCGGTCATCTGTTGAGCGGTGAAACTAAGGTATTGGGTTATTTGCGAAAACAATGGACATTTGTCTAGGAGGATTTCCTTGAGTTCCTTCCGCTTGAGCGGATGACATCGGGTCATTATTTTGAGCCATTGAATGGTTATTTCTGGCAAAGAAATAGGATAAGGTCAGACAAATAGTCATAACATCATGTCGTGATGTAAACATATCATGGGCAAACATTAATCGATATCATGATCTCACGTCAATACCCCTCGAGACGTATGAGATGAGGTTCAAGATCAGGTTAATATAGTAACACAAATGTGTTTTAAAAACCATGGGGGTGACAAGTAAATGTCTTTCCCTGATCTCTATATCGATTTTTTCATGGCAGCTCCCCGAGGCTCAACCATGTATGTCCGCATCATGAGTAGTTTATACACGAAAAAAATGTTAGCAATAAACTATGTTTCTGTGCCCACATATGTGGTTTCGGCTCTTTAAGTCCTATTACGAGGACCCCGAAATGCACTTAGACCTCAAGTCTAAACATGTGTTATAGTCATATATATATCAACGACGTTGTATGGTCTTGGTCATATTTAAACTCGAGACCTCAAGAACAAACGCATTAAACACTTGAGCCAACCAAGTAGGTTGCTCTTCTTGAATGTTTAATGTTTCAAAAATGCATATAAGAGATATGCGAGGCATTTGCCCATATATGTTTTTTTAAAAGAAACATATATGTCAAGAGTCCTTATTTCCCCCTCGTGTACTACAAAATATGTTGGTGCGTTACCTAACCTCAAGTCTCGTAATTACGATGGCATACGCCAAAGTGCAACCTAATGGTCAAGCCAAATGAGCCCTCTTTTCGTAGTAGGCCCACGTGGCCCATCACATGGTTACGTCATTACGAATGCCTCTCATAAGAATGATCTCATGGTGGCATCATATCCATATAACGAGGGAGGGATGTTGGATATGTGTGTGATAGGAGCGACCTCACATGAATTGGGTCAAGCCCTACGTTCTCAACATCATTGTGGCTATAGGCATTTCTTTACGTAATAAAATCGAAGTCAACAACGGGAATGTCAACAATAAAAAATTGTTGAAAAAAGGGATGGTGACAACATCATTCTCACAAAAATGTGAGGACGACCACCAAGATCCTTTCACCGAAAAGGAAAACATTCGATATAAAGATCACGTAATATCAAATATACACATATGTTTATTTATCACATATATACGATCAAATACGTATACACGTGACCACATATGCGTATATTTAAAAAAATCATAACATCAAATAGCCAACATATGATGAAATCGAGACACATAATCGAAGCATGTAGCCTCTACGCACACGAAACATCCAAAAATAAGGGTTAATCGTAATACGCAATTGAGGTATTGACCTCATATGCATACGACACCAAACGCATATCATTTACAACGAAATTGAGGTATTGACCTCATACACATACGTAACATATGTAAGTGAACGTAATACACAATTGAGGTGTTAACCTCGTACGCATACGACACTAATCACATATTATTTATATGTCAAATGAGGAATTGACCTCATGCACATATGTAAACATTTTATATAACCAATTAATTACAACTACAACATCATTAAATTAATGAAAACAAGTACATATAGACTATACACATGATTAGATGGGAGAAGAAAAAATAGAAAAAAAATAAGGAAAGAGTTACCGACGTTCCTTTGTTGATCATTGTCTGGATCAAGGCCGACCACACATCGATCGATCACCATCAATCAACAAAACAAAAGACAACAAAAGAAACATTAGCACATAGCTCGGATACCAACTGTTAGAGACATGAACTAATGTAAGCATTAGATAAGGAATAGATAGACAGAAAGGAGAGAGAGAAAGAAGGGCGCCGATCCACCCTACCACCCCTGAGAGAAGGGATCGACACGGACTCAAGCCTCGATCGGCGTCCCATACCACCGCCATGGCGTTGAGTCGTACCTGGTGCTGGCGCGCTCACTACAAGAGTTGACCCACCACAAGACAGAGTCTCAACGTAGTCAACAAGATGATCAAATGAGTGTAGCTAGGCCTCTTATTTATAGCGATACCCAAGGCCCCCAAGCAAGTTCACACTTGGCCTAATGAGTTGTCTCAATCCCGAGGATTAAAAGTAATCCTCCCCTTCTTTACACTCTCGTTTAACTTATCCACGTGTATAGAATACTATGGTAAATTCTCACCACTGGATATTATATGGTCATGCCCGTAATAGCTAATAACTTCAATGCCCTGTTATCTTGCAATCAAATTTCTCAACGATTCTCAAGATCGAAGAGTTTCAATCATTTAGATTGGTGTCAAACTTGTAGATCCTTGCTGAAGAACCCACATTCGTATAGGCTTTGGAAGTAATCCTTCAAATGGACACTGGTTGTGAGTTATATCTCGCACTATAGGATTGAGAATAACTCAATCCTTACCCTTTACTCATAAATTAGCCCGCACATACTAATTCATAATTGTAATCGTAGTTGTGTGCTAACTCATAATGAACAAAGGGCGAGGGTTGAGTTATCTCAATCCTAACGGTGCAAGATAACTTTCGAGTGTTTCATCACTTGTCCACTTTTTTATGAAAAAACTACCAAGTGTGAAACATTGAGGGGCATAGTAACTGAGCTTATATAAGAAGGCTACTAGCCACCTTCATGACGGGGGATATCTCTTATCTTTATTGTTTTGGAGATAGAGAATATGATAGTGTGGAAAAGTTCTAGTTACTTACATGTGTGCCTCTTGCGTCAAACCCAAGGTAAGATCCATGTTCGTACTCAATGGTATGGGACACTGATAGGGGACTTGAATCCGTCTCTCACCTTCATTATGGGTGGTTAGGTGGAGTGGTGCCCTTTCTTCATTATTTTCCTTCTTAATTTTGCTTAACATTAATATGGTTATGCTCGTAACAATTAGTTATTCTATTGTAATCTTATCATCAAGTTATCGTGATGATAAGATTAAGATATCATCATGTTATTCAAGTTTTAAAAAACCATTTGAGCACACGTGGTTGCAATAAATTCACTTCTAGTGTATGTCATTATTGAACATGTTCATTCTCCCATTGTACCAAATGTTATGCATGATCATGCATTACTATTCATCCCTTATTATCCATGAGTATCAATCTCTAAGCATGTAATTCATTGTTTCTTACTCCTCAATATGCCCATTGTCTGCACAACAAATACTTCTTTGCTTCTTGACACCAAACAATGTCTATACTATTCTTGGCCATATGTTTGTTAGCTTAACGCTAAGAAGACTTCAACCTTAACTAGTTAGGGATGATTTACCTTTGACTTAGCTAGAGAAAGCCATAGAGTGAAATACACTACTCGTGAGTTTATTATTATGGAAGATTTTCCTTTTGATCTCCATTGACTCCTTCATGCAAAGTGGCATCATCCCTCAAAACCCATGAGTTGTTTATTTAATAAAACCCCATAAATCCATTGATTCATTCATCCCTTAAAATCCCATCTTTTCCTTCCAATTGTTTTAGTGGGTTTCAAGCCCTTTATCAAAATCCTAAACTTTTGTAAAACTTGTCATTTTCTCCCTTTATACACACCACATCATGAAATCCATCCAAAGAAAACCAACACATCCTTTAGTATGTGCCAAATGATAGCATGGGTTGGGTGAAACAATTGTCATGACCCCCAACTTTTCCTTCTAATTGTTTTATGGGTTTCAAGCACTTTATCGAAATCCTAAACTTTTGTAAAGCTTGTCATTTTCTCCCTTTATACACGCCACATCATGACATCCATCCTAAGAAAACCAACACATCCTTCAGTATGTGCCAAATGATAGCATGGGTTGGGCGAAACAATTGTCATGACCGCCAACTTTTCCGTCCAATTGTTTTATGGGTTTCAAGACCTTTATTGAGATCCTAAACTTTTGTAATGCTTGTCATTTTCTCCCTTTATACACACCACATCATGACATCCATCCTAAGAAAACCAACACATCCTTTAATATGTGCCAAATGGTATCATGGGTTGGGCGAAACAACTGTCATGACCCCCATCTTTTCCTTCCAATTGTTTTATGGGTTTCAAGCCCTTTATCGAAATCCTAAACTTTTGTAAAGCTTGTCATTTTCTCCCTTTATACACACCACATCATGACATCCATCCTAAGAAAACCAACACATCATTCAACATTTGCCAAATGATAGCATGGGTTGGGTGAAACAATTATCATGAACATAAACTTCTTCCTCTTGATTGATGCTCTATCTTATTGATACTCCTAATTATTCAGGTTTGCCCCATTACATACTCCTTTCAATTTTCATCCTTTTTATGGGCATGTCCACCTCTTCCCTCAAAGCTTAAGTCCATACTACCCTTGTCTCTTCTACCAATAGAGTTAGTATCATGGCACTTAAGTCCTTCACATCTACTCTCATCGCTTATGGGACGTGTTCTCACACCGACCTTTATTTCCACTAAAGATTTTTGTTAACTCACACGCGAAATGGTAACACGTTGCTGATGTGCCGAATAGGGTGCGTGGTGTTGTCTCCCGTCTCTATGTAGCCGGGTCGATCCGGTGTACGCAACTCATTGAACCACTCTTCGTGGGATGTCATGTGATGTGAGGCGCCGGAATCGATGAACCACACATCTTTTGAATTGGAGGTGCTTTCGGAGTTGTAGACCATCATAGAGTTCGCTCTATGCCTCATTACAAATAGTCCGCCATAATCATCGTATTCGGAGTTGACGACGTAATTCGTGAGTTGTCGACTTGTCGACTTGTCGAAGCCGGCTAGGTTCTTCTTTTTCGGCACTCCTCCTCGCGATGGCCGATTTTTCCGCAATAGTTGCAAGTTGCGGGCCTCATTTGCCGACCTTGTTAGGTGTGGAAGCTCCCCCTTCTTTCGAAGGTTCCTCGATGGCTTCCACGAAGGTTTGAGTTCCCTTCGTGTGATGGGCCGAATTGGCCTCTTCTACCGCCATGACCTCCTCCTCGGCCACTGTCCGAATTCGAGAAGAACATTTGTCCTTCTGACGTCTTGCTTTCGGTTCAGATGTGGTTCTCTTCGAGCAATAGCAGTGATTGGAGGTCGAAGAATGAAGGAGGGTTTTCTCTTGCCAAGATTGCCGTCCGTAATGGATCGAATCGTTGTGCGAGGCCGCCCAAGCATACTTGAACCATCTCGTCTTCGTCGACGTTTATGTTGATAGAACCAAGTGAGTCGCAAATGCTCTTGATCTTGGCAGTGTAGTCCAACACCTAACCCCTGACACAAAGTGCTTCTCATCATAAAAGGCCGGAGTCCACGGTCTTGTAAAAATGGGGAATGAAGGAGCATGTCGAATCGTCGACATTGAAGATGTGTGTCTAATGGCATCGACTGGGTGCAGACTAGTGTTGAGAGATGTTCAACATCTTCTGGAATTTCAACTGAACTTGATAGCAGCCGGTCGGCTGGATGATGAAGGGTACATGGGTAGCATTCAAAATGGCGTGATGAAGTTCTACAAGGGGAGCCTGATCATGGTTCGAGCCTGGAAAACCAACACACTATATATATAATTAATGCTCAATATGCCGAGGGGAAATAAACGTGGCAGTTGACACAGTCGGTGAGTTGTGGCATAAGAGGCTATGCCACGTGAACCAGAAGGGAATGTAGATGCTAGCCGAAAAAAAATTCCTTCCGGAGGTAAGGAAAATGCATCTGGATAAGGGTGTTGATTGCATGGTTGGAAAAGAAATTGAACTGCGTTCTAATCGAGGCCCCCCATGAGGAAGAAAATGCCGCTAGAACTCGTGCATACGGACGTATGCTACGTGGACATGAAATCACATGCTGGGTCATAGTATTTCGTGACCTTCATAGAAGATTGTGGCCGGAAGTTGTAGGCTTCCTTGCTAAAGACGAAGGATCAAGTGCTATCCATCTTCAAAGAGTTCCAAGCGAGGGCTAAGAGAGAGACCGGCCGAAAACTGAAGGTAGTCCGAGCAGACAATGGCGGAGAGTATCGTAGACCATTTGAAGTATATTGCCGAACGTAGGGAATTCAGCTCGAGTATACCGTGTCGAAGATGCCAGAGCTTAACGGGCTGGCTGAGAGAATGAACCAGACCATAATGGAGAGGGTTCAAAGCATGCTTGCACATGCGAAGTTCCCAAAGACGTTCTAGGCTGAGGCGCTGATGACCATATTGTATGTGATAAGTCGATCACCCTAAGTACCCTTGGACAGTGATATTCAACAAAGGGTGTGACACAGAAAAGACATATTGTACCGACACTTGAGGGTGTTCGGTTGTCTTGCCTATATGCATCTTGCAAAGGACTAGAGGGGGAAGCTGGATTCAAAATCTCGGCCATGTATATTTCTGGGCTATGACGATGATGAATTCGGCTATTGGCTATGGGACTTAGCCGAGAAGAAAGTGATTATGGGCCGCGACATTGTCTTCATGGAGAAAAGGACAATAATCGATTGGGAGATTGTGAACAAGTCTCCAACTACCGAATAGAGCTGAGTCGACGCTCGACCGAATCCGAACTAGTCGACCGATTTAATACTAGGCAAAACCAAGAACCAATTGAAGAACAAGGGGAACTAGCCGAACGAGGAACCGAATTTGACTCGATCGAAGAAGTAGAAGAAGAACTAGATGAAGAGCATGTATTGCTAACCGATGAGGGGGGGCCAAAAAGCTTTGAAGAAGCTAAGAACGATACCCATAACCGAAAGTGTTTAAGTGCCATGCAAGAGGAGATGGATTCCTTGCATTAGAACCACACATACGAACTGATCGAGTTGCCAAAAGGGAAGAAGGCACTACGGAATAAGTGGGTATACAAACTAAAGCCAGGAGATGGTAGAAATCCACCCAGATACAAAGCATGAATTGTCGTGAAAGGTTTCCAACAAAAGAAGGGTGTTGATTTCGAGGAAATATTTGCCCAGGTCATGAAGACGATGTCAATCCGAACAATGTTGAGCATCGCGGCCAACATGGATCTCGAAGTCGAGCATCTAGATGTCAAGACTGCCTTCCTCCACGAAGATTTGGAGGAAGAGATATATACATGCACCAGTCGGAAGGATTCATGGAAAAAGGTAAAGAAAACCTGGTATGTCGATTGAGAAAGAGCCTATATGGGTTGAAGCAGGCACCTCGGCAATGGTACCGAAAATTCGAATATTTCATGGTGGATCATGGTTTCGGAAAGACACAAGCTGACCATTGCGTCCTTGTCAAGAAGTATGATGGAGGTGATTTTCCCATCCTCCTGTTGTATGTTGATGACATGTTTATTGTCGGAAAGGACCTGAAGAAAATTGGAAGCTTGAAGAAGGTGTTGAGTAGGTTGTTCTCGATGAAAGATCTGGGTCCGGCAAAAAAAATCCCGGGAATGCAGATTGTTCGTGACTGAAGAAAGAAATTGTTATGGTTGTCATAGGAGAAGTATGTCACAAAAGTGCTCCAGAGATTTGGCACGAAAAGTGCAAAACCGATCGGCTTGACATTGCTAACAAACAACAAACTATCCGTGACACAATGTCCGAAATAGAAAACCGAGAAGGTTGAGATGTCAAAAGGCCCTTATGCCTTGGTAGTCAGAAGCTTGATGTATACAAGGCCGGACATTGGATACGCAATCGGGGTGGTCAGCTGATATATGAGCAATCCCGATAGAGAACATTGGGTTGTTATGAAGTGGATACTTTGATACCTGAGAGGTGCCTCGAATGTGTGTCTCAATTTGGCTCGAGTAACACCACATTGGAAGGTTATATGGATTCAGACATGTCGGCTTATGTGGACTCCAACCGATCTATGTCCGGATAAGTGATGACTAATGCGGGGAGAGCTGTTTTGTGGTAGTCGTGGTTGTAGAAGGCCATGGCGCTATCTGATAGGGTGATAAGATAGATGATAGTCATACACAATATGAGGGCTTGATCAAGTCGATTAGATGGAGTTGTGAATTATAATAGTTTTTATAGATCCAAGTAACTACGAATTAGAGAGAG
Source organism: Azolla caroliniana (assembly GCF_043228905.1). Taxonomy (NCBI): domain Eukaryota; kingdom Viridiplantae; phylum Streptophyta; class Polypodiopsida; order Salviniales; family Salviniaceae; genus Azolla; species Azolla caroliniana. The sequence goes on from NW_028230451.1 coordinate 7,844,360, forward strand.
AGACTCAAGAAATTAAGACAAAAGGTAGAGAAGATGAGAAAGAGATAAGAATGTTATAATATTCCACTATCAAGTCAATACAAAGGGGATAAACTCCAAATTGAACCAAAAAACCAAAGAACTTCTTATTTTGAATCACTCAAACCTACAAATGTCTTTCACTATTCTACCTTAATCTCTTTCTATTAGGAATTCGGTCCCTCCGAATGGGATCCGGAGGAGCCGAAGGAAGGAACCAGATTGGACCAGAAGGTATCCGGATGGATCCGGTGTGAACCGGATCCAAGGACATATATGCAAATATGTTTTTGGTGTGCTTGTAAATGCTATATTTGTAAATAGTCTTAAAGTCATATAAGTATAAATATGAGTTAGGTTAATCAGTTTAGGTGTAGTGGTGGTGGTGGTTGTTGTTGTTAGTAGTATCATAGTTGTACAGAGAGAGAGAGAGAAGAGAAGTCACCGGTTGGTGAAGATATTGAGCTCGAGGTTGTTGCCTATGAGTCTCCTGTTGTACCTCCTTTCTCATATAATGATAGTTGGAGTATGTGGGCTCCCGTGGTTTTTCCCTGGTAGGGCTTTCCACATAAACATCGTGTGTCGTCTCTTCTGTGTAAGTGTACGAACCTCCATTTCTGTTTTGTTCTTTCATAAAGTGTTTGACTCTCGGTTGTGGGCGAGTGCTATTCTGCACACTTTCTTCCTTCAACTATGCTTCCTTCTTACCACTACTAAGACCTCTCCTCTACTAAGAATCTCTCTCTTATTTCAAAGGTATCACTTCCCCCCCCTTTAGCCTCCTTCATCTCACTTCTTATAATCTTCTTCCCCCCTCTTTCATGCTTTTGTAGAAACTTTTTATCTCCTATTTTTAGCTAAGACGCAATGACCTTCTAATCGTCATATCTCCATCATCCGAGCTCTTAATTTAGAGATTTAAAAAATTATAGAAATCTCTCTTTACGGCTTTCTAACTCATATTTAAACATGATATTTGTTGGGAATATGTCCCTCCAGTGGGAGGAGGAACCGACTGTCCAGAAGTTGCTAACAGTCGATGACTACGAGGAGCTGACTGATCGGACCAAGGAGTGCCGACAGTCGTAAAAATGGAAGATCTGACTGTTCCGAAAGTCGACAGTCAAAGAGTCGAAAAAAATGAGTCGATTGTCCGATAGTTCGACTATTATTATTATAGTAATAATAATAATGATACGTAGCAGAGGCTACATTTGTAAATAGCCCATACATTGTATAAGTATAAATACACTTACGGCAAAACGTGAGAAGGAGTGTAGAATAGAAGTAGCATGAGAGTGTGTGAGACAGAGAGTGAGTGAGAGCAGCGCCATAGCTGTGTGCGTAACAATAGACGCCAAGAGCCCTGCATGGCTGATACACTCATAGGAGTGTTGTAACATTCTGTGTTGTATATCCACTATACATAGTCAAGCTCTGTTCCCGTGGTTTTCTCCCGTTTTAGGGTTTCCACGTTAAATCTCTGTGCACCATTGTTGTCCAGTTTTTTTGGCATATCTGTGATTCGTATTTTAGCACAGTTCGTTTATTTTGATTTGACCGAACGATTTCTCAACAAACTGGTATCAAAGCTTGAGGTGCAAAAATGGAAGGAGGTGTGAGCGGTTTCCCAGGTATGATAGTTCTAAACTCACAGAACTATGTAGACTGGAAGATAAAGATGGAATACCTCCTCATCGTCAAAGACCTGTATGAGCTAGTCGATAGAGCAGATATACCTAGGGGGGTATTGGAGTCGAATTGGAAACTTCTAAACAGAAAGGCAATGGCCACCATCCGATAGTGCATCGATGTAAGTGTCCTTCAGCATGTGGCGAATGACACAAATGCCCACGAAATGTGGCAGAAGCTGTCGGGTCTGTATGAGAGGAAGAACGCGCTCAATAAAACCTCGCTGATGAGAAAAATTGTACGGCTGAAATACAGAGACAGTGAGAGCATCGTCGAACACATCAGTACATTTATGGGGTATCTAAATCAACTTGTTGCGACCAAGTTTCCCTTGGATGATGCAATGCAGGCCATCCTGCTGATGTGCACACTATCGGACAGTTGGGAGAACCTGGTGGTTACTCTCACCACCTCCTGTCAAGAAGAGAACTTGTCTTTATAGATGGTGAAGACAAGCATCCTAAATGAGGAGGCAAGGAGGAAAGACAAAGGTGTCCTATCCCAATTAGAGTCGAATATGACTCAACATATGGACAGAGGAAGAGACCGGCGAAGAAGAAGTCCGCAATGAGCGGACAAATCCCACGCCAAATCGAAGTCCAGAGGTAAGCCCGTGTGCTTTTATTGTGGAAAGCCTGGACACTTCCAGAAGGACTATCGACACTTAAAGAAAGATAAGAGTGTCGGAAATAATGTCGAACCTAGGAAAATTCCTGATGAGAAGAACACTTTGGCCATTGCTAAGAGCAATGAAGAACTCCTATTCATTTGTGAACAGACAAGTGCAAATCTTGCAAGTGAAGATTGCACGTGGGTGATTGATTCCGGGGCATCGTTCCATATAACTCCGTCAAGAGAGTATTTCTCGAGTTACATAGTCGGGGATCATGGTTGTGTAAAGATGGGTGACAGTGGAGAGTGCACGGTAACCGGAGTCTGAAGTGTTTACTTAACGACGTCGACAAGGTGTCGACTGACTCTGAAGGATGTTCGACATGTCCCCGATACCAGATTGAATCTGATATCGACTGGAAGGTTAGATGACGAAGGCTATAGTGGTAGCTTTCGAAATGGCAAGTGGAAGTTCTGTTGAGGAAATCTTATAGTGGCCCGAGCATAGAAAGAAGGCACATTATATATGATGCATGCCGGACTGTGCAAATCGGAAGTAAATGTAGCAACCGACTCGGAAGGAGAAATATGGCATAAGAGGCTAGGCCACATGAGTGAGAAGGGAATGCACTTGCTAGCAGAAAAGAAACTTCTACCAGAAGTCAAGGGAGTGCACCTAGAGAAGTGCGTCGACTGCTTAGTCGGAAAGCAGAATAGAGCAGCATTCCACACAAGACCACCGATGTTGTTCGGTCGACAATTACTATTTTGCCGACACAGTATAAGATGAACATTCGTACCGAACGTTCTATCAAGAAGTTGTGGTTAAACGAATAGAGACGAATTAGTTGTAAACTTATTGGTGATAACAGACACCGAGATCGTGACTTATGTAATATAGTTTAGACAGAATGAAATAGATAGCAAGAGCGATTCGTACACAGAGATTTCCTAACTAAACTTTATATTAGTAAATACAACGATAGATTTTTACAATGCCTTCGGTTCCTTTTATAGGTAACCTGAAGGTATTTTCTCATCAAGAAATCCTACTGCCTATAATTATCAAGAATTACAAAACTTCGTAACTAACTATATCCTATTCGGCTATCTGCTGGGTCATCGATCCGAACTGTCGATCCGAACTGTCGATCCGACTCCGACTCCGATGCATCCATACTTGTCCGGGTAACACTTGGCACGCCCGTGGGGCAACACGTTGCCCGGCGGACCCCCGGTAACCCCTTCACTCCTGCTGCTTTGAGGGAAGATCGTCCTCCAACTCCAAATCATCGTCTGCGTCGTCCTGTAGAATGTCGAACAAGGAGGGTTCTTCTTCATGTGGTGCTACGCTGATATCGTCATCATCTTCATCTTTGGCGTCCTCCCCATCGTCGTTTTCCTGGGTAGGTCTCTATAATTACTCCGCGGATTCTCCGGCTTTGTCCTGTCCAGCGGGGAACGGGTTAGGTCGCCTAGGTCCCAGGTAAGGTTTTAGGTGAAACCCATTCACCTTTTGCCGTAGCACTTCTCCGGCCAAGGTGCCAAGTTGAAACGTGTCGTCTTCCACTCCAACTATCCAATACAGGCCGGTCCAGTGGAATCTTAATTTTCCTAGCATTTGCCCCATGCATGTTTGAAAAACTAATACTGCTTTCCCGACCGTAAAATCCTTTACACACGCATGACAGTGTCGGTCCACGAATGCTTTGCGCCATCGTTCTTCCTGTTCCAATATGGCCATACTGTGTAACTGTGTTTTGCCTAGTTCTAACAGTTGTCGTAGCCGTATTCGTTCAGATTTGTCCTCTGCCAGCCGGTCTCGTACTTGAATATGCAGACTGGGTACCTGGAATTCGATTGGCATCACAGCCTCCAACCCAAATGCTAGCCTGAAAGGTGTGGATTGTATGCTAGTTTTATAGCTGGTTCGATATGCCCATAATGTGCTATCCAATTTGATATCCCAATCTATTCTGTTCTCATTGACTATCTTTTTGAGGATAGTTTGTAATGTTTTGTTCGTGGATTCGGCCAAGCCATTTTCCTGGGGTTAATACGGCGTACTCTTTTTATGGACCACAACGTAGTGTTGGGTCAGTTTGTTGATGATCGTATTCAGCAAGTGACTCCCTTGGTCACTAATAAGCTCAATAGGGCAGCCAAAACGACACCAGATATGTTCGTAAAGGAATTTCATTGTGATTGTCATGGTATTTTCACATAGTGGTTTCGCTTCTACCCACTTGGTGCAGTAATCCGTAGCCACCACGATATACTTATTGCCGGTTCGGGCAGTCGCCGGGGTAAAGGGTCCCACAAAATCCAGCCCCCACTTTTGGAAAGGATCCAACAGCAACACCAGTTGATGTGGCATTCTCGCGACTTCCGTGGGCTGGCCCATCCGTTGGCATAAATCGCACTGTTTGCAATATTCATACGCATCCTTCTGCGTAGTCAACCACCAAAGTCTTGCTTGCTAGATTTTCCGGGCCGTAACATCGCCCGCGTAGTGTTCTCTCGCCATACCACAGTGAGGTTCACGTAAAACCATTGCCTTCTCATCCTTCCATATTCCGCGCCTCCAGATGTCGTCACTGCCTTTGTGATATAGGACACCTTCGACTAAGTAGAAATTACGACTCCGGACGGCCAGTCATTTTTTCTCGTTCGTCCTTAATTGTGCTGGCAGTAACCCCGTGGTCAGAAAGTAGGTCATTTCCATTTCTCCATTATCCAATCTGCTCAAGAAATCCGCCACCGTGTGTTGCGTACCCGGTCGGTGTTGAATGACAAAGTCAAATTCTTGGAGCAACAGCATCCATCTAGCCAATTTTCCTGTCAGTGCCTGTTTCCCTACCAGATATAGCAATGTCGTATGATCCACGTGAAATGTGAATTTTCGCCCTAGCAGATAATGCCAGAATTTATTGATGTTGTATATCATACCCAACGCTTCCCGTTCCGTTGTGGAATAGTCACGCTCAGCCGTTGATAGTTTCCAACTAGCGTAGTACACTGGTCGGTACCAATTCGGCTCCGAGAGCTGCATCAACACACTACCTATCGCTATATCTTAGGCATCCACAAACACGTGAAATGGTTTCGCCCAATCTGGTGGCTGTACGACCGGTGCCTGCGTTAGTATTATTTTTAGCGCATCATATGCCTTTTCTTCCGTTGCTATCCATTTGAAAGGGGTATGGTGGACGACAGCATGTAATGGTGTGGCGAAATCCGCCAAATAGCGTAACATCCGACTATGCCATCATATTTGTCCCAGAAACCGGTTGAGTGCTTTGGCATTTGTCGGCGTGTTTGCGTGAGTAATCGCGGAGATTTTGTTTGGATCGATTGTTATCCCCTCCTTACTAACTAGGTGGCCGAGGAGGGCTCCACTGGTGACGCCGAAGGCACATTTGGCGGGATTCAGGCTTAAGCGTGAAGTTCAGCAACGCTCCAGGCAAAGTTGGAGATGCGTAAAATGTTCGGTTGTTGTCCCATACACCGCAAAATCGTCTAAAAAGACCTGCATGAAGGCAGGTAAATATTCCCCAAAAATCTCCATGATTGCCCGCTGAAATGTAGTTGGCGCTGTCTTTAGCCCGAACATCATGACCACCGCGACATAGACTCCCCAGTCCGTGACAAACGCCGCCTTCTCTTGGTCATTGGGGTGCATGCGTACTTGATTGTACCCACTGAAGCCATCTAGAAAGTTGTACATGTCATGCCCTGCGACTGCATCCAGTACGTTGTCAGTGAAAGGTAAAGGGAATGCGTCTGAAATGGTTACGACGTTCAATTTCCGGTAGTCCACGCACACACGTATTTTTCCATTTTTCTTTGGTACGACTACTATCGGGCTTAACCATGTAGCTTGCTTGACTGGTCGAATGAATCCGGCCTTTAGAAGTTTGTCAATTTCCTCTTTTACGCGAGCCGTGTAATTTGGATTCATGCGGTATCAACATTGTTGAACTGGTTTCGCATCGGTCGCTAAATTGAACTTATGTTGATAGAACTTCGGATCTAATCCCTTCATGTCCTCGTGGAACCAAGTGAACACATCTTTATACTTCCTGAGCAGTGCTATCATCGCCTCTCTTTGATCCGGTAGTAACTCTTTTGCGATGGAGAGGAATCGGGGGTCTGATGTCGTACCTACGTTAACTTCTTCTAGGGTTGAGGCAGCGACTCGTCGTGAAATTTCAATTTCCTTCTCGAACGCCGCCTATGCTCTGCTTAATTCTAATATCGACTCTAGGTCTGGTTCATAAGCCTCGTCGTGAAGCGCAGTAGGCGTGGCGTAATCTGCCGCGGTTTCTATTCCGTCAATTTCGAATAGTGGGATGATTCAGGGCTGCTCGTCGAGGTATGCTTCTAACTCTGTATCATCCACCCCCTCCAGCATATTTATATCTTCTACGTATAACGGTTTTATCCCCTTGGGTTGTGCCGCCATTTCCTTTGTGGGTACGCAAACCTTGGTGCATCATCGTCGAAAACTGATGCACTTATGTTGCCAACTCTATTTGATATTCGCCGAATGAAGCAAGGTCTACCAAGCAGCATAGGATACACTCTTGGGGCGTCGAGGGCGAGCACTACCGCTGAGATGTCGAAGCAATATTCGCCGATGATGATGCCTAACTTTCGGATTAAGCCTAAAGGCCTTACTAAGAGGGTATTCGCCATGCGCAGCCAAAACGGGCAAGCTTCCCATTCTGAAATTCCCAATTGTTCACATGTCTTTGCGCTAATTACATTGATGCTAGAGCCTCTGCCGATTACGCATCTTGTGATTTCCTGACCGTGTAATACCAACTTGATAGCTGGATTGTGGTGATCCACCACCGTTGGTCCATCGCTAGTGTCTGTAAAGTTGGTGGAGACGCTTGCCCCAGGTCTGCTTGTTATGCGATCCTCTACGGCTTGGCAGAACCATGGAACTAGTTGAAGTAGCTTCTCCATGGTCAGTGTTATTTCACAGCCTGCCAGTGCTTGCCATATGGGATCTGGGGATATTATGTCTTCCTCTAATGGCCCAACATTGTTTGCAGACTCCTGCCGCATGCGCTCCGTATTGGCCACGTTCGCTTTTTCGACCCATGCTTGGGCCGTCTAACGTATCACATCTTGCGTAGCCCAATCAACATTTTTCGTTTGCTGGCTTGTCGTAACTTGCTTAACTTCCGCCATAATCGTATTGACAGCGGGGCCCTTGCCCTTGCGGAGTGGACATTGAGTGGCATAATGTCCGGGTTGTTGGCAAACGAAACAATGGACACTGGATTCGCCTTTCTCGGCAGTTGGTGGCGTGTTCCTCTCCCCAGGTGTGACTTGCTCTTCCTGGTCTTGGTTTATTCTTCTGAATTTCCGCGGTGGTTGTTGTTGGTCCCGGTGCGGCTCCTGGTGCCGGTCATCTTGCGAACTTTCGTTGTAACGTCGTTGGTCCCTATACTGTCGATGTTTCCCGCAAGGCCCATTGAAGCCACTACGTTTGTTCGTCGGTCGGTAGTTTTCGTAATGTCGTCCTCCTTTATTGTATTTGCAGTTGCCTCAGTAGTCTTCGTCCTTTGGCTCTTCTTCCTCGGAATCGTTGTTATTCCGTCGATTCCGGTAGTGCCGGTCGTCGCGTAGATTTCGATCTGTATATCGGGGTCGCTCTTCTTGGCGCCTTTGATCATTTCAGCGAGGTGGTAGTTGTGTTTCTACGGTTTGTATTGTGGGCGTAGGTCTGTTCGGCATATTGTATTCACACTGCTCGACCGTGGGTGCTTTGGAGTGACAAATTGGGCAGTGGATTCGCATGTTGCATTCCACTACGAAATGCCCAGAATTGAGGCAAATCATGCACTGGATTTCCTGATGAAAATGTTGTTCCTCATCCTAAGGTAACGCTTGTCATAATGAGGACATAGAAAACCGTTCCTCTTCTTCGTCCAGCTCGAGCTGTAACGGCCACTCTATGACCATATCGGTTGTTTCTCCTTTCACGTTATTGTGGTTGAGCGTCGTCAGTATAGGTCGCCGTAAGGCTGCCAGAAATGTCTCCCGAGCCTCGTCCTCTATCGGTCCCCGTTCTAATTTCCGCTGCAGATTTTGGAAGCGTAAACTGAAGTTCGTGACAATCTCAGCTGGCAACTATTTGATTGTATAGAACTACCCGAGGATTTCGCGTTGCGACACCCTCCGATGGAAGAAACGCAGAAAGGCCGACTACAACTGATCGAAGGTCGTGATTGTTAGCAGATCCATCTACGAATGCCAAAACGTAGCTCTACCATCCAGAGTTAATCCAAACTCTGTCATTTTGGATTGGTGCGCTACTTCTTCTGGAAGTCTCTACGCCATATGATTCACATTCCAGACATTCAAGAACAAGCGAATGTGGGTTGCGGTGCCTGTTTCGCGATTGAAGCGGGGATAGGAGAAGGCCATGTTGGACGCTACAGTGAGCAAGGAAAGACCACAGTACTTGTGTGGTGACGGAACTTTGTGCATCTCACCAGGGTATTTGGTGAGTGGGAAGTCGACTTTGTGGTCCCGACAAATATCACTGAGGTCACTCAGGCGAGGTTTTTGCCTTACACGTTCCTCTGCCTGCTTGTGATTGGTCAGTCTTGTCGTGTTGGTTCTCTGGGACGTCTACGGCTAAACATCCATTCGTCATTGTTCGTCTGCGAGAAGACACAGATCACCAAGCGTGCCAAACGTGTTACCGATTAGGAACACCGTCTACGGCCAGTCCTTCGACGTAGACTTCAAGGTGACTATGTTGCGAAGAATGGTACCATCGCACCGTAATACGTAATGGGATACTCCCTCATATCCTAGTAGCATATAAGGGAGACGGCTACAACCAAATTCCCTAGGAAGTGCACTAGTATTCGCACTTACGCCTACACCCTTACGATTAGTAGTACGCAACAGACAACAAAGAACACAATAGATAAAAAACCACAGATACGCACAGAACTCAAAGAAGATAGTATTCTATTACGAAAGCACTCTCTGTGCCAAAATTACACGCTACCTCTTACAGAGGATTTCTGTCCTTTATATACACATAATGTCTTTTAGCCGTTCACGCTTCCCGCGTGAACTGTTACATGCATTTCTTACGCTTTTACTATATTCTAATATTTCTGCGCTTTTGTTCGTCAGTTACTATTCTGGCGAACAACACTCTCTTCCTCTCATACTCTCACATACACACACACATCACATAAATGTCAGCTACTTAATCACATACGTTGTCGTGAAGATCCGTCACTACGCGCGGATCGTGAGGCGAAACCGTCGGGGTTCTGGATCGAAAGGACTCGAAGTTTGCACTAGCTTTAGCAAGAAAGGAATTAAGACAGCTTGAAAGAGAGAGAGATTGAGATAAGATAGAACACTTGATTTTAGATTGAGAGAGAGATTAAGATTGAACTCTTGACTTTAGATTTGAAGAACAAGATTAATACATCAGTTGGATAACGAATTTTCTTCTTAATATTAATTTTGATATAAAGCTCTCATGTATGAGAATTTACATGTAAAGTTACAATGATAAAAATATAATTCCAAGAAAATGTGTTGGCTTAGTGGTAAGCTTATTGACTCTTAATTTAGAGGTGTAAGGTTCAAATCCTTACTTTCCCTCCTTGTGTATATGTATAAATATTTAAATTTATTTATTTATCTAGCTAGCCGCCGGTCGCCGGTTGTCGGATGCCCGTTCCGTCACCGGATGTCGGTTACCGTCCAGTCGCCGGATGTCGGTTACTGTTTGGTCACCGGATCCCGGTTCCGTCGTCGATCCGGTTTTGGTTGGCCAAAACCTTTGGAAGTAGCCAAGGCACACCCATTCATCCAATAGCTTAGTTCAAGTCATCTTGAACTCTCTATACTCCATACATAGACGCAAAGATAATAGCTTTTGCTCTACCTTATATATGGTGAGATCCTCATTTATCCTGTCTATGTGGGATATCTCACAATTTTATTTTTCTCTTTATCTTTGCAAACTTCTTACCCACATAAGTTGACACTTAGATGTCTATTTCTTATGTAGTAAAGTGCATCTAAAAGCTCTTCAAGACCTCCATCTTTTTGTACTAAGATATTAAACTTACTTAAAATTAGTATCTTCACTATTATTGTTTTATATGAATCACACTCAATTTCGTAAGTTTTATGTGATTTTCACACCATTGCCAAAAATCTTCACGACAACGTGATTAACTATTCACATAATTAGATATTAATTAACCCTTAGTTAATTACCTAATTATTAACACGGTATCAAAGTGTGTGGTTTAGCATATCTACTAAGCCCACCCGATTCATTGTGATTGTGTGTTCAATACCCCAAGAGAAATCCGACCATCCACTACCATAGTGCCGTTACGTAGCACGTATATGTGACTGAAGGAAGAAAAGTCAAAAAGGAAGACACTACATCAACATGAACACACAAATGGGTAGCTCACTCCCTAGTGAAAAACTAGATCAGATCAATTTTTCATCTTGGGAACTTACAAGATGAACAAATACCTAGTCGGCCAAGGGTATTGGAGCTACATCGACAGCGCACTCGAAAACAAAGCCGACATCACAAATGCTCACACGTGTATTGTTTGGCAACATGTGTCCACGATCACATTCTTTGTCACATTCGTGAGTCCAAGACACCTAAAGAAGCGTGGTTGAATTTGAGAAGAATCTTCACTACCAACACGACCGCCCGCAAGCTTCAACTCCAGCAAGAGTTGAACAACATTTGTCAAAAAGATATGATCGTGTTAGACTACACGAGCAAGATCAAGAACATTTGTGATTCACTTAGCTCCATTAATATAAACATCAAACAGGACGAGATGGTGCAAGTGTGCTTGGGTGGCCTTGCACAACAATTCGACCCAATAAGGACGACAATATTAACGAGGAAGAACCCTCCTTTGTTCTTACGACCTTCAATCCATGTTATTGGTCGAAGAGAATCATGTTAGAACAAAAAGTAAGATGTTGGAAGGAAAGATGTTCTTCTCTAACTCGGAAGGTGGTTGAGGATGTGATCGAGGTGGAAGAGGTCGTTTTGACCAAGGCAAAGGAGGACGAGTCAGTTGGAATCACAATAGTAACTCAACCCTTCAGCAACCAAATGGAAATACTCGAGGAACCTATGGAAGAAGGGGGAGATTTCTTACCAAACATGGTCGGCAAATCAAGCTCGTTACTCGCAACTACCGTGGTAAGATTGGCCACCGCGAACAGGAGTGCGAAAAGAAAAGAAGTGAGTCTGCTTCCACAAGTCAGGAAGTCACCAACTACACCACTAACTCCAAATTCGAAAACTATGGAGGCATGTTCTTCATGAAGCACAAAGCGAACACCATGTCAGCATCTGGTTTGGCCAACACATCTACATCAAAAGAGGTATGGTTCGTCGACTCATGCACCTTAAATCACATGATGTCCCACGTAGAGTAGTTCAATGACTTGTGTACGCCTGATCAACCTGGCTACGTGGAGACGAGAGACGACACCACACACACCATTCGACATATCGGCAATGTTCCTCTCAGCATGGCCAACAACAATTGCATCAGGAATGTCCTGCACATTCCAACAATAACGAAGAATTTGGTCTCGGTCAGCCTAATCGTGGAGCAAGGTATGTAGGTTTGTTTTAACAATGAAAGTTGCTTTATAGAAAAGAATGGCCGACTCATTGCCGAAGGAAGAAGAGAAGGTCGAATGTTTATTCTCAATTTAGATGAGGTAAAATCGGCCATGTATGCCAAAGGCCTCAAAGTTGAGACGAATATCGAGTTGTGGCACAAGAGAATCGGCAACATCAACCTCCAATGGCTCCAAGCTATGCAATCAAAGGGAGTCGTTATCGGCCTTCTGACATTTGGGTCAAAACAAGTCAACCGAGGGTGCGAAGCATGTCAACTCGGCAAACAACATCAACTCCCATTCCCAAAAGAGGGACAGGTAAGCGACAGCCTCCTTGACGTAGTCCACTCGGATGTATGGGGGCCGACTCAAATGTTGACGATCGGTGGATGCCGATAGTACAAAGAGTGAAGTGCTCTCCCACTTCCAAAAGCTCAAGGGTCAAGTGGAGAAGGAAACGGTGCCTGCGATCAGATGGAGGGAAGGAGTACTTCTCCGATGAATTCATCTCCTATCCTCAAGGGGAAGACATACAGAGAGAATTTTCATGCCGACACACACCCCAACAGAATGGTGTAACCGAAAGAAAGAATCAGTACATACTCGAGGTAGCAGGCACCATGTTGCATGAAAAGCACATGGCAAAATATTATTGGGCCGAAGCGGCATCCACAACCGTCTACATTATGAAGCGATGTGCAACTACTAGAGCACACAAACTAACCCCACACGAGGTGTATATTGGAAAGAAGCTGACTCTGTCACATCTAAGAGTGTTTGGAAGCATTGCATATGTTCACATCCTAAACGAAAAACGAAAAAAGCTCAACCCGAAGTCGGAAAGGTGCATCTTCATGGGATATTCATCCGAATAAAAGGGATATAAGTGTTTCAACCCTTCTACCCATTCGGTTATCTTCGACGAATCATCATCCTGGTATGAACCCGATTCGACTTCGTCCGACCTGACTGAGGAAGAGTCAGACATCATCTCCTATCACGACATTCAGCCAAGACCTATACCTGCTAGCCCAAGCTCAACCATGATGAGCACACCATCGGAGTAGCCAAGAAATCGAAGCACAACACAATCATCAGTCAGGATGGACAAAGGTAAAGGTAAGATGCCTGAATACGAAGTCGACCATCCTAGTGAACGTGATTCAGACCAGTCGGCTTGCTTGCTTGACAATGAGTTTAGAGTGCCCATTATGCGGACCTCCATTGCACAAGAAGACGATCGGTTGCCGATGGATATACAAGATAAAGCACAACGTCGACGGCTCCATCAACTAATACAAAGCTCAGCTTGTCGTTAAGGGGTATTGTTAATAATTAGGTAATTAACTAGGGTTAATCAGGGTCTAATTATGTGAGTATTGATAAAGCAACGGAAGATTATGTGATTGTGTGTGTATGTGTGTGAGAGGAAGAGAGAGGGGAAGATACACTTCTGAACAATAATATAAATGGGGGATGATTAACAAGAGTGTAGCTAAAGACCTTTCTTTATATTAATAAGCATCAAAATACAACGATATCCTCTATGAGATATATATACACCTCATGTGCAAGGGTGCACATGTGTGAGGAGAATATAGGTACAAATGTGTAAGTCCTATATTAAATTAACTTGGTAGTGGAGGATCTAGAATGTATCCCCACTTACGTACAAGTACAAGATCTTATTTAAGGGTTAAAAGGTCAACACACTAACTAGATTCTATCTAGGTAACTACTAGTAAGTTACGTGGTTAACTAAATGGCTAAACTAAGTTGAGCTTGATATCTCAACAGGTATGCTCAAACCCATGGCATCGACTACGAAGAAACCTTTGCCCCAGTGGCAAAGATGACCATGATTTGGACAATCCTAGCACTCACGGCAGCAAAAGGGTGGCACCTCCACCAAATGGACGTGAAAAATGCGTTCCTCCAAGGCGAGCTAGAGGACGAGGTGTACATGGTCCAACCACCCGACTACACATTGAAATCACATCCGAATGTCGTATGCCGACTCAAGAAACCCCCTTTACGGCCTCAAGAAGGCGCCAAAGGCTTCTCATTCAAAGATCACGCAATCCTTGCACCGAATCAGTTTTCAAATGTCTAAATCCGACAATTCCTTGTTTATCCGAAGCAACTCCAATGGTCTAATCTTCATCATCATATATGTCGATGACTTAGTGATCGGTGGTGAACACCTAGCCGAAATCAACAAGGTCAAGATGCTCCTATCCGGGAAGTTCGAGATGAAAGACATGAACGAACTTCATTACTTCCTGGGAATCGAGGTCATTCGAACTAGAGATGGTATCTGTCATGATATGGCAAGACTCGAACCCATGACCTTATGCTACATGGGTCGAGCTCTTACCATTAGACTATGAATTGTATGTTGTAAGATATTATTTTCATTTATGCTTTATCATAGAAAATTGATGTATATTCCAGATCTCTCTGGAACATTCTAGAAGCTTCAGGATTATTCCTAAAAACACTATAAAAGAAGGCACAAGGCATTGTTTTGAACCAAATTGGTTCAACACCAGTCTTAAGCCTCTTAATCGATTTGTACTTATCTTTCATATAATATAAGAGCTGTTGTCATCATCCTATCTCTCTCTCTCTCCTCTTCTCACTTCCTCTCTCTCGGGAATCTTACGCAGTCCCGTCCTCTTAGTACTAATAGTACTACTCTTCTTAGTACTAATTCCATCTCTGTTTTAGTACTATTCCTGACAGTTTGAACCAATTTTTTCCTCTAGCCTACTTGTCACTCTCCCTCATCCTCCTACCCTTTCCCCTATACTATGGCTACTGTTAGCGCCCAAGAATACCAATCCGTTTTCTCCGAGCTACAGTGCCTAAAAGAAAAGTTTGTTGCCTTGGAACAAGAAAACCAACGGCTGATAGGGGATCTGCAACAAATCGCTCTAGAAAAACAACAAACGCAACAACAACATGGGGAGTTAGCGTTACGGGTACAACAACTCGAAGCAGCGTTGCAACAAGGATCCAGTCCCCAAGGATTTCATAAAGAGCCCAAGATTGGACTTCCTGTGAAATTTGATGGAACGCGTTCGCAATTTCGGGGATTCCTTAATCAGGTACGCTTAGTCATCCAGATGCATCCTTCCCGATATCCCACTGATGCATCTCGAGTCGGCCTAATAGGCACGCTACTTAGCGGCTCAGCCTTGGCATGGTTCGCTCCGCTTCTAGAAAAACAATCGCCCTTGCTTAATAACTTTGAAGATTTTATTGGTGAGTTTAAAGCCTGCTTTGGAGACACCGACAGCATCAGGACGGCGATCAACAAGATCTGGCGATTGCGTCAAGGCGATCGTCCAGCCTCTGCCTACGCGGCGGATTTCCGCCTACTTGCTTCAGATATACCCTGGGATGATCAAGCACTAATGGAGCAGTTTCGCTATGGCTTGCGAAACGATGTCAAAGATCTACTTCTAACTTTCCCCGAAGAACCAAAGTCTCTTACGGAGGCAATCAGTCGAGCAGTTCGATGTGACAACCGCCTTTTTGAACGGCGTTCAGAACGTCAATTACAGATACCACGATCTAGGCCAGAGCCCACTTACGCCGCAGTCGCGGCTAAACCGTTCGCACGAGACATACCTCAAGCAAATACTTCGACACCGATGGAGATCGATACCATGCGTCGACGCGGCCCGTTATCGGAAGAGGAAAAGCAACGACGACGTGCCAATCGATTATGCCTTTATTGCGGTGGACCAGGACATATCGCCATCAATTGTCCCCATAGGCCAAGGAGACAGGTAAATCAAATCGTCGCCTGTACTAAACCTGAGTCAATTCTTCCCTTCGGAGTGTCTGATAGTAGTAATAGTACTAATAGAGTGTCAGATAGTATTCATAGTACTAATAGCCCAAGTATCTCAAATAAATTTGAAATCCTTAGTCAATTAGATGAAGAGTTAAACGATTGAGTCCAGCCAAAATAGGAGCCATTTGGTTGGACAGCAGCCCTAGATCTGTACAGCCCATTAGTGGTTCCATTCCTTCCAAGCAAGTTAGCAATGTGTTCCTAGCCCAAGTCATTGTTAGTACTAAAAGTACTCCCCCAGTACCCGTCCTAGCACTTTTAGATTCCGGAGCTAATTCCTGTTTCATGGATCGAAATTTTGCCCAAGCTTCTCAGATATCCTTAAGAAAACTTCCTTGTCCCGCATCTGTAGTGGTCATTGATGGTCGTCCCATTGCTTCCGGGAATATTGTAGAAGAATCAGAACCCATTCAAGTTGTCCTAGGTAGTTTTGTGTGTATAATATCATTTAATATAATTAGTAGTCCAGAGCATCCCATTGTCCTAGGATTACCTTGGCTTGAATTACATAATCCAGCCATAGATTGGAGAACAAGAGAAGTCCGATATCGACCACCCCAAGAATCAACTCGCCGAGTTTCGACCATTTCACTCCATCAACTACGTGAAGAAGGACCCAAGGAGGCAATGTTCCTATTTTCCATATCAGTACATCCTTCCAGCACTATTAAGAAGGACTCCTCAGTACAACTTCCGGCAAAATATCATCCTTATGCCGATGTATTTGACAAGGTAAAAGCCGGTACCCTTCCTCATCACCGTCCCTATGACTGTCCCATCGATTTACAACCAGGAACCGAGCCACCATGGGGACCAATTTACAACCTGTCACCCACCGAGTTAGAAGTCCTTCGAGCCTACATAGAGGAGAACTTGGCAAGCGGGTTCATCCGTCATTCGAAATCTCCGGCCGGTGCACCCATCTTCTTTGTCAAGAAGAAAGATGGCTCACTTCGTCTTGTCGTTGATTACCGCGGATTAAATAAAGTCACCATCCGGAATAGGTATGCACTTCCTCTTATATCAAGTCTTTTAGAGCGAGTTAATGGTGCCAAGTTTTTTACTAAAATCGACCTACGCGGAGCGTATAATCTCGTGCGGATCCGACCGGGAGATGAGTGGAAGACCGCTTTTCGCACGCGGTATGGGCATTTCGAGTATACTGTTATGCCGTTTGGCCTAACCAATGCACCCGCAGTCTTCCAACACATGGCAAATGATATATTCAGAGACCTCTTGGATATCTGTTTGATCATTTATCTGGATGATCTGTTGATTTATTCGAAGACCCAGGAAGAGCACGATTCTCATGTACTATTAGTACTAAAGCGACTCCGCGAGAATGGTCTTTATGCCAAACTAGAAAAATGTAGCTTTGACTGCAAGCAAGTGGAATTTCTAGGCTACGTCATCTCCTCAAAGGGCATCGCCATGGATCCAGCTAAGATCCAAACTGTACTAGAGTGGCAAATTCCACGGTCGGTACGAGATGTACAATGTTTTCTAGGTTTTGCTAACTTCTACCGTAAGTTTATACAGGGTTACTCGAAGATTATTTTACCTCTCACACAACTTACGAAGAAGGGCCAAGCATTTCTTTGGTCCATTGAAGCAGATATGGCTTTTCGGCATCTTAAGAAAGCCTTTACATCAGCACCGATTCTAGCTCATGTGGATACAAGCAAACCATTCATCATGGAGGCCGACGCATCAGATTTCGCCCTCGGTAGCATCCTTTCTCAACAAGGTGATAAAGAAGAGTTGCATCCGGTGGCTTTCCATTCGCGCAAATTCGATGTCGCAGAAATCAACTACGAAATACATGACAAGGAGTTATTAGCCATCGTGGATTCATTTGTACAATGGCGGCATTTCTTAGAGGGCTCTCCACATCAGGTGATTGTCTTCAGCGATCATAAAAATCTTGCTTATTTTCAGAACGCTCGCGTACTAAATCGACGGCAAGCTCGGTGGGCGCAATTCCTCACGCGTTTCGACTTCAAAATCACATATCGACCGGGGAAGCAGCAAGGAAAAGCAGATGCACTATCACGACGTTCATATCTTGCACCTCGTCCTGGTGACGCAACATTTGATAATCAAAAGCAAGTAATCTTGGGACCAACACGATTGCACACGACGCGGATTTTTCACATCCCGATGGATTCACGGATTACCGATGACATACGTGCAACCTTGAAGACGGATAGTTTTGCTCAAGACATCCTGGCGCACATTGATACTTCTCGGGCATCCTGTTCTCAGTCTCAACAACCAGGTATTGACTACCGACAATTCGAATATCATGATGGTTTGTTATTCTTTAAAAAGCGCGTATATGTCCCCGATTGCTCCTGTCGCCTTCAAATTGTCCAACATTGTCACGACACCCATACGGCGGGACATTTCGGTAGTACTAAGACGTTGGAACTAGTGCAGCGATCTTTTTGGTGGCCCCACATGCGCCGTTTTGTCGACGACTACGTTCGGACCTGTGATGCTTGCTGCCGAGCAAAGATGCCACGACACCATCCATATGGCTTGTTGGAACCTTTACCAATTCCAAGTAAGCCATGGCAGTCTATTTGTCTTGATTTTATCACAGATCTGCCGGTCTCGAAAGGGTTCGATGCTATCCTAACCGTCGTCGATCGATATACGAAGATGGCACATTTTGTGCCATGTACTAAAGCCATCACTAGCGAGGAAACCGCCGCTCTTGTTATGCGTGAGGTTTTTTGGCATCATGGCCTCCCAGACAGTATTATCAGTGACCGAGGCCCGCAATTTGTCTCCAAATTTTGGCAGCATCTCTTCAAGATGCTCAAGGTCTCCTGCAACCTCTCCTCCGGCTACCATCCTCAGACCGACGGACAGGCGGAACGAACAAACCAAACGCTGGAGCAATATCTCCGGTGTTTCCTGAGTTATCAACAGGACGATTGGGCCGAGATTCTCCACTTTGCGGAGTTTGCGTATAATAATGCTATTCACTCCTCGACTCGGGTCTCTCCATTTTTCGCTTATACCGGTTTCCATCCTCGCTGGACGGTGATCGACACTCCGGAGCTACTTACCAACCCTCGTGCCGAGGATCATTTGGAGAGGCTACGCAAGATCCAGATGGATCTCTCTACTCACCTTCGTCATGCTCAACACACACAGAAGACTTATGCGGATCGTCATCGGATTCTCTCCTCTTTTGCCATCGGAGATCGAGTATGGCTCTTACGTCGTCACATCAAGACTACTCGACCGTGCGACAAGTTGGATTATCGACGACTCGGTCCTTTCCGTATTACGGGGAAGATTAATGATGTCACCTTCCGCCTTGATCTCCCTCCGCAGCTTCAGATACATCCGGTTTTCCATTGTTCTCTTCTTGAACCTTATAAAGCAAACACCATTCCCGATCGTGTGACACCACCGCCGCCCCCACTGGAGTTGGACGCCGGCCCGGAGTATGAAGTTGCTGCCATCCTCGATTCCAAACTTGTTCGCAACAAACTCTATTACTTGGTCGATTGGCTCGGTTATAGTCCGAGCGAACGTACTTGGGAACCCGTCGAGAATGTTGCCAATGCACAAGATCTTCTTGCTGATTTCCACCGAAAGTATCCGGACAAACCCGGTCCGCAATTAGCGCTGACTCGTTCCACTCGTCGTCTTTAAGGGGGAGATAGTGTCATGATATGGCAAGACTCGAACCCATGACCTTATGCTACATGGGTCGAGCTCTTACCATTAGACTATGAATTGTATGTTGTAAGATATTATTTTCATTTATACTTTATCATAGAAAATTGATGTATATTCCAGATCTCTCTGGAACATTCTAGAAGCTTCAGGATTATTCCTAAAAACACTATAAAAGAAGGCACAAGGCATTGTTTTGAACCAAATTGGTTCAACACCAGTCTTAAGCCTCTTAATCGATTTGTACTTATCTTTCATATAATATAAGAGCTGCTGTCATCATCCTATCTCTCTCTCTCTCCTCTTCTCACTTCCTCTCTCTCGGGAATCTTACGCAGTCCCGTCCTCTTAGTACTAATAGTACTACTCTTCTTAGTACTAATTCCATCTCTGTTTTAGTACTATTCCTGACAGTATCATGCTCTCCCAATGCCACTACATCCTAAACCTTTTGTTCAAGTTCGGCATGACTGACCACAAGCCAATTTCAATTCCCCTCGATCGCAACCTAAAAGTACACGCGAACTCCGGCACACCATGTGAGCCGACTTAGTATCGGCAAATCGTAGAGAGTCTCATCTATCTAACTATCACTCGACCCGACCTGAGCTATCCAGTCGACCTCCTTAATCAGTTTATGCAAACACCGTGTGACACACATTTGTATTGTTCTAAACGAGTCTTATGATACATTAGTGAAACCATGGATTGAGGAATCTTCTATAAGACAGGCGCGACAATTCGGCTAGAAGGATACACAGATGCCAATTTGGCCGGCAATGTATCCGATTGACGGTTGACATCTAGCTTCGTCTTCTCACTTGGCAGCGAAGCCATCTCATGGAGTAGCAAGAAGCAACCGACAGTTGTGTTGTCCAGCACCAAAGCAGAATACAGGAGCACGCCCATAGCCACATGCGAAGCCATTTGGTTGAAGCGGCTACTAAAGGACCTCAATGAATCGGCCGACAAACCAATACGTATCTACTACGATAATGAAAGTAGCATACAATTAGCTCGAAACCCGGTCTTCCATGCCCGAACAAAGCACATCGAGGTGCACTATCACTATGTTCGGGAGCGCATCATCACGGGAGACATTGATCTCCATCACGTTGGCACTGATCAACAGACGGCCGATATCTTCACCAAGGCCTTAGGAGTAGACAAGCTCCACCAGTTTTCACTAGCACTTGACCTTCGATCACTTAACCCTCCAAGTCTTCGTCGATGGCTTGAGGGGAAGGAACTTGAACCAAAAACTAACGGGATTCATCGTCTATAATCGAATGTCGAACGCAAACGCCTCACACTTGAGCTTGAGGGGGCGTGTTGAGATATCAAGCTCAACTAGGTTTAGTTATTTTGGCATATGTGTAACTTAGTAGTTACATATTTTGGCTTGAGGGGAAGGAACTTGAACCAAAAACTGACGGGAGTCAACGTCTATAATCGAATGCCAAACGCAAATGCCTCACACTTGAGCTTGAGGGGGCATGTTGAGATATCAAGCTCAACTAGGTTTAGTTATTTTGGCATATGTGTAACTTAGTAGTTACATACATAGAATCTAGTTAGAGTGTTGACTTCATGGCCATAAATAGGATTTTCTACTTGTACTTAAGAATGGATACATTCTAGATCCTCCACTACCAAGTACATTTAATATAGGACTTACATCCTTGTACCTACATTCTCCTCACACATGTATATATACCTCATGATGGGTATTTTTGTATTTCGATGTCTTTTAATATAAGTGTTAATCATCCCCCATCTTGACTTAGTGATTATAAGTGTTCTTTCTCCCTTCCTCTCATACTCTCACATACACACACACACATCACATAAACTTCCGCTACTTAATCACATATGTAATTAACTATTCACATAATTAGATATTAATTAACCCTTAGTTAATTACCTAATTATTAACATGGACGATATAATTATCATGGGTAACAACGAAGGAGAAATTGCCCAACTGAAGGTACAACTAGGTAAAGAGTTTGAGTTGAAGGATCTAGGATTACTACAATACTTTCTTGGAATTGAGGTAGCTCGTGGGGTAGAAGGAGTTGTTCTATCTCAGCAAAAATATGTATTAGATCTTCTCATAGAAACTAGAATGTTGGTTTGAAGGGATGTGGCTTCTCCAATTGACCCAAAGATTAAGTTAACTAAACTTGCAAGAGAGAAAGTTGATCGTGAAAGGTATCAAAGATTGGTAGGTCGGTTGATTGATTTGACTCATACTCGTCTAGATATTTCATTTACAATAAGTGTGGTAAGTCGCTACATGCATGATCCGAGGAAAGATCATTTGGATGTAGTGTACTAGATCATGAGATATCTCAAAGGGGCCCTAGGGAAGGGATTGATTGTTACGGGCATGACCATATAATATCCTGTGGTGAGAATTTACAGTAGTATTCTATACACGTGGATAAGTGTGAGGGTTAAACGAGAGTGTAAACATGACCATATAATATCCTATGGTGAGAATTTACCATAGTATTCTATACACGTGGATAAGTGTGAGGGTTAAATTCTCACCATAGGATATTATATGGTCATGCCTGTAACATTGATCTTTAGAAAACATGGTCATTTTAACATTGAGGGCTATTGTGTTTCTAATTGGACTAGTTATGCTAATGATTGGAATTCCACATCAGGATATTGCATGTGTTACGGGCATGACCATATAATATCCCGTGGTGAGAATTTACCGTAGTATTCTATACACGTGGATAAGAGTAATCCTCCCCTTCTTTACACTCTCGTTTAACCCTCACACTTATCCACGTGTATAGAATACTATGGTAAATTCTCACCACGGGATATTATATGGTCATGCCCGTAACAGCATGTTTGTTGGGGCAATCTGGTCTCTTGGAAGAGTAAGAAATAGTCAGTGGTAGCAAGGTCAACAGTAGAAGCAGAGTATAGAGCTATTGTTGTAGGAGTTGCAGAGATGTTATCGTGAGAACTCTCCTAGTAGAATTAAAGATTAATCAAGAAAATCAGATGAGGTTGTGGTGTGACAATAAGTTAGCAATCAGCATTGTCAACAATCCAGTACAACATGATAGGACCAAGCACATCGAAATCAACATATTCTTTATCAAGGAGAAGCTTGATAGTGGGATACTAAACTCGAGTCATGTTTCTACTAAAGATCAAGTAGCAAATTGTCTTACAAAGGGCCTTGGTCCAGTCAGTCTTTCTAGATTGTGTGACAAGATGGGCTTAGTTGATATCTTTCACCCATCTTGAGGGGGAGTGTTGAGAATGATTAAAGTTATAGCCAAACGGCTAGCCCAACGACCACATCTTGGCCTTTATAAAGAGGAACCTTCTCTTCCTGTAAAAATAAGCCATCTCTGTATTTTCTCTCTTGTTGTGACATATATGTATATTCTTGAATAAATGTGTTTTCTCATTTTTCAATTAGAACTAATTAGAGACTAGAATCAATTTTATTATTAGGACTTAGTTGATTTACATGGAATTTCAATCAATGTGGATAATTGATTGCTTTATGTCCTAGACCATCGCAATACAAATTTTTCTTAAGATTATTTCTTCTCATCATCAAACAAAGGTCCTCAACACGTGTCAGTTTGATCTTCATCATTGTGGGATCATTCATATGAATAGGGTGGGGAGGCTTGTGCTTGAGAAGGCCTTGCAGGTTGGGTTGATGTCACTAAACCATGGGTAAGCTCCAATTTAGCATGTGTTATTTGTTGACACTTGAGGACACCATTCAAAAACCCAATTACCACATTATATTGCTTAAGTAATGCCCTCTATAAGGGATTTGGGAGCTTTGAAAAACATAAAGAAATACTTCACATCATTTTGTAGCTCATTCCCGAATTGGCCCATTAATGTTACTTCATCACAGGGATATAGTTTGCTAGAAACCGACAAAGTACCATATACATTGAGATTGGGCAATCTTCTTCTCACAAACTTTGAATGTTGTTGATTACAAGTCTTACACAATTTGCATCTCCAAAGATCCCTTGAAATTCATTAAATAAACTTTCAAAATATCAAGCAAACATGACTTTTGTTACAACAATAGTGAAAATCATGCTAGTGTCACTCTTGTCAACGAAATCCAACTAATGCAACAGGAACTACATTGGTTGGATATCGATTGCATTCATATGAATCGTTAAATGCACTTGGTTTAGTAATTCTCAAGAGTGGGATCGAGTACCATCCAACTTTACTTACAAACTAATTTTCAGTAAGATTAAGTACATACAAATATTTTCAATTCTTTGAAGGAAGTTTGTTGTTGCAAAGATTGCAATGTTGCTTCAAGTTGATAAATTATGTTTGATAACTTGTCCTATTTTGCTTTTTCGTCATTGACTTCTTGTAAATCCCCATGTATCTTTGGTTCTCCTCTAGTACCATTGATTTATTTGTGAGGCACTCTAACTTAAGAGAACAAGCATAAACTCTTGCCTACTAACAACGTCCATGGTTATGAGAGAGCTCAATAAGATTCCCAAAAAGAAAGGAAGGGAGAAAGAAGGGAATTTTGGTTCAAACATACATGGGTGAAACCCAAAAACTATGAGGTTGAAAAAGAGAGAAGAAATGGAAAGTAAGGAATTCAAGGAATTTGTATTATGTACCAGGTCAAGATTTACAAGGATGCATTGAACTCTAGCATTGAAATGGAATGGTTCAATGAATATGATGCTTCTTTTGTGTATAGTATCATTTTGTGTGCATGGTTGTCACGTGTTCATGATAAATGGTTGCCGCTTAGAAAAATGAAGTAAATTATTGAACACGAAATCCAAAAGATGCAAGAAGTGGTCATTGATAATTGATTAAATAGCAAACAAATTATTATAATGTCCTATTTGTATGTCTAGTTTGGTAGTCACTTTGTGGATAATACCTCGACAAGAGTTTACAAGACATTCCGAAATTTCTTGACCAAGTATTTCTGAAATTTTGAGAGGAATTGTAGCCCCTTATCATTTATGACGCCATAGGTTTGAGACGCCCAAATACATATGATATTTTGTAATGTCATGACAATGTGGTATCACTCATTCATAGTTCTTCCTTATTTCGGTTCACATGGCTACAATTGCCTAAGACAACCAGATCATTTGCTAGTGTAAATAACTTGATATACGACCTCGATCTAGAATTTTTCTTATTACATGGTTTTCTTGTTGTCAATGAGTAATGGTACAACTTGTTCATTGGGGCTAGGTTGAGCCAACTTTTACATAGATCTTTAGTAGAATTGGTTTGAATGTCCTTATATAAACATTAATAATGACCCCTTTCATGCATTTAATAAGAAAAGCATCAAATCATGAAGACATAGTGCATCGGAATAACCGAGCATTATTCTACTAATTTTGTAAAGGATTATCGGTGTTCCAAATTTCTCCAATTCATTGACAACAATTCTCATTACAATCTTACATTGCTTGGCAGAGGACAAAATTTTTAATGGAAGTCTTCCAACTTAGTGTCTTGGATTTTTAATCACGCATAATTGAGCATGCCACCGCTAAGTCTTTACCAATAATCATTGTTTGTGCTTTTAACTAGTCACAAATATATCTTTACTAATAAAAAATTATTCTTGTGCTTTCATTACCACTAGTTTTGGTATGTTGGAGACATTATTGTGAGACATAAAGAAAAGCTAATAAAAAATTGTCATGTCAAGGTGCTATCAATAGTTTTGGTATGTTAAAGACATAAATACCATTGAATTGGAGGCATCTGCCTTGAAAGGATAATCAGTCTTCGTGAATGATTGGACAAATGGGATTTTCCTACATAATTCTGTTGTGAAATAGGTTCCTCAGGATGGGAAGGTGAGCACGAGCCAGATCAGTTGGATCCGATGAAGAAGCGAGACCGGATCCAGACCTGGATGCGATCCAGAGAGGTGTCCAAAGAGGCATCGGGAAAAGGCCAAATTTGTAAATAGGTTTTGTTGCACCTATTTGGTCCAGAATTGTAAATAGCCCTAAAGTTGTATTAGTATAAATAAAACTAGGACAAATCATTGGAGATGATGATGCATAGTTGTTGTTGGGTTGTCGCCTCTGTAACTAACCGAGAGAGAGACAGAGATAGTGGTTTTAGAACTCTGTTGTAACCGTCTGTTAGACGAAGACGAGCTCATGGTTTTTGCCTTAGTTTCCTGTGTATATTCCTCTCACCATAGTGATATAGTTCGGAGTTTGTGAACTCCCGTGGTTTTCCCCATTCAAGGGTTTCCACGTTAAATCTTGTGTCCCTGTATTCTTTGTCTATCCATCTTCTGTGATTTTTGTGATTAAAATCTTTGCACACGTGACAACCAGTTGTGGCCAATAGTATCCTCTTCAAATTGATCCTAGTAACAAGTTCTGTGTGGAAATTATTAATATGACTTCTTTTGTACAGCAATAAATAATTAAGGTTATATGACCATCATATTAAGCAAAACACAAGCCATGAATATAAGACACAAATGGACTATCACAAAACACATGAGATGAAGTACGATATATTTTTGAGTAATTTTACTCTATTTCATATTTGTATCTGTGGTTTTACAACCTCATGAATTTTGAAAGCACTTCATTGTAGTAATGTTTTGTACGTACCCTTGATTTCCTATTTGAGAGTTTTGACGATATCGCACAAGTCATTGTACATAGTAGCAAAAAGAATAGGAAGAATGTCATCAAGCAACATGCATTAGAAATTTCATATCCATGTCCAATCATTAAATGGTGGGCACTCCTACATATAAATCCGTGGCTGGTCACCCCTCTATACATTTCGTGTTAACCATCAGTACAATAGTTCCTTGCATAAAACTGCATGTTATTATATCAAATCAATTAAAATTGTTGTGTTGCCAAACTCCAAAGCAAGCTATGGCCGATGACTAGACTTGCCTAATCTGGATTTAATTTTCATTTAGCCATAGCAAAGCAAAGCAGAGCATAAGGGTGTTAGAATAATCAAAAGAGCCTTATCACATATATGATGTATGCCAGGTTATCAGGAATCAAGCATATAAATGGTGATTTTCTTCATGATCAATGGAGGATTGCTAAAACAGACCACAAATTAACATGGTGATGTGCACAACAAGAAAATTGCAGAATCATGATAGTGATTAATTCATTATAAATCTATTATATAAATGGATTCTCTCAAACAAACATCGAAAACACTTGATTTTGTCATGTAAACATGCGTGCATCACAAAGAGATGAAGAGAACCCGAAGTAATGAGATATCAATATGGTATATATCGGACCATGATGACCCAAAAGTGCCAAGTCTGACAATGAAGAGGACAGCTAACACATGCATGTTTCCTTATCACTACAAAGTCATAATGCTCTCTATTGGAGCAGCCTCACAAAAAAGGTTGTTGATAAAGATGTCAATGTTTGTTCACATATAAATATTCACGCAGGCTTCAAAAACATAATCAAGATGAAGAGTGACACTAAACAAATTCATGTATTGTTAAGGGCTGAGGGTCCAAAGAAGGACATACAATGAGATCAATTATGTAAGGATTTTTTTTCCCCTTGCCCCATTTAATCAGAGACAAATTTTGCCCCATAAATTTTTTATCTTAAAAGAGTTTCCATAATACTGCTTTCGTTAGTACTTCTACAAATACATTCAAGTGTAAACAAGATAAAAAAATGAAATTTCAATCATAAAATACATTTGAGTACAGATGGGAGGAATGGAGCTTAGAGTAGACCAGCCTTTATCAACCTATCTCGCGTCAAGGTTTCATCCACAAGATCAAAAGTCCTTTTTATAATGTTTTGGTCAAGGGCAGTTGTCTTGTAAATATGGAACACTCTACTCACATTGCTTGAAGGGGTATTTTTATCATAGATTTCTTGGAATTTCTTTTTAATGAACCTGAAAAGAAAACCAAAGGATCTCTTAATTGGGGAACTGATAAGGAACAGTTGGTACAAGTACTTTCTTCCCGATTAGTTATTTAGCATGTACTGTCAATGATGGGTGAAAGACATACTCATATGCATGATCAACCTCTTGACTGGGGGATACAGAAGGCTCGTAATCTTTAAACCATTCACACACTGATAAAGGGACCTTCCTTGCTTTTTGTTCAAATAAGTCAAACTTGTTGAGGAACAACAAAAACGATGTATTCTGAAAGTGGGAAAGAAAAACACAAAAAAACTCAAAATTATGAAGAATTAATACTCTCCATTATATGTCTTGTTTCTTGAGGCTCTGACGATTTCCCAAAAAAAGTTAAAAGAACACCTTATTCATACCTCAAACCATTTTTGTTGTAATATCCAATCAAATAGTTCCTTTGTTTCCATCATCCGATTCTTTGTGTTTTCCTCGACAAGTGTCTGATCATATCTGAGCAAACAAATTCAAAAAAAGGTAAGAGTTCTCTGTTGAAAAGCACATTTTTTTACTTAAGTTTATGATAGGTCATGAGTTCAACTCACGATCCTGCAATAAAATAAGATACATGTTCTCTATTGAAAGGTACATTTTTCTACTTGGGATAATAAAATGCGACGAGTTCAAAACCAGGCCCCACAATAAAATAAGATGTAAAATAAGATGCACTCACTCACTCAGGGATGCACAAAAGATTACTGCTGTAACACCATCAAACAAATGTATCCATTTCCGGCGCTCATTACGCTGTCCTCCAACATCAAATAGCCTATATTCCTCAGTTTTATTATTACTGTAAAATTGTCATTTGAAGAAATCAATATATCAGCATTTGTTCGCACGAACCTCTTTAGAGAATACTATATTTCAGAAGCCTAATTAGAAAAAGTCATAAAATAACCAGTAACATATTTAGCATGGTGAAGAATGTTTTATTCCTTTATTAATTAGAATAATCAGACTTTCTTATAAAAACAATATTTGACCTTCTTAAATACAATCACATTTGTGCTTAGCAAGATAAGTATCCTATTTACGTATATAAGTAATACTTGTTTGGGAACTGATTACCGGTTTGGCATGTATCATATTTTACAAGAATCAAACATAAAACACATTATTAATCACCTGAAATCTAACTCAACAACGCCTGTTGTTTGTTGCCTGGCATAAAGAATATCTTCCTGTGAAAGTTTCAGATGAACATTTTGAGCACTCGCATGAAATGTATAAGTTTAAGATCCAACCACAACTGTTCATCGCATGTTGGCAGTTCCAAAAGTAGTATGCTAAAAAAGACTATGTATTATCAGGATGCACTCTCTTATAAGCCGACCAAGGAAAGAACTGGAGCATTTCAACCACCTTAAGTCCAAATAAAATGATGCATGGGGACTACAAATCCTAAAGCAATTGCCCATTTTTAATCACAAAGAGACTTATATTCTGACTAACCCAAAGGTTATGAAATTAAACTGCACAATATAGAAATGGCATTTAAATCACCATATTGTTGAATGAACAAATTCCAAATATTGATTACCACAGTACCTGATATATTGCATTAGTTTCACCAGGTAAATATGGCATGACATCACTTTATTTTTTAACCATGAAATTCTATGGATCAAATAAAATTATTATTTCCTAGGCTACTAAATTTCAACTATTTTTTAATACATCGATCAAAAATTAACTTTCATTGATATGGTCAGATCAATTTAAGTCATTATGATTATTGATTTGAGCTACCAAGTAATGTTGAATATTTTGAGGTGAATATGTAGAAAACTCGATACCGATAACAATAAATTTTCTGATAATGACAAATGCAAATAAGATTATCATTTTCATCGATCCATTATGAAATAAAAGGGAAACTGTGATCAGACATGAAAGATTGAAACTCTCATTATCACAACATTTTTCCTAGGTATTTTCACTCCCACCATTTCCCCCAATTAAACTGGTCCATCTGGGTAATTTCTGAGATGATTGGTAAGAGAAGTGCCAAGAAAGCCAACTTACCTGAGATGGTGTATAATCAGATTCTGCCAACCTTAAGACATTTTCCAAAAAGAAAGATGTGCAATCTGGAAGTTGCAATTCACTTCCTCTCGCATATCCTACCTGTATAGGGAATTGGTGAGATTATAATTCAGCAAACATTGATAACTTTACATCTAACACATGAACTTGTACTTGGATGGCAGGATCTCTCCAGAAACTTTGCACTTTGATAGCAATTTCCTCATTCAAAGCAGGAAATCCATCAGAGTCTTCGATTTCCAAAAGCATCTCTCCAAATGCCTAAATGTGTTTCCAAAAAAGAACATTTTATTTTCTTTTACCTTTTAACATGTTTTCAAGAAATAAATGTAAATCATCTATTTTGTCAAATATAATCTGAATAACATGAGATGAAGAGAGATATTAGGGACAAGTTTTCACATCATTGACAATTTAATGATTTCAACTATATAGTACATCAGCCTCCAGCAGATAGACAAATTTATAATATGCATTAAATGATTTAAATTGCAGCATATGATAAAAAGAGATACTAGGGACAAGTTTTCACGTTAGTTTAGAACTTAATGGTTTCAATTCAATGGCAACATCATCCTCCTAGCACAAAGAGAATTTCATTATTTCTGTGTTACCAAGACTTTTCTTCTCAAATATTCTAATAAATAATCTGGTAAGTCTCAAAGTTTAAGAAGTGGAAATATGGAGCCTAAGATGTACAATATTTCTACATAATATTCTAAAGGTGTTTTTAGTAGCACAAATTAAGTCCATATATTGCTACTAGCTCAAGATTCTAGATTCACAATGAGGTTATTCATTTGCATTGAGCTCAGCACAAAGATTAAACTTTGCAGTTAAATCTTGATGATAAACCTGATTTTCAGGTTGCAATTGATATTTAGCTGAGCCTTCTCCATCAGCCTCAGCAAATTGTTTACATCCACTGAACAATATCTGAAATATTGTCATTGATATACTTGTCAGAATATTTATTCACATTTTTCTATAAACAAGGATAGTACATGGTAAATAAATAAAGACTGAGAAGAATGACGATATGGGTTTTCATACTCTTATTGATTGATAAACATTGGCGTGGATAACAGGCACATAGCTCTTTCGCTCGATATCATTAAATCCTGTTTTGTATAAAACTTTGATCTACAAAAGCAAACAGTATAATAGAGGATAAAAGATGATTAAACAAGCAAAAAAAAAAAAAAAAGCATATGATAGACAAAGGAACATGATATCACCTGCTTCAAAATAGTAGACTTGCCAGATTCTCCAGCACCTACAGATATAGAAAATAAGATGCAGGTTGAAACAAGGATCTCTCTATCATCCACTCTATTAAGTCTACATATTGACCAACTAGTAGAGTTCATCCAAGAAGCATTAGGAGAACATGAGAAAAACCAGACAATGGCTTTTTCACAATATTGCACACACTATGTACTTTCAACATTTCCTCAAGTGACTGCAAAATCCTTGGATGCAGTACACACTTTCTAATGAACCTAGTAGTGGCCTAGCAGTCAACGTGACTACAACCAAAATCATGGTGGTGGGCAATCTCACATCTGAAAGTCAGCAACCAGTAGTATTCTATGAAGATGATTGAAGTGGTTCACAATTTCAATTACCTTGAAATTGGCATACCTAATTAACATGTTTGAAACAAGTATCTAACTAAGAAAATGAAAGCTGGTACGGCCCAATACTATCAACTTGAGAACAACCCGATGATAGGAGTTGTTTAAAGCAATAGTATTTGATGCATGTGTAATGCAAATTCTGCTTTATGGAACCAAGGTTATGGGAGGCATATTTCAGGAAGCTCATGAAATGAAATAGCGAAAATACAAAAGAGAGTTCTATTCATCATTTAGGGTTTAAGAACCCAACCACATAATCCATTGCATTCCTAGAAACTAAAAGAAGGCCAATACATTTTTATGCCCGTCGAGGAGTTTATAAGTACATACTGACGGTAAGGGCAATGCCTAGCAATCGCCTCTCAATGGCCACCTAGGAAATTGGATGCTTCGTTTAACATTTCAGATTTTAGTTTTTGTTCTTGTTTTACTTACTGCCTACATTCCTAAAAATTGAATTGGTGAGAATTTGACTCTGAAACGGATGCAGAAAGAAGCGCCAAACTCAACTGATCATAAATGTAAAACCTACCCTGGAAACTTCTACATCATCTGCATAGTACACATCACAAAATGGAAATTTGGGTCACCAACAGGGAACTCTCACCAAGTAATAATAGTTTCTGAACAGCTCTTTCCTTTTTGGCTTGTTCGTTTATTTTTTTGCTGATTTCTGCATCCTGGGAACATGCACAGCAAGAGACATATTGTTCAGATTCTCTCTATACAGACCAAATGGAAAGAGACGAGAAGAAAAATACCTGTGCATCTTCAAGAGTTATTATTTTGGGTTTTACACAGATTGTTCCCATTCTAATCAAACAATAGAAATGCTCATGGACTTCCAGCTTCCAGTTATAAACAGTCAAAATCTAACCTCTGCTGATGCCTTTTTACATGCATAACCTTTGCCAAAACTGCAAGAAGAGGAAATCATAAGTCATTTCAAACTTTTCATAGGTACTATAAAACAGGACTCTGAACATCTTCAGTCCTCATCCCTTCCATCCCCCCCCCAAAGGTGTTACAGACATGCAGACTATACCCGGAAGACAGTTTATTTAATATGTTCAATATGGTACACAAGGTGTTGATGTAGCATCATCAGTTCTCAATACAATCGCAAAGTCACAATAGTGATACTCTAGTTCAGTTTCTAGATCGGAGGCAAAATCAGTACTTGGGAATCCACTTCCAAGATAGCTAGTTCATACACCAGGCATAAGGCCTATAATATATTGTACATCATAGAGAATAAGTAACAAGCAGAAATGGTTCACTTTGGTTCAGTATTCTCAAACTCAAACCACTCAAAAAATTTGAAACTTAAATCAAACAGTGAAACCATTGAACAGCTCCTCAAACCTAAACAATTTAAAAATGTTCAACAACTAGTTTGCATAAAAATAAAGCTGAAAATCATCAACTTCAAAAAATATGTAGCGGTTTATGATTTCAGACTAACTATATTATAAAAAAGGCTCTATACATCATTTAAGCCGCTAACCTAATAGAAAATTGCAGTTTAAGGTGTTTAAGACAGGTTTTCAAGCTTGATAAGATGTTAACCATCAACACAATATAATTTCAAACCAAGCATTAACCCCCAACCAAACTTTTGGAACTTAAACCGAACCATTTAAGCTGTTGACCCATGGTTTCATGATTCAGATTCACCAAACAATTGCCAGTTGCTAATGGTAATGCCTCTATGTGGTACAGTAAGCTTGATCATGTGCATGTGAAAGTATAAGTCGAGTATGCTCTCTTGGGCAAACTAAAAAATTGTCTTTCATAGATATTTGAAAAAGGCAACCCAATCTAATCTCAAACCAATCCACACTTTAGCTGTTCAAGACAAGGTTTCATGCTTGATAAACTGTAAATCATCAACCCAATATGATTTTGACCTAAACGTTAACACCCGAACCAAACCAAGTTGTTATCCAATTTTGGAACTTAGATTGAACCATTTAAGCTGTTAAGCCACTGTTTCATGGTTCAAAGTTGCTTGAACCAAACGATTGCCAATTGCTAATGATAAGGCCTCTATGTGATACAGGAGGTTTGATGGAATACTTTCTCCCATTAAAGGCAAGACGTGTGTCCACATGAATGCCATGCCTCAGAGATAGGCCAAAGTTTTAACAGTAGTTAACTATTTAAGCCCACTTGAGCTCCTAATTTCGTGTTACTTGCAGATATTTTTGTCAATACATTCTAATTCTAGACTCTCAGCCTTCCTCCCCCATCTTACTCTTTGGTTCCATCTCCTTCCTTGTTTCCATCACTTGTCTTCTTGTTTATTATAGATGGCCATCATTTAGATGCATTTCTTGCTTGGCTCTTACAGAACGGCTTCGAGGGGCTGATACACCTAGGTGAAACACTACCTGTTACACCACTGAAACTTTTTTATGATTAGGGTGGATCTCCGATCGGACTCAGACTCACGTGACCAACGCTACTCAACTGCGTAGGGCTGACTAGGTGAAGTATTTGGACCCGCTGAACATACCGCCCAACCACCCTCTATCCAGCTTCCAATCCCTCTGTGAATCATTGGCGTCTTCTCCATCTATCGAGAAGACTTAGAATCCCACAACTCACGGGGCCTTCTCTACCCGTCGCGAAGGCCCTCACCTCAATCTGTTGAGTTGATATGTTGTGCTTCCGATCACGGAACCCCTCAACACAGCGGTTGTGTTACAATTGGTGCCTTCTCTACCCGTCGAGAAAGGCCCTCGCCTCGATCTGTCAAGGTGATGTGACGTGGTTCCAATCACGGAACCCCTCAACACAGTGAACGTGTTACACTACCTCACCCCCACAAGGAGGAAATCTGCCGCAACAAGTGACGGTTTCCATTGCCATGCTTCCTCAATGAAAACCTCAACCTGCCATAGAACAGTGCCATCAATCTAGCCTACCCCCACACAGTCATGGTCAAATACTTCAGTGAGTACTCCATGTCTTCAAGACTTACAAGACGCAGGATATAAGGCTGTAGCATTTTTATTGGATATAAGGCTGCTGCACCCTAAGCAACTCTATATGCCCCACAAGGCCAACCTCCCCATTACAACCTACCTAGGACAGGTGGTTCAGTAGAACCACTTTTTGGGGTTTTATAACCCTCAGAGCAGAAGATGACGAAGCGTCTGCTGGTGGAAGGAGTGGCCAACGTATCTCAGCCCACTGTCCTCACCTGCTACCACTAAAGCAATGCCAGACCTGTCACGCCCCTGAAGAAGAAGATGTTCATCCCCTTAGATGGTGCATCAGCCAAAGCTTGGACACCACTATTAAAAGGGGGTGATGACGTGCATTATAGAGAACACATAGAAGGTTGAACTCATTTATCCATAAATCAAGACTTCATGCTTCAAAGTAGGATTATACCTTCTTAGGAAGGAGATACACATCAAGAAAATTTGTGTACTCAGGTCCCATGAGTCAATATTGGCCTCTCTATGGATGCTAAAAAATATCTATCTATCTATCTATAAGGATACTGTCACTGTTCCTCCCACTGAAAAATAATCAGCCACACCCGCAGCACCAGCACAACCCACTCTGCCCCCACTACAGAGACTAATTAAGGTCCAAGTCAAAGGCATCACAAATAACCACCACCACAGTGTTTATTCCTATTGTGGGGAAGGTCTCGCGGTTCCACTCTTCACTGCAGCTGTAGACACAATTAGAAATAGAGAGGCATATGCACCTGAAAGTCGTGAACATCAACCCACCACCAGAGTTGCCCTTGAGTGCCCATCAGTTGACCAGAATAATTATAGGTGGGACAGCCAGGAAATGAATATTTTTCCATGATCACCACCTCACCATCCACACTGAGCAGATGATAGCTAATCACCACAAGTGAGAGAATACACTGTCTGAGCTCATCCAGAGCTCTTAGGAGGACGTAGAATACCTCCCGACACAATTTATGAGTCTTGAGCCACTAGTGACGCTACCAAAGCAGCTAGATCCCCGGCCTCACAATTGCTTTACACTGCCACACGACAGTGTCACCTATTCAACAATACCACCGTCTATGTCCAATGGTTGAAACAACATAAAGATGAGTGCCTAGTCTCACAAGAACAGGAGCTGGCAAAGACATTTAAGGCAGCCACAGCAGACCTTTACAAGTGACTCAACCAGCTCCCATCCCATCCCCATTGGAGTTGATGCACCCACAACCCACTGCTTGCTACACAAAATGGCCAAGCAGTTGCATGCAGCGACAGAGGCATTTTAGCATGAACAGGCAGCAAATGCAGCGAAGTTTCACTTCCTCTGGCTGATTCAGAAGCATGACTCCAACAAGACAAGGAAGCATACTGCTTGGAAGTGGAGGTAGTCGCTGAGATATAAAAGGACGTAGCCCACGTATACCATGAACTGGCTGTAGATGTGACCAATGAGGTCTACCATCTTGTATCTGGATGAGACCAAGACAGCACCAGCCACGGAGATGCAACTTTCGTGACTGTTACTCTCTCTGCCTGTGACCAACAAACATCTATCACTGCCCCCATAGAACCCTTGGAAGCCACTGCACCACCGCCAACCTCACCCCCAATCACCAAGTTCACCGACTCTGCACTGATGCCAGATGATATTGACAAATATGAAGTTATCCCAGCTTGGCTAAGCTCCCATCCCCCACTTAGCCCCACCCTCCATTATTGCACTAGTTTTGTCCACAGTATCTATTTTCCCACAAGCATGCCATAGTGTTGTCCTTCCAGCAGTTGTGTATATGGCCAGAGGACCATAGTGTATAAGGTAAGGAATAAAAGAGGTACGATGGATATGCCGTAAGTAGCCATTGCATTAAATTAGAATGGCAATAATTTTTGGTCGTTCATCCAACAGTTATGTAATTAAAATACATAATGGGGTAGCAACCTGCCCGAACAGGTATAAGGGCACACAATGTAACAAATGTATATACATAAATGCAAAATAAGAATAACAACTGAGATTTGCATCCATACATCTGTTTTTCTTTACATTGTATATTATTTTCTGCCTCATCTTGTAGTCTAATCAACACATTATTTTTTTCGTTGAGTGGTATAATCAATAGTCATTTCCCTGTGAGTAATAATGGAATGCAATCGCTAAGAAGTCCCCACCTTATGGTCAGGTTCAAGTTGAGTGCAGGTCATGCTCAGAGAGGTAACCAGTAAGACACCTGAGTGAGGACCTTCTAGGTAGAACAACACTCAAGGTGACCTTATCCCCCCTCCTAGGTGACAAGCAAAATAGGTATCCCTTGCACTAGACTAAAGGTTATTGGCTCATAGTTATATGTGTTTGGAGGACTTGGAGACCAAGTGTTCTCAGCATAGCAGGTTGGTATACATAGCTGAAACTCACAAGAGTGATCCAGCAACAACAAGATTAAACATTATTGTAAATCATTAAGGTACATACAACTAATATTCTCAAGGAAAATGATGTTCGAGTTGGTTCACATAACCTCTCGAACTATGCTAAAAAGACTGGTTGCATGGGCGGGAACCTCTCAGAGTCAATGACAACCATCTCAGTTAGGTTCTCCAATTATCTCTTGGCAATAGAATAGGTTTGGAGTCTTATAGTTCCATTATTGTCACACATTACTCTGTGACTTCTCAGACCTCCCTTGTAATGCACACCAAATCTATGACAATGTCTGGAAAAGCTTGCTTGGGGCCAAATTATGGAACTTTCAAATTGGAAATATTTATAAAAGGAATAAAAACCGATAGGAATATGCTGATATTCTGCTAAAATCTTATAAATTTGCGATATTTTCTCCTTATTTCCTATTTTTTCATACTTGAAAGGGGGGAAACAATACGCCAATTCGTAAAGAAACTTTTCCCACAGAAAAGAAAAAAATTTCACGCACTGATCTGAATAGATCTCGACCCTAAAACATAAGACAAATATATGAAACGTCAGTATGCTTGCTTGATACCACGGGTTGATGTGTATAACATGGAAATTTATATGTGATAAAAGGCCATAATTGTAACAAATCTCAATATTTATTTCTGAAACTTCATACTTTTCACTACTAGGTGACATTGCTTACTGCATGAAAGCTTCTCAAAATTAATGTGTACACCTAGATGTTCATTTTTGCCTGTACCAATCCCACACAACATCTACATATAATACATAAACATGTATTCGAATACACAGTGAAGTGATGAGCATAACACAGCATAAAAGCAGAGAGAGAAGTAAATCAAAGCTCGTATATAAGACAGAGAGAGAGAGAGAGAGAGAGAGTAAACCTATTGGGAGAACAAATCCATTTGAATAGCATTATGAATACGTCTGTGATGTATATCAGATTTTCAAGAAGAAACTGTTGACACTTGCAAGCAGGTGTGTGTGTGTGTGTGTGTGTGTGTGTGTGTGTGTGTGTGTGTGTGTGAAAAGAGGAGAATACCTGGGTGAAGAAATTTTTGCAGGATGGATTGATCTCTGATGAGAATCAGGCTTCTCTGAGATGCGTCTCGAAGCACAGTCAAAACGATGAGGGCTTTAGGATTTCTTGAAGTCGTGAGACAGAAGATGAAGATGAAGATGAAGATGAAGAAATTTTTATCTCTCAATTCTTTATCTTTGTTTCTGTCTATTGTTTTATTTTTTTACTTACTTCTTTTATGGTTTACAAGAAGCAAAAGAAGAAGAAGAAGAAGAAGAAGAATGTGTGTGGTGGGCGGCGGTGGCTCGTCTCCTCTGGTCTCGTCTCGTCTCCTGTCGAATCGTGTTGTGTCTTGTCATGTCCTGTCTTATCGAATCGTGTCGTGTCATGTTATGTCGAATCGTGTTGTGTCGTGTTTATTCCCGCCCACCACCTCCGCGTGTACACACTACCCTACCCCCCATTGATCCTCACACGCAAACTCCATCCACATCCCACCACCATCGATTGATTGTTCGCACCACATGCCACGCCTTCCGATGCAATACGTTTGACGTTTTATTGCCGAAGAAAACGCGACTCTCTAACATCACATACCCAAAACAAAGTTCGCACGGGAGAAAAAAAAGGTACAAATTAGATGGGTCTACAATGTGCGAGTTGGACTCTTTGTGCATGGAGCCAACCTACCAAGTATTTGGGCCAAATTTGAAGATGTTTTAACAAATGCCTAGAAACATTTTTGAAGGAGCAAACTATGTTGCATCATCCCATGACACCTTGCTTCGAACTCGTTTACATCATCATAGTCATGCACATCTCAAGTCTTCTCTAACCCTTTTAACATGTGTTTGTCAATCAAAATCCATATCAACTTTATGTCCCAAGTAAACAAGAAAGTGGTACTCGATACAATACTTCCTTGTGCTTACAAGTAAAAAATGGTCGGAGACAATTGAATGTGTATAGTTGTTTTGATATGCATAGAGTTGATGACAAACTAGAATCTAAGGTGCGAATAATATGTGATTTTATTCCATGTGGGTTTTAAACTTCAAAGTGTATGTGTGTGCCTACTACTTGGTCATTGCATATGCCTTTCTCTCTTTTCTCAACACTTT
This sequence comes from Azolla caroliniana, assembly GCF_043228905.1. NCBI lineage: Eukaryota > Viridiplantae > Streptophyta > Polypodiopsida > Salviniales > Salviniaceae > Azolla > Azolla caroliniana. Next base: position 7,883,144 of record NW_028230451.1, read on the forward strand.
CAAGGAGATCCACTTTTGAACTAGTCAATCCAACAAGTACGATAATATATTTGATAGCAAAACGAAGTGATAAACCCATAAGATTGCATGACTCCATCATAATTTTTCTATCTTAGTTATCATCCATGTGCTATCCAATATTGGATTTATTCTACGCGATTAAGGCAATCAAAAGAAAAACTTAATTAAAATAACTAACCTTGATTACTAGATTAGTAATACCCAAAAGCACAGGTTTCATAGTGGTCTTCTTATATAAGAGAAGCTTGTAACATGAGAGTAGCAATGATGGATAAGATTTATGTGGTGCAAATTAAAGCGCCAAAAGATATTATTGCAATAACAAATTCAGATAGAAAAAGTGACTGTTCACTTTAATTGTGTAAAGGCATTAACTTATTTGTCACGCTGTCGTTCACAAATATTAAGAATGACATACCTTGATGTTGTGTGATATGTATTCTATATACATAACCACATTTTCAAAGGTATATGATGAAGAATGCACATAACCATATATAAGTATTTGTGCGGTAAATATTTGACACCCTACTAGGAAAAAAAATTCACATTTATGATTTTGGGTAATGTGGTGGCTTCTATTGAATAGCTTTAGATGGCTAAAATAAAGCAAAAACTCAACAAAGCGCAATAATTTAGCAAAGTTTTTTCTAACGACGATATAGAGATGTTTTTGGATGAATTCACATTGAGGCATTAAAAGAACATCTCATGTTTAAAATGCTACAATAGGTGTGGCCCAATTAAGGGGCAGATGTTGACATTAGTTCTTATCTCATGGGCCCATATTTTCTAAATGGAAATGGGTAAAAGTTGTTATTACCCCTAGAGAAAGAGGAATGACAAGGGGAGTATTTCATATGAGTGGAAGATGTTAAAATAAAACATTATGTTGTTGAGCTGATCATTAGCTAAAATAGATTGTATGATAAAAAAGGATATCTTTTTCAATTACAAAAGAGTTTTAGACAGGTTGAAACAAATATATAGGAAAAATCCCCAAAAGATTGAGTGGAATTATTATTTTTTAATTATTTTTTCCAAAACAATATTCTTCATTAGTATAAATTCTTCATACCTGAGAAAATGATTAGTCTGACAACAGCGTAAAAGTTGTGGCCATGAAAGGCCAATAAAAAACTCAAAGACTCAAAGTAGAAGACTACAAAGAACAGTGGACACACCTACATGACTCTTCTTCCCATCTCATGTGATCATTGACTAAGACCCAATGTTCCTCCATCTTCTTCCATTCTCGCATGCTGATCAGCATACAAATCAACGCTCATCACCATGGCTTCACAATATGTTTGAGCTTTATCTACCATGGTTGTATGACTACAAGCATTTCCAACCGGATTTGCTAAAACTCCATTTCTTCTCATCTGGCCATACCCTGCAAATGTGACAGAATTAGGAGAGAGATTCTCTTCTTTTGCATCCACTCAAAAGCATTAAGAGTCTGCTCTTCAAGCTCCTAGTGCACATAACCTGTGAACAATGTATTCCATGTCAAGCACTGCCTTTTGCTCATGCCACATTTCACATCATATCTACTAGTGCATTTCCAACAAGTTGGCTTTTTCAGAAAAGCTCTTTCCTCTCAGAATTGAAATGTATCTCCTCGCCCTTGTTTGTGGATCTAATGCACCCACAAGCTTTCAAAATGCCTGCAGAAAACTATGATAATTCAACATCTATTGGAGTACCCATCAACTCTGTGATTGAGCTGAACTGATGTACACAATCTTTGGTAGGAAAAAGGGGATGCAACCAACCAAATGTCCACAGTTGCACTGTAAGCTCTCGCATTCAGAAGCAATTCTGATTATCTATAACATCTTATTACCACATATTCGAATTAAGCCGAAATCAGCAATCTTTAAAACACAGTCTTCATTCACTAACAGATTGTCTGGCTTCAAATCTCGGTGAAGTACATTTGCCGAATGAATGTATTTTAATCCTCGGAGCAAGTTGTATAATTCTCTCACTGCAAGAACATTCTCATGATTCATGTGAGCAAGAATCTTAATTTCCTCAAGCATATGAAAAGACTAGTTCTCTACTAAAATCCACTCTCCTCAGACCCTCACTAAACCTTGCTTTTGCCTCCGCCACCATCTTTGCTCATCGTTATATAAACTATAAACAGAAGTGTGCTTCAAATATTTCCACATCAGCCATCTCTCCATTTTCCTTGAAATTCCTGCATAGACAACCAAGAAAAAATTAGTTGTCCCAATCCACTCATGACATTGACAACATTCTCGCTCATCCTTTCAAAAAATAAACAACTTCCTTTTCCACAATATCCATCTTGACAATCACTGCTCGTTTCAACAATTTCCTATACCTACTCATAATATTCTGCTTCACCCCCTACACCGTCTTTGCTCATCCTTATCCCACAAAAAATCCTTCTTATGTCCACATCAACCATCTCGCCGATTACCGCCAAATTTCAACGTATGATAATTGTTTCATCAACCCCCACACCATCTACAATCATCCTTATCGCTCAGAAGAAATTGCTTCTTACATCCACAACAACTATCTTGCCTTCTCGCTAATCAGCACCAAATTTTAGCTTGCCATGTCCTTGATCTCCTTCCATCAAGCATCCTGCCATATAGACCACAAACAAATTAATGTAAAAAAACCCTCACCAACTCATGATAATATGCTTCTTCAACCCCCACACCATCTACACTCCTCCTTATCACTCATAAGAAAATTGCTTCTTACATCCACACAACCATCTTGCCTTATCGCTAATCGGCACCCAATTTTGGCTTGCCATGTCCTTGATTTTCACCAACATCAATTATCCTGACAAAAAGATCAACAATCTTCTATATTATATCATGTTATTTCTACTAAAGATGGTGTTGGTGGTGGGAATAACCACCGAGGCGGTACATAGTTCCACTTGACATCTGCGGCTTCATTCAACATAACGGTATGGACGACCAAACTTTACGAATTCTCATTCTTTTCTTATTAGCTGTGTGTCCAAAACCCTTATAACTATCATATTCACCTTTAAATGTATGTACCAATAAGTTCCAAAAGGACTTAACCTAATCCACGATGTGAGTGTTTTCGTCATTGTATAACTTGGAGCACCTAACTTTCCAAAGAATCCATAAAGCCAAAGAGGAGACAATTTGCCAGACGTGACTCCGGGAGAAAAACTTGATTCCCTGCAATGAGGTTGAAGTATAGTCTACCTGCAAACTTGTGACACGTAATGACAAAGAAGAGTAATGCTGATGATAGAAAGTCATTTGTTGATCTAACCTTCCCCATAGACTGCACCCCACGTAAAAATCCCCGACCTATACTTACGACCTAGTAGCCTAAGAATTCTAAACCAAAACTTTTTTGAGACAACACATTCCCAAAATACATGATGCAATGACTCACTTGCATAACCACACATAACACATGACCGATTAGTTATAGATACCCTCATCAAATCACCTACTGGCAACGCATAATGAATCATCAACCAACGAAAGTGTAATATCTTGTTCATACATTTAATTGACCAAAAGTGTTTCCAAAACATCATCATCTGAGAAGATGATACATTACCTTCGTCCCAATACTTTTTTCCCGCAGGTATTGAGTCAGTCTGACACAACATAAAGTTTCTCCCGAACGCCACCCAATATGTGAAGAATGGTAGGACCTTAGTGGAATTATTAGGCATGGACAATTTCCAACCATAATCTGCAGGATCCCACTACAGATCCACAAGTGGTATAGCGTGTACAACCCAAATATGAGATGCATAGTTAGCAATTAAGGGACTAGGGTTAATAACCAATTTTTTATCCAATCTAGCAATTACTCGCACTAGTAACTGCTTCGCAGCAGACATGATTGGAGACTCGATATCTACTAATACCAACCTACCATTATCCAACACTTCATAGAAGTGAATACTGCCATTTTGATGATATAAACGAGCACCTATAAGTATATTAAGTGTCGAAAACATATTGTACCACCTTTGAAAATGATCGAGTTGCAAAGTTGGTACTGTGACTTGATACACCATGGACAATTGATCTACCATTATATTTGCCCCTCTTAACCTATACAACCTATTCTTTCGGTCTTGAGCCGATGTCTGCAAGAAGTTTATCCAATCCGCAACTGTACGGGCTGGACCATTATCCATTACAGCCCAAGATAACCTAGGCCTTAGACCCAACACACATGCAACTTCATCCGTAAATAAAGGGTTCCATATCAAAGGTTGTCGCATGAATTGAGTATAAGTTTTCGGAGGCAAGAAAACGATTGCTTGGCGAATACTTTCCCATGCTCGAAATATTCCATTAAAAAAACGTAAGGATCCAACATTAGACTTCGGCAATGGAAAATCTACATTAAAAAACCATCTAAGACTATCTTTCCATTGACCACCTGTTGATGGCTTAACGTTATGTAGATGCCGAATCCATAGCTTTTTCCATAACTCCTCTCCTGGCAATAAACTCCTAACAACATGTTTAGAAAGTAAGGCTTTACTTTGCATAAAAGGATCAATCAAACCTAAACCTCCTTTCCGCTTAGGTTGTATAAGAATACCTTTGCTACCGAATTGTTAGACGCGTTGTTCCCCCAAATAAAATTCCGTATTAGGCATTGAACTTTAAGCATTATTGTCCTCGAAAATAGCCATGTAGATGCTATATACCAAATCGAGGACAAAAGGACCGAATTAGCTACAACTATCCGACTTGCTAAAGATAACTTTTCCTTATTCCAGTAAATCAACTTATTCCTTAATCTTAATAACAAGGGTGCAACCATATCCTCTGCCTTTAATTCCAAGCCCACTCTATAGCCTAAATACCTAATGGATTGACCTTTAGGTATCGATGTGAATCCTGAGGAAGGCACATTAACTGGCGGCTCTCCCGGAGCAACCCAAAAGCCTGATGACTTATTCCAATTTATCAATGCACCCGATGCATTTGAAAAATCATCCACAGCCTTTTGCACATGTGCTAAATTTAATCGTGAAGCCTGAACATATAAAGTTGTGTCATCAGCAAACTCACTATCCATAGCAGCATACGACACTGGTAGTGCTAACCCTTTGATATTTACATCTTGAGAATTAAGATGTACAGAAAATGCTTCAGATACTAATAAAAACAGGAAAGGAGCAAGTGGACATCCTTGTCTTACTGATCTTGAGATCAGGAATCTCCTACCAACATCCCCTGCAAATAAAAGAGAGTTATACGCATCACGATATAATGTTGATACTCCTCTTATCCATGTGTTTGGGAAACCCATCCTAACCAATGTTCCCTCCATAAAATCCCACTCCACTCTGTTATAAGCCTTTTCAAAATCCAGAAATAATACTACTAAGTCTTGCTTATGCAATTCCGCAAAGGCAACCATTTCCCAAAAGAGAATAATGTTATAAAAAATACTTCTCTCTTGTATGAAACCAGTCTGAGAATCATGGATCACTCCGACAGATAAGGTTGTAGCCTTCTAGCAAATGTTTTTGCTAATATTTTATAAATAACATTCAACAAGGTAATTGGTCTCCAATGTTGAAGTTCTTCTAATTGTCCACTTGATTTAGGTATCATATAAATTAAACCCTCCTTCCATTCTTGTGGCATATTTCCCGAATCTAATATCTTTTGGCAGGATTTGGTCAATCCATCACCTATCAAATCCCAATATTGGATATACCATTGGACTCCCAACCCATCCAAGCCAGGACAAACATCTTTAGCAAGGGCTTTAGCAGCCTTAAAAACCTCTAGAGAATTTAACGGTTGTAAAAGACAATTTATCAGTTTTATAGATACCCTATTCTGAATCTTTGACCATATGATGTCCCTTTTAATCAAATCATTCTCCGAAAATGACCTAGCTTTCAACAAGGTCTCATAATAATCTGAGGCTATTTGCCTCATTTGACTAGAATTTGTGGTATAAGAGCCGTCCTGACATTTTAACCTCGAAATCCTAACAGATGTCTTATGATGATTATGCACTGCAAAAAACAGTTTATTTACTTTATCTCTCGATTCAGCCCATGAAGACGATATATTATGATAATTAAAATCCGCTGAAATCTTTTGTAATTCCAATATCTGGTTCCCTACTTGTATCACACGAGAATTTATATACGTTGAATATGGTCTTCTCTCTTGTAGATGTTGCAAAGATTTCAACCCCCTACGAAGTCTTCCTATTTTAGTACAAGTGTCATAAAATACTTGTTTAGCTTTACAGTGGAAAAATTGTTGTGTTTTGCTAATAGCGTTTTGAACACTAGATAATGCATAATCATATGAATAGTAGTATTTGTTCCAAATATTATGCACACTAGGAGCACAAGCTTGTCTAAGAAACACATGATTCGGAATTTTAAACTAGAATTTCTATGTTGCTCCTGCAAGACTATAACTAACCAAAGTGGTGCATGATCAGAAAAGGAAAACGAAGGTAAAATTCCAATTGAGCCTCCTTTGTCCCACAAAAATTTATCCGCATAAACTCTATCTAACCTAGACAAATTGGTATTTGATTGTTTTCTATCCGAACGTGAATAAGCTAAGGAATCTTGCATTCGTTCAAAGGAAGACACATGCCACAAGTCCATTAAACCTAAAGAAAAGATCAACCATTCCCATTCATATAATTCTGAACCAAATAATGGTTGAAATGTGCCTCCTAACCTATCACATGCATCCTCCAACATATTAAAGTCACCCGCAATTGCCCAATGTTCAACAACTGGTAATTGTGGCATTATGCTCTTCCATAATGCCGTTCTATCTCTTGCATGATTCATTGCATAAATATTCAACAAACCCCACTTCTTTGAACCGATTTGAAGAATTATATATTGTTCTCTACCACAATCCAAAACTCCATAATGCATGAAAGCATACCACCAAATATCGCTTATTGCTATACAAAGACCTGCTTTCAAACTATTATCCCCAATCACAGGCACTCAGAATTGTTTCCATTGGCCTGACAACAAATTTCCATAGTTTTGAATTCTTTGTTCATTTAAATGATGCTCTTGAATAAGCAAAACATCAATCCTACCGATCAAAGATTTTCTTAGCTGACGATGGAAAACACTCCTTACCTTACAACAATGTCTACCTCCTAAGCCCCATACATTCCATGAAATAAGATTTAACCTATCAATTATTCATGTTTTGCCCTCCTACTCTTTTTTCGGCTAGTGCACCTTCTCTACCTTTCCTTCCATCCTCCGTGGCCCTTAATTGTCTCCTATTTGACCACATGTCTTTTCCAGACAACTTATGGGCACGCACTGGCAAATGTTTATCTGCTATAGAGACCCTATCGGAGAACTTAACAACCGTAAACGCCGCTATATTGCCACAATCCATATCCGTATGTGATGTGTCTACCTTGACCACTTCCTTTGTTGTAATCTCATTCACTACTATGGACCTATTATCTTGTTGTACTTTATGTAAAACCAACTGCTTGTCCTTACTTGATTGATTATTAACCGTAGAAAAAGATTCTACCGTTTGCACCTTATTTGTATTATGATCCAACTGATGCTCCATTGTGCCAACTGGAATGGATAAACCACCATCGACTTTACTACTCCCTGCTTCCTTTTCAAGTGTTTGTAAAGATTGATAAGGATTAGCCTCTAGTAGTAACAGTGGATTAATTATCTTACTAGTCGGTTTAAAAACATGTTTATTAGACACTGTAGACCAGCCATCTTTACTAACATGTTGTCGAGTAGTTGGATGAGCATCAATATTGACATTCGAGCGTCTCTTTTGACAATCTCGACCTAAACGCCCAAACTGTCAACACACAAAACATTGATCGGGCAAACCTTGATAATATACCTTTTGTATAATCGGTGGTTTATTTATAAGTAGATTAGGTAAAGAAATAGTTGTCGGAAAATGTCTAGATCTTGGTGTGCTTATCCTAACTGTAGGGGCCCCACCCGCTCTATCTATTGCATAATCCTGTCCGTAATATGTAGCAATCACCTTACCAAACAACGCCCCAATACTAGGCAGAACATTCCTCCATTCCTTTCTCAATCCAGGAAATATTGCCGTAAAAAGCATAGTAGACTCTTGATCTTGCAATATGTCATCTACCTTAATATTATGCGACCATTTATAAAAAGACAACCACGCACCTTCCACTCCAGCCTCCTTAATTGCCAATAACTTTGTGATGGATTCCTCATCGGCAAACTCCACATGGTAGCATCCTCGAGACATGAATTGAATGTCGACAATGTTATCCGTTTCCTCCGAAAAGGCAGCGTACAAAGTATGCCGAAGCTCCGATCTATTCAATCTCGTACCCTGTACCTGCACAACCAAAGAAAACACCTCTAAACGTTGAACCTCTCCTTAGACTGTAATTTTATCCTCCTCCGACAACATTAGGTCGACTTGCTCATCACAAAGATGAGGCGAAAGTTGGGGGGGTACACTGGACTCCCCTGTACGCATGTACGGCCCAGCCACAGATGGAACCTGTGTTTGATCCGTCGTCGACCTCCTGCTCGTGGTGGAAACAGGTCGCACTGTGGCGGCACTGTTTGCGCCACACGTGACCTGCTCATTTTTTGCCTGCTGCGTCTGCTGCATCGTTCCTCGCTCCTTACTCGTGACTTCGTTTTCAGCTTTTCATTTAATTTCCTCTGTTCAAGTATTCATTGAAGCAACGGAATTTTTTTTCTTTATGTGAACAAATTCTCAATTCGGCAATCTTTGACTTGAGGATCAAGATAGAAGTGGTGTTTAACTCCTTCTATCGAGAAAGATACAAATGAATCTCGCTTTTGAGAAAGAGTTAGTGGGGTTATTGACGGTACATATTCAAAAGGTTCTCAAGAAGAGATGCAATAATTTGTAACTAAAAATGAAATGGAAGTTATTAATGTAAATATTTTTTATGTAAACAAGCTATTTGTTATCAACGATGATGACTTTTTGGGTTTTGGTCACTGAATAAAATTAGGATCCTATTGAACAACCAGTGTAGAATTGCTCATGATAGTTTCTTCTCATATGGCTTTGCACATCCCAAGTGAGGGTCTGAAATAGAGCTCCCCTACCTCTTTTGATAGAGGCAATGCCCATGCAACAAACAATTGTTGCAATTTGTTCAAGTAATTCGCTTTTTTGTTGAGGGAGAAAAAACAAAACCTCATGCACAATGATATGTTGAACCAATTCAATGACCCTACATGTAAGATATCTATAACCTCATTAGAGACACCATTGGTGATGATGCTTTCACATCAAACTCCGAAGTAAATCGATAGTGCCACATGACATCATTAGAGTCGAGCTCACTTTACCCCCGATACTAGTAAAAACACTTTTCAACTTGTAGTTTTTATTAATAGGATAGATAACCAATCACAAAGATAGGATATATCGTCAAGCTTTCGAGATATCTCGATCACTCTATGAGTCCGGCGATAATAACTCTTGGTATATCACTATGGTAAGTTTGCTTTTTGTAAACGGCCTAGACATTAATAACCTACCTCCTCTTAGGTACAACCATGAGACCAATACAACTTTAATCTCTCATGAGGACCGTAATAAAGTAATACGCCAAGGAATATGGCAAATTTACATTCCACATAAATGGATCAACCCACTAGAACCACTCCTATCTAAAATGTTGTACTATAAGGAACACTTCATGCACTTCTCTAAGTTAGGCTTTATTATACGACCAAAATATCTAGATACATTCGTACCAAATGCATTAAGGGTTGCCATTGGACAACTTGGTGTATCATCTCATGAACTCGAGGTTGAAAATGGCCGTGCTAATGAAGTCCCCAGAGAAGAAAGGATATGTAGATTATGTCACATACAAATAGAGGATTAGTATCACTTTACATGCAAGTGTCCAACTTACGTCGAGATAAGGGCAAAATACCGAGGCATACTAGGACCTTCTCCCCTCTCACCAAACTATTAGATACCCCAGATATAAAGAAACTAGGTAGATATATCTTAAAGCTAAAACAACATAGAGAGAATATTAAGCTACAAAATGCTAACCATACCCTTTCTAATATTCACCAACATGTAACCAATGAATTTTTTCAGGAACAAGAGGGGAAGATGAGTGTGGACACACTTGCACCACTCAGCCTCTCCCTCGCTGAAGCAGAAAACCAAAGAACAACCAAACTCCCTTGGATGTTAGACCTCAAAGTTACTTGTTGTGTAGAAGCAATTAAAAAGATAAGGGAACATGAGTTACACCACCTAGAAGCTATGGTAGGGGTATCTTTTACATCGGCACCATAGGCCACACCCACATCGAAACCCTTTGACCTCCTGCTCATTTTCGAGAGATGTGGATGGAAATGAAATTGAGCCTAGCATGTAGCCATTTCCTTTATAGAATATGTTACACCATAATACCTTTTGTACAATACTAAAACTCTTTTATCTATGTTTTTATTATTTTTATTTTTAATGATTGAGTACACATCCTATTTTGTTGTAACCAATTGTCTCATGGGCCAAATCGTTGGTCTAAGAAGACGTTAATATATCTTCCTTTCTATATTCATAGCTAGTATCATGATATTCACAACTCCTTTGCAAGCACCATAACAAGAATTTAACGTATTTTATCAGAGATAAGCCTTCACATATATTCATTTGAATAGGCATCTCAATCATTTGACCTCTAGAGTAACCTAATGAACACTTGATTCACTATGTTATGAAAACCATACAACGGATGTAGGCCTCCAAAAAATAGACATACTAAATGAACTTCAAGCTCAAGCTTTTAATCAATGTGTTTTATGATATATTTGATGAATTGGATTACCTTGTTGGTTTTGATGATGCATTTGAGGGAATTCTTGGATTTTGTGGCATTAATGAAATTGATTAGTATGTTTAGTACATATTCCTACAAGATTGTTTGTGAGGTGGATAAATTAATTCATATGGATATTTATTCTTTGGATTGTATGTCTAGAATCAAAGCTATTATTGATGTTGTGACTAATCTTAGAAGTTCATTTACACAAAAAAACTTACTTCAAGACTAGATCAACAATAACAACAAATTTTTGAATTTTGACTTATCTGTTAAATAGTTTTTACGAATTGTCTACGAGATGGGGATATGCGGCAATTTCACTACGAGATCCCTAAAAGAAACTTTTAAGCTCAAGCTTTTATTGAGGCCCATATGATATATTTGATCAATTGAATGAGCTTGCTAAGTTTGATGATATACTTAAGGGAATTAGAATTAGATGAAATTACTGAAATAAATCCTTTCGATGGATTGTTGGAATTCCAAAATTTTATGGAATTGATCATGTTCCTGATATTGAGGTTTGAACCATAGTACGTAAAATTCGTGTTCGTCTAGCATAACATTCGTTTTCCTACGTTGGAAAACGAATGTGAATGTTATTCGAACATTCTTGTGTTTTTTTTTTCCATTTTTTAGGCTTATTTACCTCATAATAAATAGTTAACCCAAAAGTATGGTATTTATCATTCTTTGAGGGTGTTTTTCTTGCGCGAATGATTGAAACATTCTCGAATGCGAATGCACGTATGGTTCATATCATGCTTTGAGGGTGTTTTTCTTGCGCGAATGATTGAAACATTCTCGAATGCGAATGCACGTATGGTTCATATTATGCTTTGAACATTCTAACTTCTTATGATAATATACTAAAAGTGGCTAGCAAGACAAGTGGGACTTTATATTCTTAGAGTCATTAGGCTTTCACTCTAATAATGTAAAACAACACAAAAATACAATGTATATGCACACTAAGAGGGTGCATCTTTTGACTTCTTTGACATGTGCTAACCATGATCCTTTACTTTATAAAGCACCAAAAAAGTTTTGGAATGAATTTGTTTCAAAGGACAGTGAATGGTGACTTTAATGTTTGACTATTATCCTCTCATGTTGGACAATAAATTCACTCCACATGCAGTAGTAGCCTTTTGAGGTCATTTCTCCTCCTCCAACTTTGGATGGTCCATTAAAAGATCCAAGAACAATGACTACAACTTATAATATGTAGAATATTTTTTAGTGAGTATGAACAAGCACCAACCACCCCCACACAAATGAACAATAGCAAGATGCAATTTCACTATGGTTAGTGGGGTAAGCATCTTATAAACAAATGCCTATTGTATAGGAGAGAACCTAAGAATGTATTCTAAGGCTATGCCATTAACTACATCGAGTGAGTTATATTTGGAATTGGAGCAAATGACATATAACTCTCTTTGAAACAAACTTTTATTGTAATCATGCTCAAGTGTTTTGCAAAACATATGCACTTTTTTTCTCTTTGCATCATTGTCTTCTTTTCAAGCATCCATGTGTCAAATCCTCTCATATTTATGAAAATATAGCACGATATTAAAGCATTAAGGTTCTATACTTTATCTTAACTAAGCCTAGGAGAGAATTTGTTGTTGATTCATTGTTTTGTCAACTAGTAGTAGGATGACACAACAGTATAGTAGATGCTCTGATGGATAAGTATCAAAATACGGCAGATGCATTGTCATTACAATATAGTGGATCTGCTACTCATCATATTGTTTTTCTTGAGAAGTATGGAAGGGAAACCCTCTCTTTGGGAGCTGGATTCTGATTATTCCTTACACGTTGGGAGTAATGGTGATGATTCACATGCATCAGATGCTTGGTATAAGAAGTTGCTTTCAAGTGTGGACTTAACTAAGCACTTCTTTTTAGCTGCACATACCCAATTATGCAAAGCTTACAAAGGAATCTGCTTGTTGATGAGGCTGAGAGGGTGCCATATGAAAACATGTTTGTCTTTGGATAATTGGTCCCTCTGGATGGGATGAGTTGGAGAGCCGAATCGGATGAAGGTCAGCTGAGAGCCGAAAGTTGAAAGTCGATTAGGCCATATCCGATTAGAGGCTACATTTGTAAATAGCCCATGCCGTGTATGAGTATAAATACAGCTACGACAATCATTATGTAATGTGATGTACAGAGTTGTTGTGATAGTGTATTGAGAGTGACCTCACAAAGAGAGTGTAGGTAACCGTCTGTAAGACGAATATGAGCTCAAGGTTGTTGCCTAGAGTCTCTTGTATACCTCTTTACATAGTTATTCTGTTTGGAGTCTATGGGCTCCCGTGGTTTTTCCCATTCAGGGTTTCCACGTTAATATCTCGTGTCTCTGTGTCTGTGCATTTTCTGTTTTTAGTTGTTTCGGTTATTGTCTTTTCATTGTCATCTAGAATCGGTTGTTGCCGGTCTCATATTCTCAACAAATTGGTATTAGAGCTGAGGTTCATAAACTTGAAGCTGTAGAAAATATGGACGAATTCTTCGAGGGGATGTTCAAGCTAACTAGTGTCGTGAATGTGTGTGTGTGTGTGTGTGCAAGAGAGAGAGAGAGAGAGAGAGAGAGAGAGAGAGAGAGAGAGAGAGAGAGAGAGAGAGAGAGAGAGAGAGAGAGAGAGAGAGAGAGAGAAGACAGGAAATGGAAATGATATTATATTATGAGAAAACAAGGTTACAAAGAGTAGGCTAAGGGCTAAAGACTGGTGTTGAACCGAATGAGTTGTGATAAATGTATAGACACCTATTTATAGATCCTTATGAAGTATTCTAGAATGTTCTAGAATATTTTAGATATCTAAGATAATAAATATAATCATGAAATATTCAAGAATGTTCTAGAATAATCTAGAATGTTCTAGAATAATCTAGAATGTTCTAGAATATTCCAAATATCTTGTAATAAATAAAATTATAATTATTATAACTACACATCATATATGTTAATTTAATGGTTAAAGGTTCAACACACAGACCAAGAAGTTGTGGGTTCGACTCCTAATAAGCCAAAATGTATGTCTTCATGATATTATCTCCCCTCTTCAACGACGACTTCCATGAGTCAGAATACAAGATTTTGGACTTGGATTATGGGGATATTTGTTGTGAAATGCAACAACCATGTCGGAAGCATTAGCAAGATGCTCGGCAAGCTCCCATGTTCGATCATTAGGTGTATAACCTAACCAATCAACCAAATAATATAGTTTGTTGCGGATGATCTTGGAGTCGAGAATGGCAACAACCTCACATTCAGAGCCATCAGAAACTTTGATTGGAGGTGGGGGTGGTGTAAGACGACCCGAAATAGAGCTTGGTGTGTAGGGCTCCAAAAGTGAGACATGGAAGACTGGGTGAAGATGCATATCAGGAGGAAGATCAAGGTGAAATGTCACATCATTGATCCTACTACAAATCACATATGGACTGAAACGTGGATAATCTAGTTTGTAGCAAGGTTGGGTGGTTTTAATGCTACCTTATAAGAACCATACTCGATCGCCTACTTGAAACGTAGTCGATGAATCACACCGATGACGGTCAACAACCTTCTTGTGAGTGGTTTGAGCATCACCTAAATGGTGCAAAAGTATATCCTGAACTTCTTGGAGTTGGGTGAGCCAATCTTTAGCAGCCAGGTTTGTCGAGAAGGAGCATCGACTGTAAGTCGAAAAATGAGGGCGTATTCTCCCTTGTACAAACCGCAATCCGGAAAGCTCCAAACTTGGACGCCAGGCCTCCAAGACAGACATGCACCATCCGTCTTCCTCTACGGTGACGTTAATAGAGGCAAGCGCGTCACAGATCCCTTTGATCCGGGCTGTGTAATCTGCCACCGACATGTTCTTCTGTCGAACATTGCTCAACTCCTGTCTGAGTTGCAGCTTCCGGGCAGTGGTGCTTGCGACGAAGACCTTTTTCAAGTTTCCCCAAGCATCCTTCGGTGTCTTGGCGTCACGGATATGGCTGAGCAACTGGTCACCGACACTGGACGCGAAGCAGTACATCACCATGCTTGCCGCCTGTTCCCACACTAGGAAGTCCTTGTGTGTCGTCTCCGGTGCTGAATCGTTCACTCCGTCGACATAACTCCAGTAGCCATGCCCAAGCAAGTACTGGTGCATCTTGTATGACCAAGATGCATAGTTGGTTTTGTCGAGCTTCTCCACCGGGAGCGACGTAGCCATACCTCTGTCCATTTCTCCTTTTGTGTCTGTTTTCCGATCTGTTAGGGTTTCCTTCACAAGCGTAGATGTCTGCAACAGAGGTTCTCAACCCACGCGCTCTAATACCATGTGAAAGATAGCTTGCGGAAGCGTTAGAAAGAACAATACACAAAGAGAGAGAGAGAGAGAGAGAGTAGGACACACTATTTTTCAAAATTATATGAATACTCTGTGTTCTCTCTCTTCTGTATCTATAACGCACTCATCAACGTTATTTATACAAGTCCACACGGGACTGTTAGAAGTACGGTGTACTTCAATGCTCACACGAGCGTCTAACACTAACTACGAGACTATAACTGCCTAGTAGTCTAACCTATACTAGGCTTCATGTTACGGATTGGATCCGTCATACCGGCTCCCCAGCTCACCGGTCCTTACTGCTTACCGGCTCGGTTGCTCACCGGCATACCGATTCATCTCACTTACCAGCTCAGGCTTATTCAGCTGATCCGGCTCCGGTTGAGCTTGCCGCTCAACAATTTGGAATGATCCCAAAGGATCGTTTAAGAGTTTAACGTCGTCAACATTTGTTGAATCAAGTACCCTCATGATTTTACACTAGTTGGTGCTATCACTACCATTGGATTGTTTGGGTATGAGTATGGTGGTGGAAATATTGAACTTTCACAATGTATAGTTTGCATCAAGCATTCCCTTTGGCATTACTAGCAATTGTGACCTCCCCTTGTTATGAGTGCCACTTCCACTTTCAATGGTTTCCATCTTCTAATAGACCAATACATAGTTGTCGCCTTTACAACTTTCTCCTCCACAACTATTCTAGATGGCTAATGATGAACCTCACTCTAAATGTCATGTGAACTTGGACTAATAACAAATAAAGCACATATCATAACAAAGAACATATCAATACATATCATTTACATACCCATATAGTTGTCCAAATGTAATAAATGAAATTAAGATTAGAATATAGATCAAAAGAGGGCATCTTAATGCAAAAACATTGTGAAGTAGTATTGCTAAGAGGTGATTCAAAATGCAAAGTTAACTAGTTATTCACATATGCATAATTTGTGGGAGCGTTGATCTCAATTGGTACTCTCATAAAATATGTCACACACTTTCCTTTGTTTTTAATTTGATTTAGTTTTGTTCAACCATAACACAATCTAGAATACAAGCAACAATCCGCCCAATGCTTTTGTGTCATGCTAACAAGGATTCTCATCTAGGCAACTTAGTTTATTGGTGGATTTACATTGAGATCAAACGAGCATGAGCTCTAGCCTAAAGCTAACTAGTTGGAGCAAAGTTATAAAGGGAAAGACTCGGAAATTGGCTTGAGTTCCTCTTTATACTCCCAAAGCCCCCTCCCCAGTTCTCGTTGTTTTTTGGAATGCACCCAGGTCAAAGGCAAATGAGAAGTGATGGGGGTGCTTGCACCTTCACATGCTTCTATAGGACCTCCATTTTCTTTATGGGCACATGCCAAAGTTGGGGGACGATGCCAATATGGAATGCTCCTCTTGAGTTTTTGAGTAGATCAAGATATCATCCAAGTAAACTATGATGAAGATATCGAGGAAGTCCGAAAAAACTATCATTCGCCATATGTTGGAAAACTACTGGTGCATTCGCAAGATCAAATGGCATCATTGTATACTCAAAATGGCCATAGCGAGTGCGGAATGCAGTCTTCCATTAATCCACGGGATGAATTCGAACAATGTTGTAGGCACCTCGAAGATATTACTTCGTGAAATATTTTGCTCCATTGAGGTGTTCCAGAAGGCTTGAGATCAATGGTAGAGTATATCGGTTTCGAATAGTCACTTTATTCAAACCCTGATAATCCATGACCATACGAAGCGTACCATCTTTCTTCTTAACGAAAAAGATGGGTGCACCTGTAAGATATCTTGAACGTTGGATAAAACCATTTGCTAGGTTCTCATCAATATATTCTCGAAGAACCTCTAACTCCGTGGGCGAAAGGTTATAAATTGGCCCCCATGGAGGCTCTTTTCCTAGGCTACAAATCAATCGGGCAATCATATGGTTGATGTGCTAGTTGTCTATTAGTCGTCACCTTATTGAACATATCAGAGAATTCTATATACTTCTTTGGTAGTTGGACCCCCAACTCTTGTGAGCTAGATAAAGGAGTTGTTAAAACCGCAAACACAAACATGTCTTCTGTCCTTCCATTCTCACGTAACTAATGTATAGAGATTGTTGAAATTGTGTGGGATCCTAGATCCTTTGTTGCAGTCTCACGAGACTCGGACTGTACCGTGACCTTTTCAATAGTTCTTTTTCTCCAATAAATAGTTGGGTTATGTGGACAATTCACGGCGATATGTCCTGAACCACCAGAATATAGGCATAGGTGATGTGCTCGACATCGTTATTTCTCAGCATCTGATAAGGGCCCTTGACGTTGTGTTGACTCTATTTCCATCGGAGTGGGACCATCCCTCCTAACGGGTCTGGAAACTTATGGCGGTGTTGCGACTATTGAAGCGTACGTTTGTTCCGATCGGTAGCGTAACATTTGTTGCCGTTCAGAACTTCGCTCAAATAGGCGATTATCACATCGCACAGCTCGACTAATTGCCTCAGTAAGAGACTTCGGATCTTCGTGGAAAGTAAGAAGAAGATCTTTGACATCGTTACGCAAACCCTAACGGCATTGATCCATTAAGGTTGCCTCATCCCAAGGGATGTCACATGCCAAGAGACGGAAATCGGTTGCATAAGCTAAAGCGGGATGATCTCCTTGTCGGAGTCTTCGAATCTTGTTTATTGTCATCCTAGTGCTATCGATGTCTCCAAACTAGCTTGAAACTCCTTAACGAATGCCTCGAAATCCTCCAACAACGGTGATTTCTTCTCAAGAAGTGGTGCAAACCATGCTAACGTTGTACCGCTTACCAAGGTTCCTACTAATCCCACACGAGCAACATCAGTTTGGTACCGATTGGGATGTAACTGAATCACCAAACGGACTTGATTCAAGAAACCTCGAAACAGAGATCTTGTACCATCAACTTGGAAGGGAGGCTAATCTTTGGTTCCCTTGGGGAGTTTTGAACTCCCACGGTTTGTTCTCGTAATGCTAATATAGTAGCCTCGAGTTGATGAACCCATTGTGCTAACTCCTCATATTGGTGAGCTTTCTCGGTACTCACGTGTTGTAGATCCCCGAGCAGTCTTTGATTTTCTTGCTCTAATGCCACAAACTTAGTCGTGAGCATGTCGAGCTCAGAAAGGACACACATATATTCTTGCTTGCGGAGAGACTCCATAACTGAGAGGGAAAAAGAAAGAAGGAAAAAGAAGAAAGCTTGCCAGGGTTATTGGAAGAGGAAAAAGAAATATTCAGTTCAAACCGTCGTGACTCGTGAGTAGAGAGAGAGAGAGAGAGAGAGAGAGAGAGAGAGAGAGAGAGAGAGAGAGATTAACGTCTTCTACGACCAAAATTGGCCCATGAGACAAATGGTTTACAACAAAAAATGGGATATTTACCCATTCATCGAAAGTAAAAAATAAAAATAAAAATAGAGTTTTAAGCTAAATAGTTCTAGTAAAATAAAATAACAAACATGTTCTACAATGAAAATGATGTTATACTAGGCCTAATTTCATTTCCATCCAAGTCTCTCGAAGAGAAGCGGGAGGTCAAAGGGTTTTGATGTGGATGTGGCATGTGGCCCCAATGTAAAAGGTACCCCAACCATAGCTTCTAGTCAACGTTGCTCACGTTCCCTTATCTTCTTAATCCTTTCTACTCTGTGTCGACTTGTTTTGAAGCCCAAGATCCGAGGGCATTTGGTTGTTCTTTGCATTTCGGCTTCCTCAAGAGAGAGGCTGAGTGGCGTAAGTGTATCCACATTCATCGTCTCCCCTTGTTCCTGAAAAATTACATTGGTTACAAGTTGATGAATAGTAAAAGGGTTATGGTTTGTAATTTATTCTCCCTATGTTGTTTTAGCTCTAAGATATACCTACCTAGTCTCTTTACATCCGGGGTATCTAATAGTTTGGAGAGGGTGGGAGAGGGTCCTAATATGTCTTGGTATTCCACTCGTATCTCGGCATAAGTTGGGCACTTGCATGTGAAGTGATACTCATCCTCTATCTCTATGTGGCACAACCTACATAGCCTTTCCTCCCTAGGGACTCTATTAGCCCGCCCATTCTCAATCTCAAGTTGGTGAGATGATATCCTAAGTTGTCCAATGGTCACCCTTCGTGCATTTGATAAGAACGTATCTAGATATCTTGGTCGTGTAATAAAACCTAACTGAGAGAATTGCAAGAAGTGTTCCTTATAGTACAATATTTTAGATGGGAGTGGCTCTCGTGGGGTGATCCATTTATATTGAGTGTAAATTTTCCATATTTCTTGGCATATCACTTTATTATGGTCTTCATGAGATATTAGAGTCTGGTTAGTCCCATGGTTGTACTTAAGGGGGGGTAAGTTATTAATGTCTATGCTGTTTGCAAGTAACCAACTCACCACAGTGCTATACCAAGAGCTAGTGTCTCCAGACGCATGTAGGGATCGAGATTCCTCAAAGGGTCAACATGATATCCTATATTGTGGTTGGCTATGTATCCGATGAATAAAAACTACCACTTGAAACAATGCTTCTACTAACATCAGGGCATATTGAACTCTGCTTTAATAATGTCATGTGGTATTGTCGATTTGCTTCAGAGTTGACGTGATAACATCGTCACCAAAGGTCTCTCTAATTGCGTCCACATGAAAGATGGTAGACCTAGTGTCATAACTAGACTCGAACCCATAACCTTTTGTTACACGGGTCGAGACTTTACCATTAGGTTATGAGTTGTAATTTGAAGGATATTATTTTCATTTAGGTTTTATTAGGAAATTGATGTATATTCCAGATTTCTCTGGAACATTCTAGAAACTTCAGGAGTATTCCTGAAGACACTATAAAAGGAGGCACAAGGCATTAGTTTGAACCAAATCGGTTCTACGCCAGTCTTAAGCCTTCTAACTACTGTTGTATATCTTCCGTCATATAATACATATATCTTTCGCATCATCATTCTCTCTCTCTCTCTCTCTCTCTCTCTCTCTCTCTCACTCACTCATTCCTTCTCTCAAAGTTCGACACCTCTCATAGTACTAATCCTTCTCTGTCTTAGTACTATTCCCCAACAATAGTACTAATCCTTCTTTTAGTACTAATTCCTTCTCTGCCTTAATAGAGTTCCTGACAGTTTGAACCGATTTTTCCTACTAGTCTCCCTCTTCCTTCTGTCTCTCTCCTTTCCTACTAGTCTCTTATTTCCCTTTTCCTTCATCCCATGACCACCGTTAGCGCTGAAGAGTATCAATCCGTTTTCTCGGAATTTCAATGCTTGAAAGAGAAGTTTCATGCTTTGGAACAAGAAAATCAACGCTTGTTGGGGGATCTTCAGCAAATTTCCTTAGAAAAGCAGCAAACGCAACAACAGCATGGGGAACTTGCGTTACGCGTGCAACAACTCGAAGCAACCATCGTAGCAATGCAACAACAAGGGCACGGAGCACAAGGGATTCATAAAGAACCCAAGATTGGCCTTCCCACGAAGTTCGATGGAACGCGATCGCAGTTTAGAGGGTTTCTTAACCAGGTACGGTTAGTTATTCAAATGCATCCGTCCCGATATCCCACCGATGCATCACGAGTGGGTTTAGTAGGCACGTTGTTAACTGGCTCAGCATTAGCATGGTTCGCTCCGCTACTAGAAAAGGAATCTCCAGTACTAAATAATTTTGAAGAATTCATAAGTGAGTTTAAAGCATGTTTTGGAGATATTGACAACATAAGGACTGCAATCAACAAAATCCGGCGATTACGCCAAGGTGACCGTCCAGCCTCCGCATATGCTGCAGATTTCCGCCTACTCGCCGCCGATATCCCCTGGGATGATCAAGCATTGATGGAGCAGTTCCGCTATGGTCTACGCAACGATGTCAAGGATTTACTCTTGACTTTCCCTGAAGAGCCAAAATCATTAACAGAAGCAATCAGTCGAGCGGTCAGATGTGACAACCGCCTCTTCGAGCGACGTTCGGAACGACAATTTCAGATGCCGAGGGCAAGATCCGAGCCTACCTATGCCTCAATGGTAGCGAAACCTTTTCAAAGGGAGTCACATAATGCGCCTCCAGTAAGTACTCCAACTCCAATGGAAATTGACACTACACGTCGTCGTGGGCCGCTATCGGAGGAGGAAAAGCAACGACGCCGAACAAACCGATTATGCCTTTATTGCGGTGGACCAGGGCATATCGCGATAAACTGTCCCCATAGACCAAGAAGGCAGGTAAACCAAGTCATTGTTAGTTCTGACTATACTAAACCCGAGTCTATGTCAGTAGGAATCTCTGATAATCCTCATAGTCATAATAGTCCTAATAGTACTAATAGCCCGAATCTCGCAAACAAATTTGATGTCCTTAGCCAATTAGAAGAAGAGTTAAACGACTAAGTCCAGCCAAAATAGGAGCCGTTTGGTTGGACAGCCCTAGATCTGTGCAGCCCATTAGTGGTTCCATTCCCTCTAAGCAAGTTAGTGATGTGTTCGTAGTCCAAGTAGCAGTTAGTACTAAAAGTACCCCTCCAGTACATACCTTAGCCCTTCTAGATTCCGGAGCTAATTCTTGCTTCATGGATAGGAATTTTGCCCGAGCTCATCAGATATCTCTCAGAAAGCTCCCATGTCCAGCCTCAGTAGTAGTCATTGATGGTCGTCCCATTGCTTCTGGTAATATCATAGAAGAGTCGGAACCCGTTAATATTGTCCTAGATAACTTAACATGTGTAGTATCATTTAATATTATTAGTATTCCAGAACATCCCATAGTTTTAGGATTACCATGGTTCGAGTTACATGACCCAGACATAGATTGGAGGACAAGGGAAATCCGGTTGCGACAAACCCAAGGATCTACCCAGAAGGTTGCAACCATTACGCTACGACAGTTGCGTGAGGAAGGGCGCAAGGAGGAAATGTTTCTCTTTGCAATATCAGTACAACCCTCCAGCACCACCAAAGAGGAGTCCACCGTTCAACTTCCCGAGAAGTATCGTCAGTATGCTGATGTGTTCGATAAAGTACAAGCCAACACACTTCCTCATCATCGGCCGTACGACTGCGCCATCGACTTACAACCGGGAAAAGAGCCGCCATGGGGGCCGATCTACAATTTGTCACCAACCGAGCTAGAAGTCCTTCGAGCCTATATAGAGGAGAATTTGGAGAACGGTTTCATTCGGCATTCGAAATCTCCAGCCGGCGCACCCATTTTCTTCGTCAAGAAAAAAGATGGCTCGCTTCGACTCGTTGTAGATTACCGTGGCTTGAATAAGGTCACAGTAAGAAATAGGTATGCTCTTCCCCTTATCTCAAGTCTTTTAGAACGGATCAACGGTGCCAGGTTCTTCACGAAGATCGACTTACGAGGAGCCTATAACCTCGTACGGATCCGACCAGGAGATGAATGGAAGACCGCGTTTCGCACCAGATATGGGCACTTCGAGTATACGGTCATGCCGTTCGGACTCACTAATGCGCCGGCAGTCTTCCAGCACATGGCGAATGATATATTTCGAGACCTCTTGGATGATTTTTTGATCATCTATTTGGATGATCTACTGGTTTATTCAAAGACCCAAGAAGAACATGATTCTCATGTACTATTAGTACTAAAACGACTTCGAGAACATGGTCTGTATGCAAAGTTAGAGAAATGTAGTTTCGGGTGCAACCAAGTGGAGTTTCTCGGCTATGTCATCTCCTCAGAAGGCATATCTATGGACCCAGCCAAGGTCAAAATGGTGATAGAATGGCACACTCCGCGTTCGGTGCGGGATGTGCAATGCTTCCTAGGCTTTGCAAATTTCTACCGGAAGTTCATACAAAATTACTCAAAAATTGTGCTGCCTCTCACACAGCTCACCAGGAAGGGACAATCATTCATTTGGTCTAAAGAGACGGACATGGCTTTCGAGAGTCTTAAGAAGGCGTTTACATCAGCTCCAATTTTAGGTCATGTGGATCCGGAAAAACCATTCATTATCGAAGCTGATGCATCGGATTTCGCATTGGGGAGCATTCTGTCACAACAGGGTAACGACGAGAAGCTACATCCTGTGGCTTTCCACTCCCGTAAGTTTGACGCCGCCGAAATCAACTACGAAATTCATGATAAAGAGTTATTAGCAATAGTTGATTCTTTTATGCAATGGAGGCATTTCCTGGAGGGATCTCCTCATCAGGTCACTGTATTCAGTGACCACAAGAACCTTGCCTACTTTCAAGATGCTCGTGTACTGAATCGACGTCAAGCTCGGTGGGCCCATTTCCTCACACGCTTCGACTTCAAAATTACATATCGTCCGGGGAAGCACCAAGGGAAGGCAGATGCATTATCACGGCGTTCGTATCTAACACCACGTCCCGGTGAGCCAGCTTTCGATAACCAGAAGCAGGTAATCTTGGGTCCAGCACGACTGCAAGCAGCACAGATCTTTGACATGCCCGTGGATTCCGACATTACCAATACTATACGTGAGGACTTGAAGACTGACGCTTTCGCCCAAGCTATACTAGCACAAATTGACCCCTCTCGAGCGTCATGTTCACAATCACAATCACCAGGTACGGATTATCGGCAATTCAAATACTGTGATGGATTCCTCTTCTTTAAAGAACTTTTGTATGTTCCTAATGGTTCTTGCCGCCTTCGAGTAGTACAAAACTGCCATGACACATATACAGCAGGACATTTTGGTAGTACTAAAACATTAGATTTAGTACAACGATCATTCTGGTGGCCCCGTATGCGACAATTTGTCGAAGATTTTGTTCGGACTTGCGATACATGCTGCAGAGCGAAAATGCCAAGACATCATCCATATGGTTTATTAGAACCATTACCAATTCCAAGCAAGCCATGGCAATCCATTGCTCTTGACTTCATTACAGATCTTCCAGTCTCTAAGGGATTCAGTGCGATTCTCACAGTGGTGGATCGATATACGAAGATGGCTCATTTCTTACCATGTACTAAAGAAATATCTAGTGAAGACACCGCCGAAATTGTCATGCGGGAAGTATGTCGGCATCATGGACTCCCTGATAATATCATCAGCGATCGTGGACCCCAGTTTGTGTCAAAATTCTGGAAGCACCTTTTTAAAATGCTGAAGGTCACTTGTAACCTCTCCTCCGGCTACCACCCACAAACCGACGGTCAAGCCGAACGAACAAATCAAACACTGGAGCAGTATCTGCGGTGCTTTCTCAACTATCATCAGAATGACTGGGCATATATTCTTCCGTTCGCCGAATTTGCCTATAATAACGCTATCCACGCATCGACTAAAGTCACGCCATTCTACGCTTATACGGGATATCATCCCCGGTGGTGTGTCCTTGAAACCCCAGAAGTGTCCACAAATCCTTGCGCGGAGGATCGTTTGGAGCGGTTACGCAAGATAGCGGATTTATCTACTCAACTCCAGCAAGCTCAACAATCACACAAGGACTACGCAGATCGTCATCGACTTCCATCCAGTTTTAACATTGGAGATCGGGTGTGGCTGCTACGACGACACATCAAGACTACTCGCCCATGTGAGAAGTTGGATTATCGACGATTAGGTCCTTTCCGTATTATCGGGAAGATTAATGATGTCGCTTTTCGTCTCGAGCTACCTCCGCAACTTCGGATACACCCGGTGTTTCATAGTTCTCTCCTCGAACCCTATCACGAGAGCACTATCCCAGGACGTACTATACAACCTCCACCTCCTATCGAGCTCGAAGATGGACCTGAGTATGAGGTCGCTGCCATCCTCGATTCCAAGATTGTTCGCAACAAGCTCTACTATCTAGTCGATTGGCTAGGATATAGTCCCAGCGAGCGTACTTGGGAACCGATCGAGAATGTGACCAATGCTCGTGCTCTTCTAGAAGACTTCCATCGACGATATCCCGAGAAACCGGGTCCTCAATCCAAAACGACTCGTGAAACTCGTCGTTTTAAAGGGGGGATAGTGTCATAACTAGACTCGAACCCATAACCTTTCGTTACACGGGTCGAGACTTTACCATTAGGTTATGAGTTGTAATTTGAAGGATATTATTTTCATTTAGGTTTTATTAGGAAATTGATGTATATTCCAGATTTCTCTGGAACATTCTAGAAACTTCAGGAGTATTCCTGAAGACACTATAAAAGGAGGCACAAGGCATTAGTTTGAACCAAATCGGTTCAACGCCAGTCTTAAGCCTTCTAACTACTGTTGTATATCTTCCGTCATATAATACATATATCTTTCGCATCATCATTCTCTCTCTCTCTCTCTCACTCACTCATTCCTTCTCTCAAAGTTCGACACCTCTCATAGTACTAATCCTTCTCTGTCTTAGTACTATTCCCCAACAATAGTACTAATCCTTCTTTTAGTACTAATTCCTTCTCTGCCTTAATAGAGTTCCTGACACCTAGAGCCCATACTACTGATGCATACATGAGGGAAGGGGTCACTAATGAGTCGAAGAGCCATCCCTTACTCCGTGGCTCTTGAAAGTATGCATGGTGGCATTGTCTCTCTAAAAGTGAGAGGCATGCATACCCTCTCGTTAACCTATCTTTGGCTCTGCCTAGGTCATTAGAATTTACATGAGTGAGCACTAAAAGTGACACCCAAGTATACATATGATCCAACTACCTCAACTAGATTATGAGAGAGGATTAGGTGACATTTACTCCTAACTCGGGACGATGTATGAAAGATAAGGACTTTAGTTCTCGTTAGATTCACTACCAGTCCTCATTGTGTACAAAAGTCATCTAGGGCATTAAGATGCTTTTGTAGGTCGTGTTCGACTCCGAGAGCAAGACAATGTCGTTTGTGTAGAGTAAGAGACTAACTTGCGTATCCCCAATAGCTACTCCCTTGCCTCCCTTACGAGCAATAAAATCAGTGATCTCACCAATGTAGATCCCCAAAAAGAGTCGGTGATAGGGGGAAACCCTGTTTTACACCAATGGTGCTAGTGAAACAATTGGATAGGCCACTTGGCCATCTTATGCACCTAGAGACTTGCTTATATAGGGCATACATGGCCCAGATCATGGTCAATTGTGGTGGAAAACCCTCGGCGAGGGCGAAGTTGAAGATTAGAGTGAGAAAGGGGGCTAGGCACTCTCGAGCATATATGATGTGCTCAGCTTGCAATCCTGTGTGGTCCATGGATTTCCTATGTTTTAATTTTTTTATGACCTTCGTGACCCTAGAGGTCGTGAAAAGTGTCCCCATGTTAGGTCGGGGTGTGGAAGGCATTGGGATGGGTGGTTGGTTCGGGGTTTAGGCCAAAATTATTGTCTTCTAAGGCCAAAATTGGCCCATGAGACAATTGGTTTACAACAAAATGGGATATTTACCCATTCATTGAAAGTATAAAAGAAATAAAAATAAATAGAGCTTAAACTAAATAGTTCTAGTAAAATAACAAACATGTTCTACAATGAAATGGCTTTATATTAGACCTAGTTTCATCTCCATCCAAGTCTCTCGAAAAGAAGTAGGAGGTAAAAGGCTTTCAATGTGGATGTGCCCCCCCGTGGTCCCAATGTAGAAGGTACCCCAACCATAGCTTCTAGTCGGCGTAGCTCACGTTCTCTTTGTTGGGATTTCAGTCCCTCCGGATGGGATGTCCGGAGATGAATGACGGCAAGCCCGGTTACGGTTACGGAACCGGAGGATGAAGAGTACCCGGCATGAAGCCGGATGAAGAGTACCCGGTTACGGAACCGGATGAAGATACAGGCCCGGTGAGAGTACTCACCGGATGTGGGGACATATTTGTGAATATGTTTTCCAAGAGCCCTTTGAGGCTATATTTGTAAATAGCCTGAAAGTCATATGTGTATAAATATGACTTAGGGCAAACTGTTTAGCGCTGCTGTATGTTGTTGCTCATTTCTCTGTTTTCACTTAGTAGGAGCTAAGTGAGCAGCCGAGAGAGAGAGAGAGTGAGACGAAGAGGTCGTTGCCTCTGTGTATTACCGCCGCCTGTGGCGAAGACAGTGAGCTCAAGGTTGTTGCCTTGTAGCTTCACCATTGTACATCTCTGTTTGTAGTGATAGTTGGAGTTTGAGGACTCCCGTGGTTTTTCCCACTTAGGGTTTTCCACGTAAAATATCCTATGTACCCTTCTCTCTATTGTCTTCGTGCATTTTGTATTTCCTGTTTTCTGTGAGTTGATCCTATTTCTCGGTTGTGGCCGAGTACTGTGTTTAACAAAGTGGTATCAGAGCGACGGTAACACAGAAAATGGAAGGCGGCGGTAGTGGGCCTCCGGGGATGATGGTGTTGAACTCACAGAACTACGCCGACTGGAAGATAAAGATGGAAGACCTTCTCATCGTCCGAGACCTGTACGAACCGATCGACAATGCCGAGATACCCAAAGGGGTAATAGAGTCGGAGTGGAAGCTCCTGAACCGGAAAGCCGTAGCGACGATCCGGCAATATGTCGATGTAAGTGTCCTGCAACATGTGGCGAACGATACGAACGCCTATGAGATGTGGCAGAAGCTGTCCGGACTGTATGAGAGGAAGAATGCTCTGACCCGGACCTCCCTGATGAGGAAGATAGTGAATCTTAAGTACCGGGACGACGAGAGCATGGTCGAACACGTCAGCACGTTCATGGGATTCGTGAACCAGCTTGCGGCGATCAAGTTCCCGTTGGATGATGCAATGCAAGCCATCATGCTGATGTGTACCCTTCCGGAGAGCTGGGAAAACTTGGTAGTTACTCTCAGCACCTCCTGTAAGGAAGAGAACTTGTCTTTACTAACGGTAAAGACAAGTATTCTAAATGAAGAAGCGCGTCGGAGAGATAAAGAACCGGCCTCCGACTCGAAGGCGCTGCTTACCGAATCGGAACGCGGAAGACAACGGAACCGGAGTCCGCAAAGACGGGAGAAGTCGGGGACACGGTCGCAGTCGAGGGGAAGACCTACATGCTTCTACTGTGGGAAGCCGGGGCACTTCCAGAAGAACTGTCGGCATTTCCGGAAAGACAACGGAACCGACGGTACCGATTCGAAGAAGTCACTGGAGCGAAACGGTGCATACCGGGGAGCCACGGACCGGAGAGGTCCGGATCGGCGAGGGCAGGACCGGAAAGGAACGACGGCACTCGCGGCAAGTGAAGAAGAGATAATGCTCATTACCGAAGAGAGGGAGCTGAACCTTGCCGGTGAAGAGATGACCTGGGTGGTCGATTCCGGAGCGTCGTTCCACCTGACCCCGGAAAGAAGATACTTCTCATCCTACACAGCCGGTGAGCATGGATGTGTTCGGATGGGAAATGAAGGTACGTGCCGGATTGCCGGCATAGGAGACGTGTGGCTGATGACATCAACGGGATGCAAGATGCTGCTGAAGGATGTCCGACACGTTCCGGAGGTTCGATTGAACCTGATTTCGGCTGGGAGGCTAGACGATGAAGGCTACACGGGTAGCATCTGAAACGGTGTCATGAAGTTCAGCAGAGGGAGCCTGATAGTGGCTCGGGCCCGGAAGGTCAACACACTGTACCTGATGAATTCCCGGCTATGTCCGGAGGAGCTGAACGTGGCAGCCGACACTGCCGGTGAGCTGTGGCACAAGAGACTGTGCCACATGAGTGAGAAGGGGATGAAGAGGCTTGCAGAAGACAACCTTATTCCAGTGAAGCATGTGCACCTGGAGAAGTGCACCGATTGCCTGGCCGGTAAGCAGAACCGAACCTCCTTCCACTCAAGGCCACCGACGAGACGTAGCGCACCATTGGAGTTGGTGCACATTAACGTGTGTCAAGTAGAAACGAAGTCACATGGCGGAGCCCAGTACTTCGTGACATTCATTGATGACCACAACCGGAAGCTGTGGATGGCACCGTTGAAGACAAAGGACCAAGTGTTGTGCGTCTTCAAAGAACTCCACGCGAGAGTGGAAAGAGAATCCGGCAAGAAGCTGAAAGCACTACGAGCGGATAACGGAGGAGAATACCGAGGGCAATTTGAGGAGTATTGCCGTTCGATGAGAATCCGACTCGAGTTTACTGTGCCGAAGACGCCGGAACAGAACGGGCTAGCCGAGAGGATGAACCGGACCATAATGGAGAGGGTCCGGAGTATGCTGGCGCATGCGAAATTACCCAAGGGGTTTTGGGCTGAGGCAATGTCGACGGCGACATACGTGATAAACAGATCACCCTCAGTACCTTTGGACGGAGACACGCCGCAGAGAGTGTGGACCGGTAGGGAAGTATCCTACCGGCATCTGAAGGTGTTCGGGTGTCTCGCACATGTGCATGTGGCAAAGGACCGGAGAGGAAAGCTAGATCCAAAGACCCGGCCATGCATATTCCTCGGTTACGGCGATGACGAGTTCGGCTACCGAGTATGGGACCCGGTCGACAAAAAGATATTCCGGAGTCGTGATATCATCTTCATGGAGGACAAAACACTCGCCGACTGGGAGTCGGAGAAGAAGATGAAGAGCTCCAAGTCGACCGGTGAGGATCAACTCTACGAGGAGCAGTCCCGACCGGCAAGGGACCGGTTAGCACTCGAGGATCCGGCCGAAGACGGTGAAGAAACAGAACCGGCCGAGGAAGATGAAACTGATACCGGAACCTGCCCCGATCCCGAAATGGATTCGGATGAAGAGGAAACGGAGGAGCCGGTTACCGAAGCTCCGGAACGGAGATATCCTCTAAGAGAGAGAAGGGCCCCCCGGAGATTTCCGGAACCAGAGCACGTGCTGCTAACCGACGAGGGGGAGCCGGAGAGTTTTGAAGAAGCAAAGCTTGACACCCATAGCCGCAGGTGGTTAAGTGCCATGCAGGAGGAGATGGATTCCCTGCATGAGAACCACACATATGAACTTGTGGAGCTGCCGAAAGGAAAGCGGGCACTTCGAAACAAGTGGGTGTTCAAGCTGAAACCGGGAGATGCCGGAAACCCCCCGAGATACAAAGCCAGGATCGTGGTGAAGGGGTTCCAGCAAAAGAAGGGCGTCGACTTCGACGAGATATTTACCCCGGTAGTGAAGATGACCTCCATCCGGACGGTGCTGAGCATAGCGGCAAGCATGGACCTCGAGGTAGAACAGATGGACGTGAAGACGGCATTCCTTCACGGTGACCTCGAAGAAGAGATCTACATGCAGCAACCGGAAGGATTCGAGAAGAAAGGGAAGGAGCACCTGGTATGCCGGTTGAAGAAGAGCCTTTACGGACTGAAGCGGGCTCCCCGACAATGGTACCGGAAGTTCGACTCCTTCATGACCGACGAAGGGTACCACAAAACGTAGTCCGATCACTGCGTGTTTGTGAAGAAGTTCGAAGGAGGAGACTTTCTAATACTCCTCCTGTACGTGGACGACATGTTGATCGTTGGACGGGACCAGGTCAAGATACAGATGCTGAAGAAAGCGCTTCACCAAACTTTCTCAATGAAGGACCTGTCGAATACAAGTGTATAATGGACGTATTCACACTATCCCTTTTGTATAGCTCAAGTTTGGGCCATTTGTGTAATTAGCATAAACGGGAGTTGCCCTAAGTCGGTCACTATATAAAGTGACCTTGTAACCTTTTTGCAAGGTTGGTTGTATTATTTTTCTATTGAACAGAAAGAGTCTTTTGTGCCTCCTCTCTCTCTCTCTCTCTATCTCTGTGCACGACCTTGGAAACTGTCATACACAGGTTTCAACTCGAATCGAATGCTTCTTGATCTTCCGCATTGACGGCCTTGTCTCCAACATTTGGTATCAGAGCGAAGGTTCCTCAACCCGCTGTCGGCCGTCGTCTCAGCCTGCACAGCATTCGGTTTCTTGCGTCATTCGAAGAAGGGAGAAGAAGAAGAAAAACGAGGCTTGCATCTCATCGCGTTAGATCATCTTCGCTTGGAGTAAGCCAGCAGGTTGTACTCTGTTCCTTGTGATCGTAACCGCTCGAGGTGAAATCCCCTTGTGCAACATTGACACGATCGTGCTCCACTCGGTTAAACGGCATCCGAAGAGGTCATCAAACGCTGCTCGCCGCTCATTGTAACCACTCGGTGCAGATCGGTCTCAAGACAACAACCCCAAATTCGTGCTTCATCCGGCTGATCGACATTTGGGAGGATCAGTTGGATCCGTCTCTCTCGTCGCTGCAGTCACCCGAAGCAGAATCGGTCCAGACAATCGGTTTCAATAATCGGTATTCGGCACATATATCCGAAGCCGAACCGACTCGGGTTCAAATCCGACTAGAACGATATCGGGTGAGCAAACCGGCTGCACTCCAACAAGGTTCGTAGTCAACTCCGAACCGAGCTTCGTCAACCGAAACCAAATTTGATGGCATCAACATCCGGCTCGTCAGAAATGAGTCTACGAAAGTTCGATGGATCGAACTTCAATTTCTGGAAGGAGCAAATGCAGGACTATCTCATAGTCAAGGGGCAAATCGATCCCATCGAAAATGAAGAACCTCCAGAAGGATACAAACCAATCGAGTGGCAGAAGCTGGACAGAATTGTCTGCGCCACGATTCGGATGCACCTATCGGAATCGGTATACTTTACGGTGCAATCGTGTACGACAGCATTCGAACTGTGGAAAACACTGTCGGACACCTACGAAAAGAAGGTCGCCGCAACGAAGATGTTTCTGATCCGGCGCCTCTACAACTTGCGGATGAAAGAATCAGATTCGGTTCAAGCACATCTCAATGAGTACGAAAGCATAAGATCCCAAATCTCATCTCAGGGGACGGCAATCGAGGATGAACTCAGAGCAATGATACTCATGAGCAGCCTTCCCTCATCATGGGAAACTTTCGTCACAACCGTGTGCAACGCGTCAACCACGGCTGTTAAATACTCCGAAGTCACGAGCGCAATCCTGACCGAAGCAGCTCGGAGAAAGTCTTTCGCCAAAGACTCAACAAACGACGCTTATGTAGTACAAGGTTCGACAGATCGATCGAACATACAAGGAAGAGATTCCTCACGGCAGCCGAACAATCAGCGAAGACGGAGCCAGTCACGGGATAACCGAATCTGCAACTATTGCAAGAAACCCGGACACATCAAAGCCGACTGCCGCGCACTCAAGAACAAGAACGACAAGTCTCAGAAATCAGACAAGAAGAGTGGCCGGCATGAGGAGATCAATTACGTCAGCTTCTCAGTTGACGTGCTACCAAACGACCCGAATATACTATCAATCGAAAATCCAGTCGGATCAGAAGTTCTGCTCACGACTGAAGAATCGAGCACATGGCTCTTAGATTCGGGTGCGTCATTTCACGTGACTCCTCATCGATCCCAATTTCGGCAATATACGATCCGTCACTCCGACTCAGTTCGAGTCGGCAACTCGCAACACTGCGACATCATTGGAATCGGCACAGTAGAGCTCAACCTTGCAGGTGGCTCTACACTTGTACTTCACAATGTCCGACATGTACCCGAGCTCTCAAGGCCATTGATCTCAGTCGGACAACTAGATGAAGACGGCATTCGTGCCGGTTTTTCTTCGGGAGGGTGGACACTCCACAGGGGGAACCTCCTGCTTGCTAGAGGACCCAAGATACACTCACTGTATCCGTTACATGTTACGCTCAGAGAGGGTAACCTGTTTTTGGTGGATATTCCTGTGTCATCACTATGGCACAGAAGATTAGGACACCTCAGCAAGGCCGGCATTACGCACCTATCTAGAGCCGGATACATCCCTAAACTCTCCTTCTCGGACCATCAATTCTGCGAACATTGCCAGTATGGCAAACAGGCAACCGCATCACACCCGACATCAGCACCAAGAGAAACGAGACCTCTCGATTTAGTCCACTCGGACGTCTGTGGCCCAATGCCGCATCAGTCTCTCGGCGGTGCCTCTTACTTCGTCAGTTTTATTGACGATTCGACTCGAAAGGTGTGGGCTTATCCAATTCGCACCAAAGATCGTGTCTTCTCGATCTTCTCCGATTGGCTCACTATGGTGGAAAATCAAACTGACCGAAAACTGAAATGCTTTCGGACCGACAATGGGGGAGAGTTCAAATCCGAAGAATTCGTCAAATTTTGCCGACAACGCGGCATCCGACGTGAATTTACGGCACCACACAGTCCGGAGCAAAACGGGATTGCAGAACGCATGAATCGGACAATTCAAGAACGGATAGTTTCCATGCTCCAACACTCCAGACTGTCGGATGGCTTCTGGGCAGAGGCTCTACTCACGGCAGTACACATAATCAATATGTCGCCAAGTAGACCTCTAGGACTTCAAATTCCTCAGGAACTATGGATCGGCAGTAAGCCGAATTACGACAAGCTGAGGATCTTCGGATGCGAGGCGTACGCCCTTATTCCGAAAGATGATCGCCGAAAACTTGCACCTCGGTCCAGGAAATGCATTTTCCTTGGATATGGATCAGACGGCGAAATGGGATACCGACTCTGGGACCCCGAACGCAGACAAATCGTTCGAAGTTCGGACGTTGTGTTCCACGAATCGGCTATGAATCCATCAGTCGAAAAACCGATCGAAGTCCGAAGGGTAACATTTTCCGATGTGCCGACCCTTCAAGAAGGCCCTGCTCTTAACACACGGTCAGCTTCACGGGTAGCTGAACCTTACACTACCGACTCGGACAACTCCGACTCGGCACAGCAGAATAATTCGCTTTCGGACCATCCGACCTCGATACCCGATACGACCAGTCCAGTCATACCCCGACGATCCGAGAGACTATCGCAACCTCCAGAGAGGTATTCTCCAGGAATTTTCTTCACCGACGCCGGCGAACCGACGTCTTACGAAGAAGCATCGACATCTGTCGATTCAGCCACCTGGCATCTGGCGATGGAGTCGGAAATGCACTCCATTCGGGCAAACAAGACTTGGGACCTGGTCGAATTACCTAAGAATCGACGTGCTCTTCCCTGCAAATGGGTTTATCGACTAAAAGAGACGTCTGATTCGACCACCCCAAAGTACAAGGCCAGATTAGTTGCGAAGGGCTTCCAACAAGAATATGGCGTCGACTTCGACGAGATTTTTTCACCAGTGGTGAAAATGACAACCCTTCGTTTTCTACTCGGCGTAGTGGCAGCCGACAACTTGGAGCTGATTCAGCTAGATGTCAAAACAGCCTTCCTCCATGGTGATCTTGACGAGGAAATTTATATGGAGCAGCCAAAAGCCTTCGTGGCAACTGGCCAAGAACATCTAGTCTGCCAACTCAGGAAGAGTCTATACGGCCTCAAACAGGCACCGCGACAATGGTACAAGAAGTTCGACGACTTCATCCAATCGATCGGCTTCTCCAAAAGCGATGAGGACCATTGTCTCTTTACCACCACAGCTCAAGATGGATCACCCATCTTCCTCATCATTTACGTGGACGACATGCTAATTTCTGGACGCCACGCGGGCGAACTTGCCGATCTCATTCGGCAACTGCGGTTGAAGTTTGCCATGAAGGACCTCGGTCCGGCACGACACATACTCGGCATGAAGATTAGTCGGCATCGCGATAAACGACATCTTTTTTTGTCTCAGACCGACTATATCGGACGTGTCTTGGAACGCTTCAACATGCAATCAGCCAAATCTGCTTCAACCCCGCTCCCCATGAATCTTCGGCTCTCTCAGCGCGACTGCCCGACATCCGGTTCGGAGGGGGAAGATATGAAGTCGGTACCGTATGCACCGACAGTCGGCTCCCTTATGTACCTGATGGTCGCGACACGGCCTGATATCTCTCATGCCGTAGGAGTCGTTAGCAGATTTATGCACAATCCTGGCCGATCGCATTGGAACGCAGTCAAGCATGTGTTCAGATATCTGGCTGCGTTCCAATGCGATCGGCCAGGATTGTGCATAAATCTGCTAACGACTCCTACGGCATGAGAGATATCAGGCCGTGTCGCGACCATCAGGTACATAAGGGAGCCGACTGCCGGTGCATACGGTGTGTTCAGATATCTGGCTGGCACAAAAGACCACGGCATTCTTTTCGGTCCGAACCGAACCTCAGGCGTAGTCGGTTACACCGACTCGGATTTCGCCGGCTGTATAGACAGTCGGAAATCAACAACCGGATACTGCTTCAAATTCGGCAATGGAGCAATTTCGTGGAAGTCGAAACTTCAGGAGTGCACAGCGACCTCAACGACCGAAGCAGAATATGTAGCTGCGTCCGACGCTGCAAAAGAAGCTTTGTGGCTCGGTCGGCTGGCGCACACGTTTCGGCAAGTCGACCATGACTCGGCCCCAGTTGTCTATAGCGACAGTCAAGGTGCTGTTGCCCTGTCGAAAAATCCGGTTCACCACAACGCCTCCAAACATATCGACGTTCGATATCACTTCGTTCGGGACTGCGTCATTTCAGGGAAAATCGGTCTAGAGAAAATATCCACAACCGACAATGTCGCAGATGGAATGACCAAGTGTCTTTCGGCAGACCGCTTTCGGTCTCTTCGCCATCAGATGGGCGTAACGACAAACCAGTCCGGTTAGAGCCGGACACAGCGCAGGATGGTTTCTGACAACCGACATCAGTTCCTTAATGATCGGCTTCAACTCTTCCGACCCGACCAGTTCGGTCTTCTGCCTTCGGACCCTGCCGACTCGAACAAAACTGATATGTCCGAGAACCTAGGTTTATACCTGTAATCTTAGATAACCCATGTATACGCCCATTACGGGGGAGTGTCGAATACAAGTGTATAATGGACGTATTCACACTATCCCTTTTGTATAGCTCAAGTTTGGGCCATTTGTGTAATTAGCATAAACGGGAGTTGCCCTAAGTCGGTCACTATATAAAGTGACCTTGTAACCTTTTTGCAAGGTTGGTTGTATTATTTTTCTATTGAACAGAAAGAGTCTTTTGTGCCTCCTCTCTCTCTCTCTCTCTATCTCTGTGCACGACCTTGGAAACTGTCATACACAGGTTTCAACTCGAATCGAATGCATCTTGATCTTCCGCATTGACGGCCTTGTCTCCAACAGGACCTGGGTTCGGCGAGGCAAATACTAGGGATGCACATCATCCGGGACCGGAAGAAGAAGCAGTTGTGGCTGTCACAGGAGAAGTACGTGACAAAGGTGCTTCACCGGTTCAACATGTCGGAAGCAAGATCGGTCGGGTCAACCCTCCCGGCAAACTGCAAGTTGTCCAGCAAGCAAAGCCCCAAGACAAAGGCTGAGAAGGAGGACATGATGAAAGTACCATATGCCTCTGCCGTCGGAAGCTTGATGTACGCAATGGTGTGTACAAGACCGGACATA
The DNA here is from genome assembly GCF_043228905.1 of Azolla caroliniana. Classification (NCBI taxonomy): domain Eukaryota; kingdom Viridiplantae; phylum Streptophyta; class Polypodiopsida; order Salviniales; family Salviniaceae; genus Azolla; species Azolla caroliniana. The sequence goes on from NW_028230451.1 coordinate 7,919,685, forward strand.
GGATATGCAGTCGGAGTGGTGAGCCGGTACATGAGCAATCCCGGCAAAGAACAGTGGAACGCGGCCAAGTGGATACTCCGATACCTGAAGGGCACAGCAAACGTGTGCCTCCGATTCGGCTCTGGTAAGCCCGAACTCGACGGCTTTACCTATTCGGATATGTCGGCTGATGCAGATACCAGCCGGTCCACATCAGGGTATGTGATGACATATGCAGGGGGAGCTGTTTCGTGGCAGTCGAGGCTGCAGAAGACGGTTGCACTGTCAACCACGGAGGCGGAGTACATGGCGGCTGTTGAAGCCGGCAAGGAAATGATATGGATGAAGGACTTCATTAGAGAGCTCGGTATCCGGCAGGAGGAGTACCGACTCTACTGCGACAGTCAGAGTGCCATCCACCTTGCGAAGAATGCGGCCTACCATTCCCGGACGAAACACATCCAGCGTAGATACCACTGGATCCGGGAAAGGATAGAAGACAAGGAGTTCGTGCTGACGAAGATCCACACGGACGAGAACGGGTCGGATATGCTGACCAAGGTGCTCACACCCGACAAGCTGGAAGCATGCCGGAAGAGGATCGGATTGGAGAGACATCCCATGCCGAAGTGAAGGGGGAGTTTGTTGGGATTTCGGTCCCTCCGGATGGGATGTCCGGAGATGAATGACGGCAAGCCCGGTTACGGTTACGGAACCGGAGGATGAAGAGTACCCGGCATGAAGCCGAATGAAGAGTACCCGGTTACGGAACCGGATGAAGATACAGGCCCGGTGAGAGTACTCACCGGATGTGGGGACATATTTGTGAATATGTTTTCCAAGAGCCCTTTGAGGCTATATTTGTAAATAGCCTGAAAGTCATATGTGTATAAATATGACTTAGGGCAAACTGTTTAGCGCTGCTGTATGTTGTTGCTCATTTCTCTGTTTTCACTTAGTAGGAGCTAAGTGAGCAGCCGAGAGAGAGAGAGAGTGAGACGAAGAGGTCGTTGCCTCTGTGTATTACCGCCGCCTGTGGCGAAGACAGTGAGCTCAAGGTTGTTGCCTTGTAGCTTCACCATTGTACATCTCTGTTTGTAGTGATAGTTGGAGTTTGAGGACTCCCGTGGTTTTTCCCACTTAGGGTTTTCCACGTAAAATATCTTGTGTACCCTTCTCTCTATTGTCTTCGTGCATTTTGTATTTCCTGTTTTCTGTGAGTTGATCCTATTTCTCGGTTGTGGCCGAGTACTGTGTTTAACACTCTTATCTTCTTAATCGTTTCTACTCCACGTTGAGTTGGTTTGAAGCCCAACATCCGAGGGCGTTTGGTTGTTCTTTGCATTTCTGCTTCCTCAAGAGAGAGGCCGAGTGGCGTAAGTGTATCCACATTCATCGTCTCGCCTTGTTCCTGAAAAGTTACACCACTTTCATGTTGATGAATATTAACAGGGTTATGGTTAACACTTTGTAGCTTATTCTCCCTATATTGTTTTAGCTCTAAGATATACCTACCTAGTCTCTTTATATCCGGGGTACCTAATAGTTTGGAGAGGGTGGGAGGGGTCCTAATATGTCTTGGTATTCCGCCCTTATCTCGACATAGGTTGGACACTTGCATGTATAGAGAGAGAGAGAGAGAGAGAGAGAGAGGAAATGGAAATGATATTATTATGGAGCACTGGAAAGAGAGAGAAAGAATTCTAGACAAGAGGTACTTAGTTCAATAAGAAGAAAGGAGCATTTACTATATTAAAGAGAAGATATTACATCGGGGGTATCCCCTTAATTTCCCAAAAACCAGCCCCCCTTCTCTATGCACACAACTTCCTTAAATACCCATGGACTCATTTACTTCACCACCAATTTCTCTAACTACTTGACCATTAATTCCTCTAGTTACTTGACCACTAATTTCTCTAGTTGATCCCTCCTCTAATTTCTCTACTTCTAACTACTCCATAACATAACACTCTCCCATGAGGTGCAGAGTTTCACCCTCAAAACTAAAACACTAGTACAATAACATGACTTGCTAAGTCCATAAGTAAATGAAAGGAATGAAGGACAATGGCAAAGGTGGTCTTACCATACTAATATAGTAGGCAATGTCTAAAACCTTGCCATTGTAGCACTAATTAGAGCTAGGGTACCTGAACAAGAATGAGGGATCCAAACGAAACAAACTTTCTTCAGAGATCCATGTGGCTTCCGAAAGTGGTCGCCCTTTCCACTTGATCAAAAATTTCGTGTTTCCATTGTGCACTTGTTTTAAGATTGCTTCAGGTTTTTCAGCTTCCTCACTTAGATTAGTCTTCTGACTCCAATGTTTATCTGCATGAAATCTTTTAAGCAAACTTACATGAAATGTATCATGCACTTTGACAGAAATAGGTAATTTGAGCTTGTAAGTGACTCCATTAAAACTTTGTAGCACTTCATATGGCCCATAATAACGATGGTTAAATTTAGGTGAGAGTCCTCCAGGTAAAGGCCAATGAACGGCACTAACGAGGACCAAGTCGCCTTTGAAAAATTCGATGTGTTGCCGTTTTTTGTTAGCTGTCTGAACCATTCGTTCCTTTGATTCTTGTAATCCTTGTTGTGCAACCCGCATTGTTGCTTGCCAATCTGCTAGAAAAAGATCGACATCAGGCTCTTTAATTTTATCTCGAACAGCATGAGAGACCAAAGCCAATGGAGTAAGAACTTGCTTCCCTGTAGCTACTTCAAAAGGAGAAAAACCAGTGGCAGAATGTTTAGAGGAGTTATAACAAAATTCCAGCATATCGATATGATCCGTCCAATCTTTTTGATCCGCCTGCACATAACAACGAATGTAGTCTTCAAGACTCTGATTTACCCTTTCAGTTTGGCCATCAGTTTGGGGATGAGCCGTCGAAGACATTCGAAGTTGTGTGTCCAGCAATTTGAATAGTTCTTGCCAAAATCGACTAGTAAAACACGGATCCCTATCTGATACGATAGCCGCAGGCATGCCATGATATTTAAAGATATGTTTGAAGAACAATTTGGCTACTTGGAGAGCTGTGAGGGGTGGTTTAGTTGGTACAAAGTGAGCTTGTTTAGAGAAATAGTCGATGACCACCATGATCGCATTATAACCTCTTGACATGGGCAAGTCCACTATGAAATCCATACTCACCACATCCCATGGTTGAGCGGGTATTGGCATGGGTTGTAGCAATCCAAATGGTCGTCCACGCCGAGCTTTGACTTGTTGGCATGTCACACAGGATTGGATGTAGTCTTTTACATCCAACTCCATATGTGGCTACAAAAAATATTGCCAGATATTGGTGAGTGTCCGATGAATACCACCATGCCCTGCCATCTTACAATCATGTGCTTCTTGCAAAATTAGTGCCTTAATTTCCTTTATATTAGGTACAAACCACTTACCATGTACCATTAATAGACCTTGTTGCATTTTAAGTGACCCATGGGCCGCACGTTGCATTTCCATATCGGAAATCAATTGTTGCGTGTAAGGATCATGTTATTGAGCTGTTCAAATGTCTTGTAGTAAAGAAGAATTAGAGATTACCGAAATGGTACAAGCACGAGGCATTCGACTTAAAACATCTGGCATAGTATTAAGAGCACCACTTTTATGGTTGATGCAGAAATCAAATTCTGCCAAAAAATCTTGCCAACGAGCTGGTTTAGGGGACAACTTCAGTTGGGACTGAAAATACTGCAAGGATATGTTATCAGTGAATACTTTAGTAAACTTATCTTGGACATAATGACGCCATTTGCGTAAGGCATAGACGATGGCAAGCATTTCTTTTTCATGAGTAGGCCACCTAACTTCAATACATGAAAATTTCTTGGATTCATAAGCAACTGGATGTCCATCCTGTATCAACACAGCACCATAAGCCACATAAGAAGCATTTGTATGGATTTCAAATGGTTTAGTAAAATCTGGTAACTTAAGCACTGGTTGGGAACACACTGCTTCTTTGAGTTTTTCGAAAGCATCTTGTTCTAGTGTTGTCCATTTAAAACTTGTTTTAGCTTTAGTTAGGTTAGTTAGGGGGGTTGCAATCGCACTAAAATGCTTGATGAATTTACACACATATTGCACGAAACCTACAAATTGTTGGAATTCTATGGTTTTAGTCGGGATTGGCTATCTTCGAACAACATCCACCTTGCTTGTATCCATGCGAAGGCCATGTTTCCCTACCCGGAAACCTAAGAAGTTAATATCTTGTACTGCAAACTCACATTTTTTGGGGTTAGCATACAATTTGTTTTCTCGCAGTATATGTAACACCTTCTTAACATGTAACACGTGCTCATCCAATGTTTTGCTATAGATGAGCAAATCATCTATGTATACGATGACAAACTCATCAAGGAAAGCACGAAATAGATCATTGCCCAAGTGGCTAAATGTTCCTAGTGCACCAGTGAGCCCAAAACTCATAACCAGCCATTCATAACTGCCATACCTTGTCCAAAAAGCTGTTTTCTCAATGTCACCTTCAACAACTCGGATTTGGTGGTATCCCGACCTCAAGTTGATGCGAGTAAAAAATTATGCCCTTGCCAATTGATCTAGTAAATCGTCAATGACTGGCAATGGATATTTACCTTTGATAGTTATCTTGTTGAGTGCTCAATAGTCCATACACATTCACATTGTTCCATCCTTTTTTGCAACAAATATAATGGGTGCCCCGTATGGCGAATTGCTCGGGCAGATGAAACCAGATGTCTCCAGCTTGGCCAATGCTTCTTTAATTCTGCTACTTGAGTTGCATTCAACTTGTATGGAGCTTTAGCTGGTGGTGTGCTTCCCGGTAGTATGTTGATTTTGTGATCAATGGCTCTTTTAGGGGGTAGTCCAGGAGGTAACCTGGCTGTTAGCACATCATTAAATTTAGTTATTAGGTGTTGAATTATTGGATTACTTTTGTGTCCTTCCAATGTTGTATTTGCTTGATGGTGGACAATGGTTGTACATAAAAATAATTGCCCTCCTTTTTTAAGTGAATGATTAGCCACTTTGGCGCTACATAATGCTAAAGGAGGACTGGATTGCTTACTTGATTGCACTTGCTTATTTGTGGAGCGATGAAGACTTACCACCACCCCATTGTGTCCATCCAAATTGTCCAATAATACTTTGTCTATTCTCCTTCCGAAATGTGCGATAAGATACTTATCTGCCCAATCCAATCCTAATATGACATCAAATCCTGTCATTGGAACTACTAGAAAATTTACCTTTCCTTTCCATGTTTCCGCTTCCATAGGAATATCCAACGCCAGGGATCCAATATTGGTTGAGCCTTGCACAAAGCTTATGGATATGTCCCTTAATGGCATAGGTTTCAATCCGAATTTAGTGATGCACTCGGGAGTGATAAAGTTATGCGTTGCTCCACTATCAACCATAGCATTGCAAGCATGACCATTGATCTTGGTTGCCAAGTACAAATGATCAATGTGAGAGACACCCACAACAAAACAAAGGGGGTTTACCTTTGTTGCTCCTGCCGTGACCTCCATTAACCCATCCTCCACCTCATCAAGAATGTTGAGAGGTTCATAGTTGTTGTTGTCCAATCCCTCCTCAAGATCCCTAACATTGGCTTGGGCCACCACGACTTTTGGTGATTTCCTTCGGGGACATTCATATGCTAAGTGTGGACTGTCACATTCAAAACAACCCCTTCGAAGGTTTGGGAGCCTTTCCCCATTTGATGAGGATGCCATGCTTTTTCGTGCTCCATTACTACCCCCCCAATTATCTTGGGACATAGCAAGTGATCTGTTGAAGACTCTTTGCCCTTGACTACTAAAATCGCGTCTCATAGGGAAGTTGACGGACGATTTCATAGCTCGAAATGGCTGTTGAAGCTCTTCAAAATCACCAATTCGTTCAGCTAGTTGAACCGCCATCTCCAAATTCATCGGTTGTTGCTTTTCAATCTCCATCCTGATTTTGGATCTTAAACCAAACAAAAAACCATGAATTTTAGTCACTTCATGAAAATGCGGGAGTTGAAGCATGAGTTGTCTATACTTGTCGACATAAGTCGACAAACTCCCCTCTCCTTGCCTTAATTTCCTCCATGCATCCATCAAACGAGTTGTTTCATTTGGTGGGATAAAATATTGCCGCATTCGAGTTGTGAAGGCTTGCCATCCCATGAACTGGTATGTGTTCTCTCCGACCAGATACCAATTTAAGGCCGTCCCTTCTAAAAAGTTTGTTGCAGATATGGTCCACTGGTCTTGAGATATACCACTTTGCCGAAGAAAGTGTTCTACCTCATGAACCCACCTATTCAAGGCTAGTGATTTTCGTTCGCCTCAATACGTCCGAGGTTTGATTGGTGTGAACCTTCCGCCTCCCCCTTCTATGCCCGTATTTGCATTTTTGAGAAGGAGATCCACTAAAATTTCTAATTGATCCTTTGGTGGGGCTTGGTTGTGGCCAACATCCGTCTCCACGAGTCTTCTAGTTGTCTCTTCTCGTGACTCTTGCCCTTCTACTTCCAACGCTTCATGGAGAGATCCAAATTCGATCCCTGCTGCTTCTTCCAAATCATGTGAGGTTTGCCCTCTTGGTTGTTCCATTTGATCAATACTATGCTCTAATATTTCTCTTGATTCAAATTCATCCACAATTTCCATATTTCCCCTTCGTCGAAGAGGGCATGGTTCCCTACCCATTCTCCTTCTATTATTCAACATATTCTCAGAAATTTCTTACCTGAGGGTATGGTCGGTCAAGTAGGTATGTTGTCGGTCGACACTTCTTATTCGATTAGCCGTATTTCTTGTGGCTATGATAGGATGTTCAACTCAGCTGTTGCAGACAAAAAAAATAGAAATACTAATAATTTCAGCCACCAATGTAGCCTCCACTCGATTTCTAACCACCACTTCCACTCTTGGCTGCCACAATTCGAGTTGTTGTTTGCTTCTCTCTTGGTTGCTAGATCTTTCCACGCATCTACACCTTCTCGGTGATATGCAGAACCTGCTCTGATACCAAGTATTACGGAGCACTGGAAAGAGAGAGAAAGAATTCTAGACAAGAGGTACTTAGTTCAATAAGAAGAAAGGAGCATTTACTATATTAAAGAGAAGATATTACATTGGGGGTATCCCCCTAATTTCCCAAAAACCAGCCCCCCTTCTCTATGCACACAACTTCCTTAAATACCCCTAGACTCAACTACTTCACCACCAATTTCTCTAACTACTTGACCATTAATTCCTCTAGTTACTTGACCACTAATTTCTCTAGTTGATCCCGCCTCTAATTTCTCTACTTTTTACTCCATAACATAACAAATATTATATTATGAGAAAACAAGGTTACAAAGAGTAGGCTAAGGGCTAAAAACTGGTGTTGAACCGAATGAGTTGTGATGAATGTATAGGCACCTATTTATAGATCCTTATGGAGTATTCTAGAATGTTCTAGAATATTTTAGATATCTAAGATAATAAATATAATCATGAAATATTCAAGAATGTTCTAGAATAATCTAGAATGTTCTAGAATATTCCAAATATCTTGTACTAACTAAAAATACAATTATTATAACTACACATCATATATGCTATTACAATGGTTAAAGGTTCAACACACAGACCAAGAAGTTGTGGGTTCGACTCTTGATAAGCCAAAATGTATGTCTTTATGACAACTGGCTCCAACTACTCAGTTTGGAAGTCGCGGATGAGAGACATGCTCACGTGCAAAGATCTATGGTTGCCAATGCAGTATGACAAAGAAAAACCAGGCAAGATCGATGCATCAACTTGGGAAGTCAACTACATACACAAGGTGTTTTATAGACACAAATCTATACAACAACTTCAATGAAGAGACAGAAGCATGTATTTAGGAAGATAGTGAGATTGAGATATCGGGATGGCTCAAGCATGGCTGAGCACCTGAACGCCTTCCAAGGAGTCATAAATCATACCACTTCTCTAGAAGTACCTCTCGCCAACGTGGTATTGGCCTTGTTGTTGTTGGGATCCCTTCCGGACAGCTTGGAGATGCTCATGGTGACCTTGGGTAACGTGGGACCACAAGAGAAGTAATTGTCTCTGGAGATGGTGAAGTCGAGCTTGCTGAATGAAGAAGCTCGTCGGATGGAGGGATAGTCCATCTCCGATCATAAAACCCTAGTCACAGAAGGTGACTCCAATAGAGGAAGGGGTAGGTAGAGAAGTCTGCAAAATAGGGACAAGTCTAGACCAAGGTCGAAGTCGAAGGGAAGGCTCACGTGCTTCTAGTATGGGAAGTTGGGACACTTCCAAAAGAATTATCGGCATTACTAGAAGGAAAAAGGGGGGGGAGTTGATGGTGTTGAGCCGAAAAAGATTTGGGACAACAAGACCACCTTAGCCATCGTCGCGAGTGAGGAGGAGCTATTGTTCATTAGTGAATAGAACGAAGTAAACCTTGTTGGTGAAGAATTGACATGGGTGGTCGATTCTAGTGCGACATTTCACCTGATCCCCAACAAAGAATGCTTCTCATCCTACACGGCCAGAGATTATGGCTACGTGAGGATGGGAAATGATGGTGCATGCAAGATCATCAGAATCAGAAATGTATGTTTGCTAACCTAAACAGGCTATAGGATGATGCTGAAATACGTGTGCCATGTTCCGGATATCAGATTGAATCTGATATCGGCCGGATGGCTCAATAATGAGGTTATAGTAGTAACTTCCAAAGTGGCATGTGGAATTTCTGCAAAGGAAGCTTGATAGTGGCTCGAGCTTACAAGAAAAATACATTATATGTGATGCATGCATGGTTGTGCCAGAACAAGGTAAATGTGGCAGCCAACACAGCTGGCAAGCTATGGCATAAGAGGCTATGCCACACGAGTTAACAGGGCATGTAGATGGTAGTAAAAAGAGAACTCCTATCAGAGGTGAAGAATGTGCATCTGGACAAATGTGTCGACTGCTTGGCTGACAAACAAAATAGGGCCGCCTTTCGCCCTAGGCCTCCGATGAGGAGGAAGAATCCTCTAGAACTCGTGCATAGAGATGTATGCTATGTTGATGCGAAGTCATATGTTCAATGCACAATATTTTGTGACATTCATATATGACTATAACTTAAAGTTGTGGGCCTCTGTGCTGAAGACAAAGGACCAAGTGTTATCCGTCTTCAAAGAGTTCCATGCAAGAGCGGAAAGGGAATCCAGACGAAAGTTGAAGGCGGTCCTTATAGACAATGGAGGGGAGTACAAAGGGCAATTTGAAGAATACTACCAATCTCAAGGTATCCGGCAGGAATATACAGTGCCGAAGACTCTAGAACTAAATGGTATGGCCGAAAGGATGAACCGGATCGTAATGGAAAGGTTCCGATATATGTTGGTGCATGCTAAGTTGCCGAAAACCTTTTGAGCTGAGGCATTGATGATGACGATGTTCATAATAAACATGTGTCCCTCAGTTCCCTTAGGTGGTGATAGCCCACAAAGTGTGTGGACGGGCAAGGATGTGTCATACAGGCATCTGAGGGTGTTTGGTTGCCTATCATATGTGCATGTTGCCAAGGACCAGAGAGGAAAATTGGATCCTAAAAGCCGGCCATGTATTTTCTTGGGGTACGGAGAAGATGAATTCGGCTATCGGCTGTGTGACCTGATTGACAAGAAGGTCATCAAGAGCCGGGACATAGTCTTCATGGAAGAAAAGACTATTGCCGATTGGGAGACGGAGAAGTTGGGATCATCCTCCCAACTAACCGGAAGAGAACAATCGCATGAGATACACGCCCAACCGGCCGAAACCCGGATGTCAACTGAAGAACAAAGCGGGCAGGTCGGATCCGGACAGGGAGCTGGATCGCCGGAAGGCATTCGAAGGCCGGATCCAGACAAGGAGCCACATCGGCCGGAAGCCAGATCTGAACAGGGATCCGAATCAGATTTGGATGAGGAGCCGGCAAAAGAGAATGATGCAGAGCCGACTGATGAGAACCAAGGTAGGAGATACCCCTTGAGAAACAAAAGGGGGGCCCGTAGTTTTTCGGAAAAAGAATATGTTCTCTTAACTGATGAGGGGGAGCCGAAAAGCTTCAAGGAAGCTAGGAGAGATGCCCACAACAAAGAATGGTTACATGCCATGCAAGATGAGATGGATTCCTTGCATGAGAACTACACGTATGAATTGACTGAGTTGCAGCAAGGTAAGACAGCACTCGGGAATAAGTGGGTCTACAAATTGAAGCCGAGAGAAGGCAAGAATCCACCCAAATTCAAATCCCACATTGTGGTAAAGGGCTTCTAGCATAAAAAGGGTGTAGATTTCGACGAAATATTTGTCCCGGTAGTGAAAATGGCATCCATATGGACGGTGTTGAGCATTGCAGCCAACATGGACTTAGAAGTCGAACAACTGGATGTCAAAACAATTTTCCTGCATGGAGTTTTGGAGGAAGAAATCTATATGCAGCAGCTGGAAGGATTTGTAGGGAATGGTAACGAAAACCTGGTATGTCGGTTGAGGAAGCACCTGTATGGGCTGACGCAAGGCCCCGACAATGGTACCAGAAATTCGAATCCTTCATGATAGATCATAGCTTCAACAAGGCACATGCCGACTACTGCGTTTTTCTAAAGAAAATGACTAAGGAAACTTCCTTGTCCTCCTGTTGTATGTTGACGACATGTTGATTGTTGGACAAGACCTGAAGAAGATTGCAAGCTTGAAAAAGGCCTTGAGCAAGTCATTTTCAATGAAGGATATGGGTTCGACGAAGCAGATTTTGGGGATGCACATTGTCCAAGACTGAACGAAGAAGTTTTTGTGGCTGTCACAAGAGAAAATGTGACAAAGGTGTTCTAGAGATTCAACATGTAGAATCCGAAGCCAGTCAGCTTGACATTGCCAACAAACTGTAAGCTGAGCGGAAATCAATGTCCGAAGATGAAGGTGAAGAAAGCTGAGATGAACAAGATCCCCTATGCCTCATCAATCGAAAGCCTGATGTATGCAATGGTGTGCACAAGGCCAGACATTGCCTATGTTGCCAGAGTGGTCAGCCGATTCATGAGCAATCCCGACAAGGAACATTGGGCCGTGGTCAAGTGGATACTTTGATACCTGAGAGGCACCTCAAGTGTATGCCTCAGATACGGCTCAATTAACCCTGTGCTGGAAGGGTTCATGGACTTCGACATGTCAGATGATGAAGACACCAACTAGTCCACGTTTGGATACGTGATGACTTATGCAGGGGGAACCATCTCTTGGCAGTCGAGGTTGCAAAAGGTTGTGGCTCTATCGACCACACGTGCTGAGTATATGGCTGTTGTCGAAGGCAACAAGGAAATCATATGGATGAGAGACTTCATTGGTGAGTTAGGAATAAGTTAGGAACAATTCTGATTGCACTATGACAATCAAAGTACCATCCACCTTGCTAAGAGTGCCGCCTACCATGCGAGAACTAAGCATGTCCAATGGAGATACCATCGGCTTAGAGAGAGGGTAGAAGAAGGGGATTTCACCCTGGTAAAGATCCATACAAACGACAATGGATTGGACATGTTGACCAAGGTGTTGCCTACATACAAGATGAATGCATGCCAACATCGAGTAGGTATGTTGAATTACCCCATCCCAGAGTGAAGGGGAAGTTTCTTGGGATAATTGGTCCCTCCAAATGGGATGAGTTGGAGAGTCGGATCACTTGAGAGCCGAAAGCCGATTAGAGGCTACATTTGTAAATAGCCCATATCGTGTATGAGTATAAATACATCTAGGGCAATCATTATGTGATGTGATATACAGAGTTGTTGTGATAGTGTATTGAGAGTGAGCTCACAGAGAGAGTGCGGGTAATCGTCTGTAAGATAAAGATGAGCTCAAGGTTGTTGCCTTGAGTCTCTTGTATACCTCTTTATATAGTTATTTTGTTTGGAGTTTGTGGGCTCCCGTGGTTTTTCCCATTCAAGGTTTCCACGTTAATATCTTGTGTCTATGTGTCTATCCATTTTCTGTTTTCAATTGTTTCGGTTATTGTCTTTCTCATTGTCGTCTGGGACCAGTTGTGGTCGGTCTCATATTCTCAACACTTTGTTTGGAATTACTTTGTATGTTGTACCTGATATGCCTTTTTAAAAACTAATGGAATGATATTTTGTTTTGAAAAAAAAAACTAGTAGTAGGATGATAAATGTGGGTGACTTTTTGCACATTGATGGAGTTTGCTTCAATAAGTTGGTTCATTGTTCTATTAGATATACTCACTTATTTGCCAACATAGGATGTCAATCCTCATTGGATGATGCTTGAACATTTAGAAATCTTGAAAAATCCTCTTGCAACAAAAAGATCATTAGGCATTGCAAGTTGTATTATCAAAATCTTAGTCCATACGTTGTCGTGATGTGGTGTGCTCATGGGAAGAAATTACTCAAGCATGGCGAGAAGGTCACATGCCAAGAGGAGGCACAAGATAACAAAAAGATATACCTCAAGAAATTACTCTTGAAACAAAATGGGCAAGGGGGAGGCAATATGAGTGAATGGAGATGCTCATCAACATTTTGCTCTCTCTAGGCTCCCTAGGAGGATAAGTATTTTCTCTAGCTTGAGAAAATACACGAATGTGCTCATGTGAGTACACAACAAAAAATGTACACTTTCTTGTTTGAGCTTGGAAGCACTTATGCTTTTCTTGCGTGAATTTGGAGACAAGGTTCGACAAAGTGTTCCAATGCACAAGACATTGGATACAAACCCACAACCTACACTCTTGTCACATGCTCATAAGGCCCACAAATTGGATCAAGAAGCTCGTTGTCGTGATGTGGTGTGCCGAGTGTGGGAAAAACGCATAAACAAGGGCAAAAGAGTGCAGTGGAAGTGCAGGCAAAAAGCTAGAGAAAGGAGGGAGGTAGGTGCCAAGGAGGAGAAAATGTGTGAGTGAGAGAGAGCCTAGATGGATGTAGCTCAGTTGGTAAGGTTGCCCAATGGATACCAGGTGGTCATGGGTTCAACCCCTACATTCCACAATGGCATCTAGTGAATTAAGAGATATCTATATGGAGTATAGAGGTGAGTAAAAGAAATTGGATTTTGAACCCAAGAGTGTAACAACTTACCAATAGCGAAAGCTAATTATGATAGAGAGAGAGAGAGAGACAGAATATGCAAACGTGGGGAAGAGAGAGATAAAATTTAAATGCAATAAAATATTAAAATGTGACCTCCTCTCCCCTTGTTTCCTATAAAAAGGAGGAGGGGCTCATTTTGGCTTCTTCACCATTTTTGGGGAGAAAACTCTTGTTCTTCCTTAGCTCTTACCTTTTCATCCCCTCTTCGTCGTTCAATGCTCTTCTTCTTTGCGTTAGTGTGTTCGTGCTCGCTTTCTTCATCGTGTGGTGCTCATCTTCTTTGTGTTGGTGTTGGTGTTGGTGTTCACGTGCTTGTGTTCTCATGTGCTTGTGTGCTTGCGAGTTTGTGGTGCTCGTGCTTGTGCTCGTCTTCTTCGTCATTCCATGCTCAAGTGTTGGCGTGTACGTGAGTTCATGGTTGTGGTCGTGATTTGTCGTTTGCAATCGTCGGTGTGCCCGTGTGCTAGGTGTTCCTTGGTCGCGGTGTTTATGTGTTCATTCGACTATCGTTCACGAGTCGGTGTGTTCGTGATGCTCATGTTTGTCGAGTTCATAGTGTTCAGGGTTTGCCATCCGTGTGGTTGTGCTCACCGAATTCGTCATTTGGTGTTCATGTTCGCGTGCCCGTGTGCATGCGAGTTCACGATGCTCGTCTTCTTGGTGTTCGAGTGCTCGTGCTCATCTTTTTTATCATTTTGCGCTCGTGGGTTGGCGTCATCATGTTGGTGTGCTTGCATTCGGTGGTTGCGATTGTTGCGTGACACCATCTTTTTTCTGTACTACAAACTCCTCCATTTTCGATAACCATCACTCGTGCTTGAGCTCAAGTTTTATGCTAAGAATGCATCATTGTACTCATGTTGTGGCTCTTAAGTCTTATAAAAAGTTTGTTTGATACATCCTCGCCGTGGTCCTATCACGTTTGTTTGTCTTATCACCGTGTTGATCTTTTGCCGAGCTTTATTCCTCATCTCGTGCTCACGTGAGCCTTTTGTGAACCCTTAACTCACTTAGGATCGTTCGGTAATAAAAACGACTAGGAGGGCAAACCTCGACGAGCGAAAGCTCGACGAGACTCGACAAAGAGCCTATCGAGGTTAAGTGTGGTACCGTCTTCTACTTGCCAATCCCCTCCGACTCCCTTGTCCGCAACCCCCATAGTCCCGCCCGAACAACACCCACGCAAAACTTCGTGACACCGTCTAGAAGAGGTGTCATCACAGTTATCATCTCTTGTTACTCTCCATTGACAAAACATATTCCTTGGTTTAAGTTCCCAATGGTCTCCCTTTGCTTTCACATGCACATATGTTAATTTTGTGATACCAAAGATAAAGGTTAGATGAAAAAATTGATGAGTAGGTTCATTAATGGTCTATACAAACTTGCTAAGTATCTATTGTACCTAGCATGACTTATGAAGACATTGCCATGTACATTGCCACTAAGACAAAAAGAATGGAAAGAAGTTGGTTCTAGAGCTTTAGAGCTAATGCACCCCCAATGCGACAACCTTTTTGTAAATAGGATATAGAAGTCACTTTTATCGCATTCAATAGTTATCGTGCAACAAAAGGTGATTGCGAAATACTAAATGCATGTATGTGATCAATCAAAGTACATACAATGAAGAGAGAATAAAGTAGAGAGAGGGGGGGAATAAGATAGAATAACAAAGTATGTTGGAGAAGGACAAACAATCTTTTTTATGTATCTTTTTGCTCTGATATCTGTTTCCTTCGTTCTTTGGTTAATTTCTAAGCTTACATAGAGATTTCTAAGGAATAATTGGACATCTTGTTACAAGCATAATCTTTATTCAGTTGTATGCATCCCATGGTCGCATGCTTTGTTTCCTTCTCCAATAAAGTTATTTTTAAGTGAGAACTCCCATATATATTTTCGTCATTAGGATGGTAGTGTTGTTATGAACATGAATGCATCTTTGAATTCATTAAAGGATGCATCCATGGTTGAGTTAGTAACGAGTCCAAGAGGGGATGATAAAAGACAATGATGTATTGGAGGTGATAGTAATGATATATCTTATGTTGAGGCAATGCAACAAGATGAAATATGAGAGGGATGATAGCCATTGGGAACATTTACGATGCATGACAAATATTTTAATGGAATATTGTATAAGGGAGAATGTAAAATTTGTTAAGGAGTTTGATGATGATGAAGTGCTTAAGGTAGAAATAGACAATACGGATTTAGATGTGTCATATTGTTTTCACGATGAGGATATCCTTCCTTTTGAGGGTCAAAAAAATGGTTATGTGGGAGTTTATAGGGTGATTGTGTTCAAAATGTTTATGTTGGTCCTCATGGGTTTTATGAGGTTGTTTTGGTATTATAAGAGCATAAAGAGAAATTACTCAATAAATTGCCAATTTTTTATGAAAAAAGTTTGGTTCATATTGATCCTTAGAGGCCGCTGATGGAATACCATGATATATTGAAGCAAGAATGTCCTGTATGGGTTGAGGTAGATTGCACATATTCAATGTTCTAACCAATATTATGATCAACAATGGAAAAATTGGGAAATATCTTAGTACCTCTTAGTGCTAATGCACAAAATTGATAGTGTGCATTCCTTGGAATGCAACAATTACGAGACCAAGTTGGTTGCAAATTTCACATTACGGTATGCCTCCTATGTTTTTTCAGCTTAAATGGGGTACATTTGAAGGATATTGTTTCCATTGTGGTGTGTTAGGGTATTTTATGGCCAAGCATCCTTGAAAAAAAAAACAAAGCAATGCGACTAGTATGTGAAGAGCATACAAACTATGAAAAGATTCAAACTTTAACAATCTCTAATCCACCTTGTGAGTGTCGAGACTCGTGGGGAGGAGGTAGAGTGAGAGTGATAGCAATAGCGAAAGAGAGAGGGTGTGTGTGTACGTGAGAGAGTGTGTGAGAGAGAGTGGGAGAGATAAGACTTCAAATAGAAATGAGATTATATTATGATGAGACAAGATTACAATGAGTAGGCTAAGGGCTAAAGACTAGTGTTGAACCGAATGAGTTGAAATGAATGTATGGACACTTATTGTTAGGATTTCGATCCCTTTGGATGGGATGATGAGTACCCAGCAAGGAAGACCCGGTGAGAACCGGATGATGCAGGCCCGGTGAGAAGCTCTCACCGGATGAAGGGACATATATGGAAATATGTTTCTGAGAGCCCATTGGGGCTATATCTGTAAATAGTCCTAATGTCATATTAGTATAAATATGACCTAGGGCAAACAAAGTGTAGTGTGTGTATCATTGTGTTGTCATTATTTTGTATAGAGATTATTGGTGTAACTACTGTACAGAGCGTAGCAGAGGAAAAGAGAGAGAGAGAGAGAGTATCTGTTGTAACCGCCACCAGGCGAAGATCGTGAGCACGAGGTCGTTGCCTTTGTGTTTATCTGTTGTATTCCTCTCGACATAGTGATAGTTGGAGTTTGTGAACTCCCGTGGTTTTATCCATTTAGGTTTTTCCACGAAAACATATTGTGTACTCTCTTGCTCTATTGTTTTTGTGTATACGTTCATCTATCTCCACATTCCCATTGTTGTGTTTGTAATTCTCAACGAAGTGATTGAAGAATCGGTTGTGGATGAGTATTATTCCGCATATTCTCTTCAAACTGGTATCAGAGCGAAACGACAAAGAAAATGGAAGATTCATTTGGCGGCATGTTCAAGCTCACCAACTCCAACTACTCAGTGTGGAAGTCGAAGATGAGGGACATGCTCGTGGTTAAAGATCTTTGGTTGCCGGTTTAGTTCGGGGACAAGAGACTAGACAAGATCGATGCCACGATATGGGAGGTGATGCACATGAAGACAACGGCGTACATACGGTGCTTCATCGACATGAGCCTGTACAACAACTTCAATGAAGAGAGCAAGGCTCACTAGCTCTGGAAGAATATTGACATTATGTTTCAGAACAAAAATGTTGTTAATTAGGTCTCGGTATTTCGGAAGCTAGTGAGGCTCCGGTACCAAGACGGCTCGAGTATGGCGGAGCACATGAATGCCTTCCAGGGGCTGATACACCAGACAACCTCATTGGAAGTACCTCTCACCGATGAGGTACTTTCTCTACTCCTGCTCGGTTCCCTCCCGTATAGCTGGGAGATGTTAGTTCTCACTTTGGGCAACGCCAGGCCGGAAGGAAAACAGTTATCCCTAGTAAGAGTCAAGTCGAGCTTGCTAGATGAGGAGGCGCATCGGAAAGACAAGGATACGATCTCCGACTCCAAATCACTCCTTATTGAATCGGAACGTGGAAGACAAAGGAACCGTAGTCTCTAGAACCGGGAAATTCAGGGACATGGTCAAAGTCAAGGGGGAGGCCCACTTGCTTCTATTGCGGCAAGTCGGGGCACTTCCAGAAGAACTATCGGCATTTCCGGAAACACAAGGAAACCGACAGTACCGATTCGAAGCGGTCACCGGACCGGAACGGTAAAGACCGGAGGGGACCCAACCGGAAGGGAACGACGGCAATCGCGGCAAGTGAAGAAGAGTTTATGCTCATCATCGAGGAGAGTGAGTTGAACCTTGCTGGCGACGAGACAACGTGGGTTGTCGATTCCAGAGCGCCGTTCCACCTGACCCCGGACCGGAAATGCTTCTCATCCTACATAGCCGGTGAGCACGGCTGTGTCCGGATGGGGAATGAAGGTACATGTTGAATTGTCGGCATAAGAGACGTGTGGTTGACAACACCAACCGGATGCAAGTTGATGCTGAAGGATGTCCAACACGTTCCGGAGGTTCGACTGAACCTGATATCAGCCGGTCGGCTAGATGATGAAGGCTACACTGGTAGCATCCGGAACGGTGTTATGAAGTTAAGCAAAGGGAGCCTAATAGTAGCTCGGGCCCAAAAAGTCAACACATTGTACCTGATGAATGCCCGGTTATGCCCAGAAGATGTGAACATTGCTTCCGACACTACCAGTGAGTTGTAGCACAAGATGACAAGAACTACACGCTCCGATGAACACCACTCGGCCACAACCGAGCTTAGAATCAAACACAGAAAACGGGAATGAAAGACACGGCACAAAGGAGAGAAGAGTACACAGGATGTTTAACGTGGAAAACCCTGAGAGGGAAAAACCACAGTAGTCCACAGACTCCAAACTATCACTATATAAGAATGTACAATGGTGGAGCACCGAGGCAACGACCTCGAGCTTGTTATCTTCGCCACAGTCGGCGGTTACAACAGAGATGCGAACTCTTCGTCTCTTTCTCTCTCTCCCTCTCTCTCTCTCTGTACACTGTTGCGCTCTAATCTTGCGCCAACAAGAATGACAACAACTCAACCCCTCTAAGTTTGCCCTAAGTCATATTTATACTAATATGACTTTTCGGCTATTTACAAATATAGCCCCGATGGACTCTCAGAAAACATATTTACGAATATGTCCCTTCATCCGGTGAGCACTTCTCACCGGGCCTTCATCATCCGGCTCTTGCCGGGTACTCCTCATCCGGTTCTCACCGGGTCTTCCGTAGCCGGGTACTTGACATCCGGTTTCGACCTCGGCCTATCGGTCTAGGCCGAGTTTACTCATCAGTATTGTTCTTCTCACTTCCCATTCGGAGGGACCTCTTTCCTAACAAACTCCCCCTTCACTCCGGCATGGGACGGCTTACTAGTCTGATCTGCTTCCGGCATGCATCCAGCTTGTCGGGTATCAGTACTTTGGTCAGCATATTTGATCCGTTCTCGGCCGTGTGGATCTTCGTTAGCGCGAACTCTTGGTCATCTAGTCTTTCCCGGATCCAGTGATACCTTCGCTGGATATGCTTTGTCCAGGAATGGTAGGCCGCATTCTTAGCAAGGTGGATGGCACTTTGACTGTCGCAATAGAGCCGGTATTCATCTTGCCGGATACCGAGCTCTCCGATGAAGTCCTTCATCCATAATATTTCCTTGTCGGCTTCTACAGCCGCCATGTACTCCGCTTCCGTGGTTGACAACTCAACTGTCTTCTGCAGCCTCGACTGCCATGAAACAGCTCCCCCTGCATATGTCATTACATATTCGGATGTAGACCGGCTGGTATCCACATCTGCCGACATGTCCGAATCGGTAAAACCGTCAAGTTGAGGTTTTCCGGAGCCAAATCAGAGACACATATCCAAAGTGCCCTTCAAGTACCGGAGTATCCATTTGACCGTGTTCCAGTGCTCCTTGCCGGGATTGCTCATAAACCGGCTCACCACTCCGACTGCGTAGCCTATATCCGGTCGGGTACACACCATTGCGTACATCAAGCTCCCGACAGCAGAGGCATAGGGAACCTTCATCATATCAACCTTCTTTGCTTTCGTCTTTGGGCTTTGCTTACCGGATAACCTGCAGTTTGCCGGAAGTGTCGATCCGACCGGTTTCGCATCTGACATGTTGAATCGTTGAAGCACCTTTGTCACGTACTTCTCCTATGACAGCCACAATTGCTTCTTTGACCGGCTTTGACCGGTCCCGGATGATGTGCATCCCCAACATCTGTCTTGCCGGACCCAAGTCTTTCATTGAGAAGGTCCGGTTGAGAGCCTTCTTCAGCATCCGTATTCGGGCTTGGTTCCGTCCGATGATCAACATGTCGTCCACGTACAGAAGGAGTATTAGGAAGTCGCCTCCTTCGAACTTCTTCACAAACACGCAGTGATCGGCCTGCGTCTTGTGGTACCCTTGATCGGTCATGAAGGAGTCGAACTTCCGGTACCATTGTCGGGGAGCCTGCTTCAGTCCATATAGGCTCTTCTTCAACCGGCATACCAGGTGCTCCTTCCCCTTCTCCACGAATCCTTCCGGTTGCTGCATGTAGATCTCCTCTTCGAGGTCACCGTGAAGGAATGTCGTCTTCACGTCTAGCTGCTCTACCTCGAGGTCCATGCTTGCCGCCATACTCAGCACCGTCCGAATGGAGGTAATCTTTACTACTGGGGCAAATATCTCGTCGAAGTCCACGCCCTTCTTCTGCTGGAACCCCTTTACCACGATCCTGGCTTTGTATCTTGGGGGGTTGCCAGAATCTCCCGGTTTCAACGTGTACACCCACTTGTTTCGGAGTGCCCGCTTTCCTTTCGGCAACTACACCAATTCGTACGTATGGTTCTCATGCAGGGAATCCATCTCATCCTGCATGGCACTTAACCATTTGCGGTTGTGGGTGTCATCCTTCGCCTCTACGAAGCTTTCTGGCTCCCCCTCATCGGTTAGCAGCACATGCTCTACATCCAGAAATCTCCGAGGGCGCTTTCTCTCTCTAAGAGGATATCTCCGTCTTTGGGCTTCGGTAACTAGGCCCTCCATTCGCTCTTCATCCGAATCTGATTCGGGGTCTTGGCCAGTTCCGGTTTCAGCTTCCTCTACTTCTTCTTCTGCCAGTTCGGTATCCTCACCGTAACCGATTGGTTCCTCGAGTGCTAACCGGTCTACTGCCGGTTGGGTCTGCTCATCGTAGACTCGATCCTTACCGGTCGACTCGGAGTTCATTATCTTCTTCTCCGACTCCTAGTCGGCGAGCGTCTTGTCCTCCATGAAGATAATATCTCGACTCCGGAATACCTTCTTGTCGACCAGGTCCCACACTCGGTAGCAGAATTCATCATCGCCGTAACCGAGGAATATGCATGGTCGGGTCTTCGGATCTAGTTTTCCTCTTCGGTCCTTAGCTACATCACATACACAAGACACCTGAATACCTTCAGATGCCGGTAGGACACTTCCTTACCGGTCCAAACTCTCTATGACATGTCTCCGTCCAAGGGTACTGAGGGTGATCTGTTTATCACATATGTCGTCGTCGACAGTGCCTCAGCCCAAAACTTCTTGGGTAGTTTTGCATGCGCCAGCATACTCCGGACCCTCTCCATTATGGTCTGGTTCATCCTCTCGGCCAGCCTGTTTAGTTCCGGCGTCTTCGGCACGGTAAATTCTAGCCAGATTCCCTTCGAGTGACAGTACTCCTCGAATTGTCCCCGGTATTCTCCTCCGTTATCTGCTCGAACCGCCTTCAGCTTCTGGCCGGTTTCTTTTTCCACTCTCGCGTGGAGCTCTTTGAAGACGGATAGCACCTGATCCTTCGTCTTCAACGGTGTGGCCCACAGCTTCCGGTTGTGGTCATCTATGAACGTCACGACGTACTGCGATCCTGCATGTGACTTCGTGTCCACTTGACACACATCAGTATGCACCAACTCCAGTGGTGCATTACGTCTCATCAGTGGCCTTGGTCGGAAGGAGGTCTGGTTTTGCTTACTGGCCACACAATCAGTGCACTTCTCCAAGTGCACGTTCTTCACTGGAATGAGGTTGTCGTCTGCAAGCCTCTTCATCCCCTTCTCACTCATGTGACACAGCCTCTTGTGCCACAGCTCACCGGCAGTGTCAGATGCCACGTTCACTTCTTCCGGGCATAACCGGGGATTCATCAGGTACAACGTGTTTACCTTCCGGGCCCGAGCCACAATCAGGCTCCCTTTGCTGAACTTCATAACACCGTTCTGGATGCTACCCGTGTAGCCTTCATCATCTAGCCGACCGGCTGGTATCAGGTTCAAACGAACCTCCGGAACATGTCGGACATCCTTCAACAGCAACTTGCATCCGGTTGGTGTTGTCAGCCACACGTCTCCTATGCCGACAATTCGGCATGTCCCTTCATTCCCCATCCGGACATAACCATGATCACCGGCTGAGTAGGATGAGAAGCATTTCCGGTCCGGGGTAAGGTGGAACGACGCTCTGGAGTCGACCACCCAGGTCATCTCGTCGCCAGCAAGGTTTATCTCACTCTCCTCGGTGATGAGCATCAACTCTTCTTCACTTGCCACGATTGTCGTCATTCCCTTCCGGTTCGGCCCCCTCCGGTCTGGTGTCCACTTCAAATCGGTATCGTCGGTTTCCTTGTCTTTTCGGAAATGCCGACAGTTCTTCTGGAAGTGTCCCGGCTTGCCGCAATAGAAGCAAGTGGGCCTCCCCCTTGACTTTGACCGTGTCCTCGACTTTTCCCGGTTCTAGGGACTACGGTTCCTTTGTCTTCCGCGTTCCGATTCGATAAGGAGCGCTTTGGAGTCGGAGCTCGTATCCTTATCTTTTCGACGCGCCTCCTTATCTAGCAAGCTCAACTTCACTCTTGCTAGGGATAACCATTTCCCTTCCGGCCCGGCATTGCCCAAAGTGACAACCAACGTCTCCCAACTATCTGGGAGGGAACCGAGCAGGAGTAGCGCTAGTACCTAATCGGCAAGAGGTACTTCCAATGATGTTGCCTGGTGGATCAGCCCCTGGAAGGCATTCATGTGCTCCACCATGCTGGAGCCATCTTGGTACCGGAGTCTTACTAGCTTCCAAAATACCGAAACCTGATTAACAACATTTTTGTTTTGAAACATAATGTCGATCTTCTCCCAAAGCTCATGAGCCTTGCTCTCTTCATTGAAGTTGTTGTATAGGCTCATGTCGATGAAGCACCGTATGTAAGCCGTTGTCTTCATGTGCATCACCTCCCATATCGTGGCGTTGATTTTGTCCGGTCTCTTGTCCCCAAACTGAACCGGCAACCAAAGATCTTTAACCACGAGCATGTCCCTCATCTTCGACTTCCACACCGAATAGTTGGAGCCGGTGAGCTTGAACATGCCTCCCAACGAATCGTCCATTTTCTGTGTCGTTTCTCTCTGATACCACTTTGACAAGAACTACACGCTCCGATGAACACCACTCGGCCACAACCGAGCTTAGAATCAAACACAGAAAACGGGAATGAAAGACACGACACAAAGGAGAGAAGAGTACACAGGATGTTTAACGTGGAAAACCCTGAGAGGGAAAAACCACAGGAGTCCACAGACTCCAAACTATCACTATATAAGAATGTACAATGGTGGAGCACCGAGGCAACGACCTCGAGATTGCTATCTTCGCCACAGTCGGCAATTACAACAGAGATACGAACTCTTCGTCTCTTTCTCTCTCTCTCCCTCTCTCTCTCTCTGTACACTGTTGCGCTCTAATCTTGCGCCAACAAGAATGACAACAACTCAACCCCTCTAAGTTTTCCCTAAGTCATATTTATACTAATATAACTTTTCAGCTATTTACAAATATAGCCCCGATGGACTCTCAGAAAACATATTTACGAATATGTCCCTTCATCCGGTGAGCACTTCTCACTGGGCCTTCATCATCCGGCTCTTGCCGGGTACTCCTCATCCGGTTCTCACCGGGTCTTCCGTAGTCAGGTACTTGACATCCGGTTTTGGCCTCGGCCTATCGGCCTAGGCCGAGTTTACTCATCAGTACTGTTCTTCTCACTTCCCATCCGGAGGGACCTCTTTCCTAACACAAGAGACAGTGTCACATGAGCGAGAAGGGGATGAAGAGGCTTGCCGATGACAACCTCATTCCGGTGAAAGACGTGCATCTTGAGAAGTGCACCGACTGCTTGGCTGGTAAGCAAAACCGGACCTCCTTCCGCTCAAGGCCACTAATGAGACGTAATGTACCATTGGAGCTTGTGCATACCGATGTGTGTCAAGTGGACACGAAGTCACATGCCGGATCCCAGTACTTCATGACGTTCATAGACGACCACAACCGGAAGTTGTGGGCCACACCATTGAAGACGAAGGATTAGGTGTTATCCGTCTTCAAGGAGCTCCATGCGAGAGTGGAAAGAGAAACCGGTCGGAAGCTGAAGGCGGTTTGAGCAGATAACGGAGGAGAATACTGGGGACAGTTCGAGGAGTACTGCCGCTTGAAGGGAATCTGGCTCGAATTTACCGTGCTGAAGATGCCGGAACTAAATGGGCTAGCTAAGAGGATGAACCGGACCATAATGGAGAGGGTTCAGAGTATGCTGGCACATGCAAAGCTACCCAAGACGTTTTGGGTTGCGGTGCTGGCAACAACGACGTACGTGATAAACAGATCACCCTCAATGCCCTTGGATGGAGACACGCCGCAGAGAGTGTGGACCGGTAAGGAAGTGTCTTACCGGCATTTGAAGGTGTTCGGGTGTCTCGCTTACGTGCATGTTGCAAAGGACTGGAGAGCAAAGTTGGATCCAAAGTCCCGGCCTTGCATACTCCTTGGATACGGCGATGATGAGTTCGGCTACCGAGTGTGGGATCCGATCGACAAGAAGGTTTTCCGGAGTCGAGATATTATCTTCATGGAGGACAAGACCCTTGCCAATTGGGAGTCGGAGAAGAAGATAATGAACTCCGAGTCGACCGGTAAAGATCGGTTCGATGAGATTCGAACCTACCCGACTAAGAGCCGGTTGACACTCGAAGAACCGGCCGGTTACGGTGAAGATACTGAACCGGCAGAAGAAGAAGAGGAAGTTGAAACCAGAACCGGCCAAGATCCCGAATCGGATTCGGATGAAGAATAGACGCGAGAGCCAGTTACCGAAAACCGAAGTCAGAGATATCCTCTCAGAGAGAGAAGGCCCCCCCAGAGATTTCCGGATGTCGAGCGCGTGTTGCTAACTGAGGGGGGGGAGCCGGAAATCTTCGAAGAAGCAAACGAGGACACCCACAACCGCAAGTGGTTGAGTGCCATGCAGAACGAGATGGATTCCCTGCATGAGAACCACACGTATGAACTGGTGGAGTTGCCGAAAGGAAAGCGGGCACTCCGGAATAAGTGGGTGCACAAGCTAAAACCGGGAGATGCCAGTAACCCCCCGAGATACAAAGGCAGGATCGTGGTGAAGGGGTTCCAACAGAAGAAGGGCGTGAACTTCGATGAGATATTTGCCCCGATAGTAAAGATGACTTCCATTCGGACAGTGTTGAGCATAGCGGCAAACGTGGACCTCGAGGTAGAGCGGTTAGACATGAAGACGGAGTTCCTCCACGGCGACCTCGAAGAGGAGATCTACATGCAACAACCGGAGGGATTTGTGAAGAAAGGGAAGGAGCACGTGGTTTGCCAGTTGAAGAAGAGCCTCTACAGTTTGAAACAGGCTCCCCGGAAATGGTACCGGAAATTCGACTCCTTCATGACCGATCAAGGGTACCACAAGACGCAAGCCGATCACTGCGTATTTGTGAAGAAGTTCGAAGGAGGAGACTTCTTGATACTCCTCTTGTACGTGGATGACATGTTGATCGTCAGATGAGACCAAGTCAAGATACGGATGCTGAAGAAGGCTCTGAACTAGACCTTCTCAATGAAAGACTTGGGTCCGACAAGATAGATATTGGGGATGCATATCATCCGGGACCGGTCAAAGAAGCAATTGTAGTTGTCACAAGAGAAGTACGTGACAAAGGTGCTTCAGCGGTTCAACATGTCAGAAGCAAAACCGGTTGGATCGACACTCCCGGCAAACTACAGATTATCCGGTAAGCAAAGCCCGAAGACGAAGGCAGAGAAGGCAGATATGATGAAGATACCATATGCCTCTGCCGTCGGGAGCTTAATGTACGCAATGGTGTGTACCCGACCGGATATCGAATATGCAGTCAGAGTGGTGAACCGGTTTATGAGTAATCCCGACAAGGAGCATTGGAACGTAGTCAAGTGGATACTCTGGTACTTGAAAGGCACCTCAAGTATGTGTCTCCAATTCGGCTCCGGTAAACCCCAACTTGACGGTTTCACTGATTCGGATATGTCGGCTGATGCGGATACCAGCTAGTCAACATCGAGATATGTTATGACATATGCAGGGGGAGTTGTTTCGTGGCAATCGAGGTTGCAGAAGACGGTTGCATTGTCAACCACGGAGGCGGAGTACATGGCAGCTGTGGAAGCCGGCAAGGAAATACTATGGATGAAGGACTTCATCGGAGAGCTAGGGATCCGACAAGAGGAATACCAGCTCTACTGCGACAATCAAAGTGCGCTCCACCTTGCAAAGAACGTGGCCTTCCATTCCCAGACAAAGCACATCCAGCGCAGGTACCATTGGATCCGGGAGCGAGTAGAAGATCGAGAGTTCCTGCTGACGAAGATCCACACTAAGGAGAACGGGTCGGATATGCTGACCAAAGTGCTGACACCTAACAAGCTAGAAGCATGCAGGAAGAGGATCATATTGAAAAGGCATCCCATGCTGGAGTGAAGGGGGAGTTTGTTAGGATTTCGGTCCCTCTGGATGAGATGATGAGTACACGGCAAGGAAGACCCGATGAGAACCGGATGATGCAGGCCCAGTGAGAAGCTCTCACCGGATGAAGGAACATATATGGAAATATGTTTCTGAGAGCCCATTGGGGCTATATCTGTAAATAATCCTAATGTCATATTAGTATAAATATGACCTAGGGCAAACAAAGTGTAGTGTGTGTATCATTGTGTTGTCATTATTTTGTATAGAGATTATTGGTGTAACTACTATACAGAGCGTAGCAGAGGGAAAGAGAGACAGAGATAGAGTCAGAGCGAGTCTCTGCTGTAACCGCCGCTAGGCGAAGATCGTGAGCACGAGGTCGTTGCCTCTGTGTTTATTTGTTGTATTCCTCTCGACATAGTGATAGTTGGAGTTTGTGAACTCCCGTGGTTTTTCCCATTTAGGGTTTTCCACGAAAACATATTGTGTACTCTCTTGCTCTATTGTTTTTGTGTATACGTTCATCTATCTCCACATTCTCATTGTTGTGGTTGTAATTCTCAACGAAGTGATTGAAGACTCGGTTGTGGCTGAGTATTATTCCGCATATTCTCTTCACTTATTTATAGATCCTTATAGAGTATTCTAGAATGTTCTAGAATATTCTAGATTTTTATGATAAGAAATATAATCATGAAATATTAAAGGATGTTCTAGAATATTCTAATATCTCCTAATAACTAAAAATATAATTATTATAATCACACAACATATATGTTATTACAATGGTTAAGGGTTCAACACATAGACCAAGAAGTCGTGGGTTCGATGCTTCATAAGCCAAAATGTTGTCTTCATGACATTATCCCCCCTTTCCATGACGAGTTCCACGAGTCGGAGGACAAGAGTTCGGACTTGGTTTATGGGGATATTTGTCGTGAAATCCAACAACCATGTCAGAGGCATTAGCAAGATGCTCGACAGGCTCCCATGTTCGATCATTAGGTGTATAACCTAACCAATCAACCAAATAATATAGTTTGTTGCGGATGATCTTGGAGTCGAGAATGGAAGCAACCTCATATTCAGAGCCATTGGAAACTTCGATTGGAGGTGGGGGAGGTGTAAGACGACCCAGAATAGAGCTTGTTGTGTAGGGCTCCAAAAGTGAAACATGGAAGACCGGGTGAAGACACACATGAGGAGGGAGATCAAGATGAAATGTCACATCATTGATCTTACCAGAGATCACATATGGGCCAAAACATTGATAATCCAATTTGTAGCAAGGTTGGGTGGTTTTAATGCTACCTTGTAAGAGCCATACATGATCTCCTACTTGAAACGTAGTCGATGAATCACGCCGATGACAATCAACAATCTTCTTTTGAGTGTTTTGGGCATCACATAAATGATGCAAAAGTACATCCTTAACTTCTTGGAGTCGAGTGAGTCGATCTTCAACAACCGGGTTTTTTGGGAGTTCGGGATGTTCAAGCATCATCCAACGAGGATGGTACCCAATGTTAGCAAAACCTGGGGAATATCCAGTACAAGAATGTTCAGAGTTGTTGTAAGAAAATTCCGCCAAATGTAATAAATCCACCCAATCATCTTGTTGATAGTTGACAAAACAACGTAGATATTGTTCGACTGTTTGGTTGGTGCGCTCACTCTGCCCATTAGTCTCGGGATGGAAGGCGGAAGAGAGTTTACGAGAAGTATGTAAGAGTTTGAACATGTGTTGCCAAAATTTTGAGATGAATTGGGGACCCAATCACTGATAATATCATCTGGAAGACCGTGATGGCGAAACACCTCCCGCATGAGTAAATCGGCTATCTCTTGGATAGTAATGGTCTTCATGCATGGAAGGAAATGCGCCATCTTCGTAAAAAGATCAACTACTGTGAGAATAGAATCAAAACCCTTGGAAGGTGGAAGATTCATAATAAATTCCAAGGAAATAGATTTGCATGGGCTCTCAGGAAAAGGCATTGGCTATAATAAGCATATGGATGATGTCGAGGCTTTTTTGATCGGCAACATGTATCACAACTACGAACATAATCCGTAACAAAATGACAAAGCCGTGGCCACCAATATCGGCGAGAAATCAACTCAAAAGTCTTATGGATACCGAAATGTCCAGCCATTGGCGTGTCATGACATTGTTGCATGACTTTGAGTCGAGAAGGACCGTCAAGCACATACAAGAGAGTTTGTCGAAAAAGCAAACCATCATGCCAACTAAACTAGGTGTAGTCTAGACGAGGATTTTGATATTGGGAGTTGGAAGCACGATTTGGGATAATATGACTCAAAACATCTTGGGCAAATGCATCGATCGCAATCTGCTCCCGAATGGAATCAAGAAGCCTTGAATCTCCCAGTGTGTTGATAGTATGTATTGCCATTACTCGTAGACGATCAGGACCTCAAAGGATTTGCTTTTGACTTTCAAATGCGGCCTCTCCTAGTTGAAGTTCCATATACGAACGTCGAGATAAAGCATCTGCTTTTCCTTGTTGCATCCCAGGGCGATATAGAATTACAAAATCAAAACGAGTTAAGAACTGCGCCCAACAAGCTTGTCGACGATTCAAGACTCGAGCATTTTGGAAGTATGTTAGATTTTTGTGATCATTGGAGACAATAATCTGTTGAGAAGAACCCTCCAAAAATGACACCATTGTTGAAAAGAATCCACAATGGCAAGATGTTATTTGTCGTGAATCTCATAGTTGATTTCTGCAGCTTCAAATTTCCATGAGTGAAAAGCCACAGGGTGCAGTTTGCCATCTTCACCAATCTAGGATAGTACGTTGTCGTGAAGATCCGTCACTACGCGCGGATCGTGAGGCGGAACCGCCGGGGTTCTGGACCAGAAGGATTTAGAGTCGATACAAGCTTTAGCGAGAAAGTACTTAAGATAGATTGGGAAAGAGAGAAGATGAGATTACACGATTGATTTCAAAATGAATTTCTTCCTCTTAATTTTCATACAAAAAAACCGTGTTTTTCTCCTCCCCCTTCCCTCTTTTATAGATGCTCTCATGCATATGATGCATGTGAGGGTACAAGACATGCATAAATTGCATGTTTGCCATTTGGCGCTTAAGTATTACATGTGGTGCATGCTAACCATGTCACTCATTTTAGCACTCATGGATGAGAATTTACATGTAAAAGTACAATGATAGAAATATAATTTCAACTAAATACTATGGCTTAATGGTAAGCCATTTGACTCTTAACTTGGAGGTGTAAGGTTCGAATCCATACTTGCCCTCCTTGTATATGTAAACATGTATATATTTTTTAATATATTTATTTTATCTAGTCGCCGGTTCGCCGGATACCGTCGCCGGATACCAGTGCCGCCGCCGGATACCGACGCCGGATACCGGTGCCGCCGCCGGATGACGCCGGATGCCGACGCCGCCACCGGATTGCGGTCGGATGCCGTCGGATCACCGGCTCCATCGCCGGTCCGGTTTTGGTTGGCCAAAACCCTTTACGAGTAGCTAGCCACCTCCACTCTAAGTTCAAGTTACCTTGAACTCTCTATGCTCCACACATAGACACAAAGGTAATATCTTTTGCTCCACCTTATATATGATGAGAGCCGTATTTGTCGTGCCTATGTGGGATATCTCACAATTTTCTCTTTTCTTTTCACAAACTTTATACCCTCATATCTTGACATTTAGTTGTCCATTTCTCGTGTAATAAAGTGCATTCGAAACCTCCATCATTTTGTACTTAGATATTAAAAATGTTATCTTCACAATTATTGCATTACATGATTCATACTCGATTTTGTACGTTTTATGGGATTTTCACACTATTGCCGAAAATCTTCACGACATCCACCCCCACCAAACCGCACGTCCTCCGGTACGTGCCAAGAAGAGAAGAAGTGAGATTTCGGCTACGATGATCAATTAGATTCCTCCATGTCTTCATTTTCATCCGGCCTATTATGTTCATCGTCGAGGTAATCGAGGTCAGGATCCTTGTCTTGTCTTTTCTTGAAAAGCTTTACTCTTTTTCCCGCAATGGGTACGGCCAACCTTGATCCGTCTAGTTCCGCAAGGTGGTATGTGGCATTATCATTGGCACTTGTCACCACATACGGCACGAACCATCTTCTTGCGAACTTCCTTGTTGTACTATGTTGATTGTCAAGGGTGTTGTCGTAGACCAAAACCCAATCCCCTTCTTCAATCTTCTTGGGACGAAGTCGATGCGTGTTGTCGAACCGAACTTTGTTCTTTACTCGGGCTGCCTTCATCATCTTTCGCGCTTTTTCTAAATCTTCATGTCTTCTTTCAAGTTGCCTTATCCGCGCCGCTAATAACTCTTCTCGGCTCATCTCGTTCTCCCACGGTATCGCTACCCATGAGGCGATCGTCCTTTCAATGGGCATAATCGGCTTTTGTCCATACATAAGCTCCGTCGGCATATACCCTGTCACCGAGCTATGTGTCGTTCTATCGGCCCACAAGGCATAGGGTAATAGTCGTGGCCAATTCCCGACTCGACCGTTGCATGCCCGTACGATGGCTTTAACGATAGGTCCATGCCATCGCTCGATCTTCCCATTTGCTTCCGGATTGTAGGCAGTCGTGAGGGAGAGCTTCACGCCTAGTCTTTCGAAGAGCTCCGTTGCTTCGTGCGCTTTTCCAACTCCCCTCGGTCGGCCACTATCTTCCCTACACATCCATATCGGCAAACAACATCTTCAAGTAGAAATTTGCAAACGGCTGAAGTCGTCTTATTTGTCAAGGCTCGTCCTTCCACTTGATTTGTCAAGTCTTCCCTTGCCAGCGCTAAGTACTTCATTTGTCCCACTCCCATGGGCATCGAGACCAGATCCACCATCCATTTGAAGTGAATGGTGAGTGGGTATGTCGGCTTTAACTCATCACGATGACGTATATTTGAATATACTTGGCAAGTTTCGCATGTAAACACGAAATGGAGTACATCTTTGTACATGCTTGGCCACCAGTACTTCTCCTTCAACTTTTCGAACGTCGCCCATGTTCCTCTATGACCTGCCCAAGCACTCTCGTGGAATTCGGTCATCAGCGTCTCTTGCTCTTCTTTCTTTACCACCACTCGACGTGGTATTCCTGTCCTTCTTTTTGGATGTCGCCAAAGGAATCCTCCCTTCAAGAAGTATCGGTAAGCTTTCTTTCGGATTCGTAGGGCCTCCTCCTTTGTCAACGAAGCATCTGTCGTCAATGTTCTTAGGAATCTACCGATGAGTAACCATTCTCCTTCGTACTCGTTCTCGTTGAAGGCGTGGAGGGTTTGCGTGTCCTGGTCCTCCGCCGACAATCGAGCCATCTTGAAGAAGTCGAGGGCGACATCTTCATCTTCCGAAACCATGTTACTTCCATTTGAAAATCTTGCCCTCGACAGCATGTCAGCCATGGCGTTCTTTTTCCCTGCGATGTGACGGATCTCTGGGTTTAAAGACTTGATGTAGGCGATCCACCTTAGCATAGCAAGATCTGGGGTCGCACATCCCGAGACCATTCCGAGAATTGGGAGACAATCTGTCTCTATTATCACTTCTGACCCGATCAGGTAATCTTTGTCCGTCTTCACTGCCGACACAATACCCCAAAGTTCCCGCTTGACTTGGGCATATCTCTATTGTCGTTCGCTGAGAACCTTTGCTTCGAACCGGACGGCATATCGCGCATTATCTTCACCTTCTTGATTGATGACCCATCCGATTC
Source organism: Azolla caroliniana (assembly GCF_043228905.1). NCBI lineage: Eukaryota > Viridiplantae > Streptophyta > Polypodiopsida > Salviniales > Salviniaceae > Azolla > Azolla caroliniana. The sequence continues at coordinate 7,951,680 of NW_028230451.1, forward strand.
CGGTTGGGCTCGTATCTACGGTCACGTAAATTGGTTTCCCTTCGGCATAGTCGGCCTTCCTTAGTGCCGGAGCTTCAAGAAGCAGTTTCTTTAATCTTCGCATCGCCTTTATGTGCTCGTCTCGCCATTCGAACTTTATTCTTTTCTTTAGTAGTCCATATAACGGTTCGGCGACATGAGCGTAGTGAGGAATCCATATATGATAAAACGCGCACGCTCCAAGGAACCTTCGAACCTCCGTTTGGTTTTCGCATTCTTCTTTCATGTCTTGGATTGCGTTCACTTTGGATGGCGAGGGTTTCCGGCCGTATGCTCCACACAAGTGACCTACCACCAAGATCTCCGGTTGCCCGAATGCGGATTTTTCTCCCGAAAATGTCAAATTCGCATCTTCGAGCCTTTGAAGCACCTTCTCGCAATCTTTCATATGATCCGCAACGAACTTTCTACAACCTTCCTTATCTTTCGATTCATCTTTCTCCTCATCCGAACATCCTTTTATCGGAATATCATCCAAGAATGGCATCGTGATGTCCGGAATGCAATCCTTCAACACTTTATTCATGGCATTCACCATATGAGCCACCGAGTTCGTTGCGCCTTGGGGTAAGGTACACATCCGCACAAGCCCGATCGGAGTCCTCATGGTTGTAATGTCCCGACTGTCGATCGCCAACTGGAATTGGTCATATCCGGAGTAGAGATCGCCAATGGAGTAGATGGACCGGCCCGCAAACGCTTCGGCAAATTCGTCCACGCTCGGACCGATTCCGGCATTTCGAATTGTCACCTTATTGACGGGTTGAAGATCTTGGACGAATCGCAATGATCCATTCTTCTTCGGTACCGTGAACCACCTATTGGAATAAGGAGCATTCGACGGTTCTAGAATTCCCATACTCACCTTCTCCTTTAAGAGCTCGATCAGCTTCGGAAGGTGTGCTCTCGGAACCGGTATCGGTTTCAAATTCCAAGGCACATGAGGCACCGTGAAGATCACCATTGGCTCTATAACCTTTGGGTCGGCGCATCCGATTTCTCGTGGGAAGAATGCGAAAGCCTTCCCATGTCTCTCAAGCATATCGCGAAACATTCGCTCCTCTTCAGGGAGAAGGAAATCCTCCTTTCCAACTCGTAGCTTCCCCTTCGTCTCTTTGGTGAAGTCATGACCTATCTTCTTCGGATCTCTTAAGCTTGGATCGTTAGCGACTTCCTTCATCTTTTGCCAGCTATCTTCCGGTAGCGGAACCGCAACTGGCTTGATCTTCTTATCCACTGTTTTATATTTCGTGTTGATGTCAGCTTCATTCATCGAGATGCCACGACGGTATTCATCGATGATAGCGTACATGTTGACGGAGTTAACCGAAATCACACGTTGGTTGTGAAGATAGCTCAAGTCCACGACGTCCTCGATTTCGCCGATGGTGTCGTTAAATGAGGCTTCTTCCATAATATGAGTCACGAACTCTCCTTCTTCTATTATGTTCTCTTCTTTCAGCATCTTCTCGAATTCTTGTATTCGGCGCTTGTGCTTCTTGTCGGGTAGTACAAGTTTACATGCGCCACTAGGTGTGACACATATTGCTTCTCCTTGCAATCCACGCGCTCTTCTTTCTTGTGGGGTCTTGTGATTGCTCGGACTATTTGTGCCCCATGCTTCAATAGTCCGCTCTAAAAATCCGAGGATTCGCCTCCGAGACTATCTCGATTCCTTTCATGATTGGCTCGCACTGTTAGGAATTGGACCGATCTTTGCTTGTCAAGACTCTTTATTCGTGCGAAGGCTGCTCCATTATCGAACACTTTGGTCTCCATCCGAGATGATGTGATATAAGGTTGCCCTAGGATGACAGGATGCAACGCCGATTCTTGTACGAAGAAGTTTTGATCCATCTCCACATCCCCGATCGTGACTTTGACATTGGGACAAGCTCCGTACAAGTCCTCCGTAGACTTTGTTGCTGCGCGAATCTTCCATCCGTGGTTTGTATTGATTGGCCATCTTCCCTTTTTGTAGAAGTCGGTTGACATGAGGTTGATCTCCGAGCCGTGGTCGATCAAGGCTACGACGGTCTCTTTCTTCTCCCCGATCTTCACCGGCGTCTCCGTTGTCGCTCGTGCCCAATGAGGTCGAGTGTAGTGGCTATCCACCATATCTTCATCGATTTCGTCTCTTGCCATCGTTATGGCATTCGTTTTTGCCTTTTGCGGCTTCTCTTCTTCCTCGTCCAATTGTTGTCTCTTTCTCTTTACAAGGTCCACGATCGTGTCATGGAACTCCTTCTTCGTAATGCCAAGCAATTCCCTCAAGGACAAAGTTACGTGGCTATCAAGAACTCGTTCTTCGAGAATCTTCTTTAGGTCCGTCGTCTGCTCTATGTCCGACCTTAGCTTATAGGTAGGTATGGTCCTTGTCCTCCGAGCGGGATCTTCGACACCAACCTTCACGGGCCGAACCGTTTCTTCAACTCGTATGCTCGGCTCCCCTTTTCGGCTTGATTCTCGTTCCTCCGTTTGTAAAGGTCGACTCGTCTCCGCATCGTCCTTCTTTTTCGCGTTCCTTGTTTCATGTCTTTTAGATGGGCCTTGCTCTTCTATTCTCTTTCTCTTTTCTTCAACGAATACCTCGTGGTTGTCGCACATCACCTTTGCGAGTATGGTGTTGTCGTCCACCGGATCCGACCACCCGGTTATGCTTTGCACGTTTCGGTCCGCAAGCTCTACCTCGTTCGATGTGACTTTTCCCTTCTTCTCATATTCGAGAACAGAAGTCCAAAACTTTGCTCCCGCTCTAGCAGCTTCAGTCTTGTCTTTCCCGACTCTTATTCCGGCCGACGTAGCATAGTGCATCGCATCCACATGAGTCGCATCGGCATCCTCCATAGATTTCTTCATTCCTCCTCTTCCGAAATTCACCCGTAGGGGTCTTCTAGTCTCGCTTGAGCAGATCATGTTGTCCTCTATATATACGATATTTTGTTGAATCGCCTCTCGAAGGCTCGTACAATCCCTTCTCATGTGGTCCATGCTATCGCACCACACGCATCTAAAGGGTTCTTTTCCTTTAGGGCCCCGACAATTCATGTTGGCTAGCGTGACCTTCTCGAACTTCTTCGCTAGCTCTTCGATGATGTCGTCATCAATCTTCTTTTCTTCCACGTTACTTTGTCTTGGCGGCTCAGCTACTTTCAGCTGTCTTACTTTCTCCGTGGTAGTCGGTCCCATCAAGTCGGTGTCATCAACCCATTGGCGACGCTTGTCGAGCCTATTGCATGCCCGCTTCACCGCGATCCAATCCGCTACGAGCCCATTTGCTTGGGTATCATCTTCGAGAAGAGTCCCCAACTCCCGTCTATCCTTTATGTCCACGGCCTTCAAGAAGTACAAAGTCTTGTCCTCTTCAAGCAATACTTGGTCCGTATTGGGGAGACGACTAAACATCTGGTCGAATTCGTCGTACACCCTCGAGACGCTCATCTTCTTATTCTTCTTCTCTATCCACTTCATCAGGGCATGTCGAGTCATCCTCGTTGAGTCTTCAATCACGAACTCCGCTAGTATCATTTTCTCGAACTCGGACCATGTTGTCTTTCCTTCTTGAAGCTCGATGACGCGTCTTTGGATGTTGTTGGCGACAACTCTCTTGAAGCTTGCGATTTGACGTGCCTCGGACACGTCCCTTTGATTCATCTCCCTCTTATATGCATCAAGGAACTTCGTAACGTTCCTTCCATCGAATTGGCCCTCGAGCTCTACGACACGATCAACAGCCTTCTCCACGCTCGCGTCGTTGTCCCGAGATCTCATCATTTGCTCGACGATTAGCATCATCCTTTCGAGCTCTCCCGCTTGGTTGCTTGAGGACGCCATCTCCAAGTATTAATCTCGACTTGATCCTTCCTACCGCCTCTTTCACGTCGGGTTCACCACTTTATTATGTCGTGAAGATCCGTCACTACGCGCGGATCGTGAGGCGGAACCGCCGGGGTTCTGGACCAGAAGGATTTAGAGTCGATACAAGCTTTAGCGAGAAAGTACTTAAGATAGATTGGGAAAGAGAGAAGATGAGATTGCACGATTGATTTCAAAATGAATTTCTTCCTCTTAATTTTCATACAAAAAAACCGTGTTTTTCTCCTCCCCCTTCCCTCTTTTATAGATGCTCTCATGCATATGATGCATGTGAGGGTACAAGACATGCATAAATTGCATGTTTGCCATTTGGCGCTTAAGTATTACATGTGGTGCATGCTAACCATGTCACTCATTTTAGCACTCATGGATGAGAATTTACATGTAAAAGTACAATGATAGAAATATAATTTTAACTAAATACTATGGCTTAATGGTAAGCCATTTGACTCTTAACTTGGAGGTGCAAGGTTTGAATCCATACTTGCCCTCCTTGTATATGTAAATATGTATATATTTTTTAATATATTTATTTTATCTAGTCGCCGGTTCGCCGGATACCGTCGCCGGATGCCGCCGCCGCCGCCGAATACCGACGCCGGATGCCGGTGCCGCATGCCGCCACCGGATTGCCGTCGGATGCCGTCGGATCACCGGCTCCATCGCCGGTCCGGTTTTGGTTGGCCAAAACCCTTTACGAGTAGCTAGCCACCTCCACTCTAAGTTCAAGTTACCTTGAACTCTCTATGCTGCACACATAGACACAAAGATAATATCTGTTGCTCCACCTTATATATGATGAGAGCCGTATTTGTCGTGCCTATGTGGGATATCTCACAATTTTCTCTTTTCTTTTCACAAACTTTATACTCTCATATCTTGACATTAAGTTGTCCATTTCTCGTGTAATAAAGTGCATTCGAAACCTCCATCATTTTGTACTTAGATATTAAAAATGTTATCTTCACAATTATTGCATTACATGATTCATACTCGATTTTGTACGTTTTATGGGATTTTCACACTATTGCCGAAAATCTTCACGACAACGCTTCCGAGTGCGAAATCATATGCATCAGCTTCAAGTATAAAGCGCCTCATTGGATTGACATGCATTAAAATTGGTGCAGATGTAAACGCTTGCTTTAAACCCTCAAATGCAGAGTTCGCATCTATACCCCATACAAATGGTTGATTCTTGCACGTTAGTTGAGTGAGGGGCAATACAATCTTTGAATAATCTATGATGAACTTGCAATAAAAGTTTGTGAACCCCAAAAAACATTGTACATCTCGCACAAACTGTGGTGTTTGCCAATCCAAAATTGTTTGAACTTTTGATGGATCCATAGAGACGCCATTTGAAGAGACTATGTACCCCAAAAATTCCACTTGACACTGGTCGAAACTACACTTCTCCAAATTTGCATAGAGAGCGTACTCTCATAACCGTTGCAAAACTTGACGAACATGTATGTCATGCTCCTCTTGAGTTTTTGAGTAGATCAAGATATCATCCTAGTAAACTATGATGAAGATATCGAGGAAGTCTCGAAAAATGTCATTTGCCATATGTTGGAAAACTACTGGTGCATTCGTGAGACCAAATGGCATCACTGTATACTCAAAATGACCATAACGAGTGCGGAACGTGGTCTTCCATTCATCCCTAAGACGAATTCGAACAAGGTTGTAGGCACCTCGAAGATCTAACTTCGTGAAATACTTTGCTCCACTGAGGCGTTCTAGAAGGCTTGAGATCAATGGTAGAGCATATCGGTTTCTAATAGTCACTTTATTCAAGCCCCAATAATCCACAACCATACGAAGCATACCATCTTTCTTCTTAACGAAAAAGATGGGTGCACCAGCATGAGATCTTGAATGTTGGATAAAACCATTTGCCAGGTTCTCATCGATATATTCTCGAAGAACCTCTAACTCCGTGGGCGAAAGGTTATAAATTGGCCCCCATGGAGGCTCTTTTCCTGGCTGCAAATCAATCGGGCAATCATATGGTCGATGCTCTGGTAATCTATTAGCCTTCACCTTATTGAACACATCGGAGAATTCTATGTACTTCTTTGGTAATTAGACCCCCAATTTTTGTGTGCTAGATGAGGGAGTTGCTAAAACCGCAAACACCATCATGTCTTCCTTCCTTCCATCCTCTCGTAACCGATGTATAGAGATTGTTGAAATCATGTGGGATCCTAGATCCTTTGTTGAAGTTTCAAGAGACTCGGATTGTACTATGACCTCTTCAATAGTTCTTTTTCTCCAATTAATAGTTGGGTTATGTAACTCAAACCAAGGAAGACCAAGAACTAGAGAGTGCTCTGGACTACTAATGATGTTGAATGAGATGATACTAGCCAAATTACCTAGGACTACATCAATTGGTTCAGACTCTTCGACTATATCACTTGATGTTATAGGGTGACCATCGATGACTCCTACAGCTATTGGGTTCGGGAGCTTGTTCAAGATGATGGTTTGGGTCAATGCAAACTCGCAATCCATGAAACAAGAATTGGCTCAAGAATCTAGGAGGGCAGAGGCTAGGACTCGAGGACCTGTAGATATGCTAAGCTCAATTTGTGCAGAAAAAACTCGACTAACTTGATTTGATGAAATGGAGCCACAACTAGGTACTGACTCTACATATTTTGGCCGGACTTATTCATTTAACACATCCTCTAATTGGCTCAAGACATCAAATCTATTCTCATGGCATGGGTTATTAGGCCTAGTAATTAAGTTATTAGAAGTGATAGTAGAACTCGAGGTAGGGTTGTCATGTGCACTTACTTGGTAAACTTGATGTTTGGGTTTATGTGGACAATTCACAACAATATGTCCTAGACCACCACAATAGAGGCATAGGTGATGCGCCTGACGTCGTTGTTTCTCAGCATCTGATAAAGGCCCTTGATGTGGTGTTGACTCTATTTCCATCGGAGTGGGACCATCCCTCGTAACGGGTCTGGGAACTTGTGGCGGTGTTGCGACTATTAAAGCATACGTCTGTTTCGGTTGGCAACATAGCATTTGTTGACGTTCAAAACGTCGCTCAAATAGGCGATTATCACATCGCACAACTCGACTAATGGCCTCTGTAAGAGACTTTGGATCTTCGTGGAAAGTAAGAAGAAGATCTTTGACATCGTTACACAAACCATGACAGAATTGATCCATTACGGTTGCCTCATCCCAAGGGATGTCACATGCCAAGAGACGGAAATCTGTTGCGTAGGTTGAAGCGGGACGATCTCCTTGTCGGAGTCTTCGAATCTTGTTTATTGTCGTTCTAGTGCTATCGGTGTCTCCAAAACTAGCTTGAAACTCTTTAACGAATGCCTCGAAATCCTCCAACAATGGTGATTTCTTCTCTAGAAGTGGTGCAAACCATGCTAATGTTGTACCGCTTAGCAAGGTTCCTATTAATCCCACACGAGCAGCATCACTTGGGTACCGATTGGGATGTAACTGAATCACCAAACGGACTTGATTTAGGAAACCTCGAAACAAAGGTCGGGTACCATCAAACTTGGAAGGGAGGCTAATCTTTGGTTCCCTTGGGGAGTTTTGAACCCCCGCCGCTTCTTCTCGTAATGTTAATATAGTAGCCTTGAGTTGATGAACCCGTTGTGATAACTCCTCATATTGATGAGCTTTCTCAGTACTCACTTGTTGTAAATCCCCGAGTAGCCTATGATTTTCTTGCTCTAATGCCACAAACTTAGTCGTGAGCATGTCGAGCTCAGAAAGGACACGCATATACTCTTGCTTGCTGACGGATTCCATAAATGAGGGGGGGGGGAAGAAAGAAGGGAAAAGAAGAAAGCTTGTTAGGGTTATTGGAAAAGGAAACAAAAATATTCGGTTCAAACTGTTAAGACTCGTGGGTAGGAGATAGAGTGAGAGCGAGAGTGAGAGCAAAAGAGAGAGGGTGTGTGTGTATATGTGTGAGAGAGTGAGAGAGAGTGGGAGAGATAAGACTTGAAATAGAAATGAGATTATATTATGATGAGACAAGATTACAATGAGTAGGCTAAGGGCTAAAGACTAGTGTTGAACCGAATGAGTTGAAATGAATGTATGGACACTTATTTATAGATCCTTATAGAGTATTCTAGAATGTTCTAGAATATTTTAGATTTTTATGATAAGAAATATAATCATGAAATATTAAAGGATGTTCTAGAATCATCTAGAATGTTCTAGAATATTCTAATATCTCCTAATAACTAAAAATATAATTATTATAATCACACAATATATATGTTATTACAATGGTTAAGGGTTTAACACATAGACCAAGAAGTCGTGGGTTCGGTTCTTGATAAGCCAAAATGTTGTCTTCATGACAATGAGTATTACCGAATTCCTCTCCCCTGAATACATTTGAGCTTGAGAGGCTTGAATGACCCCCAATTATTGCGACGGTCACCTATGTTGCCCGATTCCAACCTCTGTACCAACTCCTCCAATTTCCCTAGCCCGCCTTCTTCCTTGTGTCTCCCCCATTTGCAAAATCAATCCTTCTTCTTCTCTTGGAAATCTATGATCTTCTAAGCGCCTCCTCCCATTCTCCACTTCCCTGCCATCTTGCTCACCTTTGTCTTGTGCGGTTTCCCCCAATAGGGATCCCCCTCCATCCCAAAGCTTATCCAAATTGAATCCTTTTCTTCACCTTCTCTTTGCCACCAATTAAGATTATAGCAAAAAAAGAAAGAAAAAGATTCTCTTTGTGATTACCTTGACCTTCTCACAACAATTGAATATTGCTTGTTTCACTGTATTGTTTTGTTTTGAACGCTTTGCCCTTAGATCTTACTATGCTCTGATACCAAGTGTTACCACCACCAACATGAATTAACTAAAACAACATGATTTTATTAAAATAAGAATTACACAAACTCCATAAGTATTGCTAACTCCCAAAATTGGGGTCTGCCCCTCTAGGAAAATAGGCTTCTATTAAATAGGAATCTTTGGAATGTCAAACGTTCACTAATTGAATCATTTGCACTTCCAAGGTTCTTTATTTATGACAGTTTCTATATTTTAGGTATACCTAATGGATGTGTAAAGAATCGATGGTGATTCTTGTGCAGCGGGATAGATATGTGTGTTATGTGTGTGTGTGTGTGTGTGTGTGTGTGTGTGTGTGTGTGTGTGTGTGTGTGTGTGTGTGTGTGAGAGAGAGAGAGAGAGAGAGAGAGAAAGAGAAATAGAGTAGAGAAGAGAACACAAGATAGATAAGCAAGAGAAATAAAATACTCAAGAAGAAGAATATGTATATTTCACAAGTAGAATGGAGATACAAAATTGTAGCATTACAAGGAGTCACAACCGGTATAGTATGAAGTAGGAGGAGGGTGCTTTATATAATGTCACCCTCTCTCTTCATTACCTCATTACAACCTCCACTCTCTCCCTAGAACCTTGAGGAATGTGAAGACTCATAGTCATGGGGAATATGGAACTCATTAGTTATGTGTCATAGAATATGATTCTATGACACATAGTTTAATGTGTAGAGAGTGGTATGACTCTTGACCTTTGAGTGCACATAGATTCTCAAAGGTGTGTTCACACGTTGCACTAAGTTGAGCTTGATTCTCAACACGCCCCCTCAAGCTCAACTCGGGTCGGTTTCTTTCGGTTGATGTCCACTTCGGCTCGTATCCGGTTCAGACGATATCCAATTCTCGCTTGTACTCCCCCTCAAGCTTGGCAAGTCAGGGATTGTCATTCCAAGATCTGACATGAATTGCCGAAGCTTGTCAGCTCCTAGGGCTTTCATGAAGATGTTGGTTGTTTGAAGATTCGTGTTGATGTGTAGAAGGTCGACATCTCCGGCCTGAACATGCTCTCGAATGAAGTGATAGTGCACTTTGATATGCTTTGTGCGTGCGTGGAACAACGGGTTCCGAGCCAAATATATAATGCTCATATTGTCGTAGTAAATGGGAGTCGAATCCTTGATGGGAACGCCCAAATCCTTCAAAATCCTCTTGAGCCATACGGCTTCACATGCAACTACGGTTGCGCCCATGTATTTGGCCTTTGTACTCGAAAGTGCGACAGTAGGCAACTTCTTACTACTCCAAGATATTGCTCCGCTACCGAGCGAGAAGACAAATCCGGAGGTCGATCGTCGATCAACTTTGTAGCCTACCCAATACGCGTCTGTGTACCCTTCGAGTCATATTGGTGTGGTCGATGCGTAGAGAATGTCGTAATCCATTGTGCCGCTCACGTATCGTAATACTCTCTTAGCGCAATCGAAATGGATATCTCGTGGAGTTTGCATGAATTGGCTAAGGAGTCCAACTGGATAGCTAAGGTCGGGTCGAGTGATCGAGAGATAGATGAGGCTCCCGATCAATTGACGATATTGGGTCAGCTCACACTCACACATGATAATGGAGCTCCTTCATGTCTGTCATCTCGAATTTTCCGGAGAGGAGGGACTTGACCTTGTTGATGTCGACTAAACTTTCACCTCCAATGACCAGATCATCCACGTATAGGATGATGACAATTAGGCTTCTAGAGTCGTGTCGTACGTAGAGGGAGTTGTCGGATTTCGACATTCGAAAGCCGATTTAATGAAGATATTGCGTAATCTTCAAATGCCATGCACGCGGTGCTTGCTTGAGGCCGTAGAGTGGCTTCTTGAGTTGGCAAACAACTTTCGAATGAGTACGCGATTCGAAGCCGGGTGGTTGTACCATGTACACCTCCTCTTCTAATTCTCCTTGAAGAAAGGTGTTCTTGACGTCCATTTGGTGGAGGTGCCACCCTTTTGCCGCTGCAAGTGTGATCACGGTCTACACCGTCGTCATCTTTGCCACCGAGGCAAAGGTCTCTTCATAGTTGACTCCATGTGTTTGTGCGTATCCTTTCGCTACGAGTCGAGCTTTGTAGTGGTTAACGGAGCTATCGGCATTATACTTCACCTTGTAGATCCATCTGCAACCAATTGCCTTCTTGTGCAGTGAGTGGGGAACGAGATCCCATGTCTCGTTGTTGCGTAGTGCACGCATCTCCTCGTTCATTGCTTCGACCCATTGTGGGTCTTTCACAGCTTCGGAAAAGGTTTCCGGCTCCCATATTGTTGCCACCGTCATCATAAATGCGTAATGGTACGCCATGTACTCATCGTAGCCGAATCGGCTTACAGGGTTCTTTTCACGGGTGGATCGATGGAGCTTCTCGTTTGTGGATTCTAAGGATTTCTTCACTCCATTTTTCCGGATGTCAAGGCCTTCGAACTCACTATCGAGGGAGTGAGGATGCCGTCAAAATGATCGTCTTCATACTCTGGCATTTTCGCCTTCCCTTTGTCCAGCTTCAGACTCGGCCGAGATGTGCTTTGATCGCTTGGGGGCTCTTGTGGCGCACTAAGCCTTGTTGTAATTCGGCTTTCTTCGGCTTCGAGCCAATCTTCGGCTTCTAACTCTATTTCGGTGGAATCCGGGTTGAGCGGAATCGAAGTCGAAGTTGTCTCTGGTGCGTACCAAGATGCGGACTCGTCGAAGACGACGTCTCTACTTACTCGAGATTTTTGAGTTGAGGGGTTATAGCACTCGTACCCCTTTTGCTCTAGTGAGTATCCTACGAGGATACATTTCTCCGACTTCGGGTTGAGCTTTTGTCGCTTCTCGTCGGGGATGTGCACGTACGCAATGGAGCCGAATATTCGAACATGCGATAGGTCCGGCTTCTTTCCGAAAAACTTCTCGTGCGGAGTAAGTTCGTGCACACCCGATGTCGTACACCGATTCATGTGGTATACGGCCGTGTTAGCCGCTTCTGCCCAATACGACTTCGGCAGGTGCTTTTCGTTCATCATGGCCCATGCTACTTCGAGGATGTGCCAATTCTTTCGTTCGGCGACTCCGTTTTGTTGTGGCGTATGTCGACACGAAAACTCTCATTGAATTCCTTCTTTTCATAGAAAAACCCAAAATTCATTAGAGAAGTACTCATTGATTCCATCCGACCAAAGCATTGTACATGTCGGCCCGTGGCTTTCTCGACTTCATTCTTAAATTTTTGGAAGTGTCCGAACACTTTGCTCTTTTGCCGCATGGGGTAGATCCAGGTGTGCCTGGAGAAGTCATCAATGAAGGTCACATAGTATCGGGATCCGCCGAATGTAGCCGTCTGAGCCGGACCCCATACATCGGAATGAATTACGTTGAGTATGTCTTTGCTCATGTTCCACTCCTTCGGAAATGGGTGCCGATGTTGCTTGTCGAATTGGCAAGCGACAAACACGCCTTCAATCTCTTTCTCTTTGAAGGTCGGGAGTCCGATGAAGACTCCTTTCGATTGCATCGCCTTGAGCTTTTGGAGGTTGATATGGTCAATCTGCTTGTGCCATAACTCTATGTCGGACTCAACTTTCGTGCCTTTTGCGAACATGGCCGATTTCATCTCGTGCGAGTCGAGAATGAACATTTGGCCCTCTCTTCGTCCGCGCACGATGAGTCGGCCCTCTTTTTCGATGAAGCAACCGCCTTGATAAAATCGAACTTGCATTCCTTGCTCTACAATTTGGCCGACGGAGACCAATTTCTTCATGATAGTTGGTACATGCAAGACATTCTTAATGTAAGTTTGCTTACCTTCTTCTCCAAACGGAACATTGCCGATGTACCGAATCGGATGCGTAGTGTCGTCTCTAGTTTCGACATAGCCGGGTCGTTCCGACTCTCGAAGTTCTCAAAACCATTCTTGATGAGACGTTGTCGTGACGATTTTCGGCTACGGTGTGAAATCGAGTGAGACAAATAAACCAAGGATGTGCAACATTGCACATGCACTTAGCAAATAAACCTAAGGCCTAGTGGCACTTGAGTTCATACAGAGGAGTGCAAGCAAGGTTTGAACCTTGCACCTCTAAGATACAAGATGATTGCCTTACCATTAGGACAACTATCATATAGTGTAGATTCTATGTATTTCCTTTTTATATATGAATTATAGATGAAACAACCATAGAAAACCATGTGCACAAAACCATGGTTCTAAACCCATGGTTTGTGCATGACATAAGCAAAACCGTGTGCACAAAACCATGGTTTTAGCCCATGGTTTTGTGCATGTCACAAGCATGGAAAGACCTATAAAAGCCTCTAGTTGGGCTTGTGTAAGGGGGGCTCAATATGTGATATCACCAACACCATATCATCAATATAATTATATTTGTCTTTATCTTCTTCATATTTTTCTACTTTTCAAGTGTACAATCTTTCTTCTTCTCAAGTAAACCAATTTCACCTAATTTTACATTGATCATCATCTCTTCGATAATTCTGCAAACATCCTCCCCAGTCCAAGACCCCGGTGGTCGCTCGAGTAGCACACGCACGTGCGAATCTTCGCAACATCATTTGGCGAATCTTCGCAGCAAGGGAGGACGAAGATGGATGGCGAATATCTCATGGAGGCAATGTCAAAAAGGATGGTGGAGTTTCTGAGAGAAGGTAAAAGAAGAAATGAAGCCCAACAAGCCGTCGACAGGGTAGTCGAGCGAGTGAGCTACTTCAACGGCGGCGAATTCCAAAGTTTTCTAAAAGTCTACAATGCGGAGATGGATTCAAATGGTGTGGACGAAGTTATGAGGCTGGAGTGCTTTTGTCGGGTGGTGTCTCAACCGATCTTCAAAGATGTAAAAGAGCTTCTAGAAGCTCATGATTCGTGGGCGACTTTCGAGAAGGCTTTATTGGAGGAATATGGCTATGAGAGACTAAAGGGACGAGATCTACACAACTTCGACCAATGGGTGACATCGGCGAAGACCTACCAAGGCGCGACACAAGCATTCGTAGACTTCGAGTGTCGTTTTTCTCAACTGTCGGAGCGGGAACAATGATTGGTGGGGGTCGATAAGGCCCTTATGTTCGTGAAGTCAATCGATCGAATGGAAAGGATGGCCATCGGCCTCAAACTCGAAGAAGATGACGGTGCAAATGGCCTCATCAAGAATTGGAGCAAAGTGGAAAGTGTATGCCGACTACACGATAAGGGGCGAGCGAGAATATCGACGACAACAAGACGGCCCATGAGGGACGATCGAAGAGGGGTGAGATGCAACAATGCTCCACCAACAAAAGAAATAAAGCTTAAAAGGGAGACAAAACCGAGGCGAATGGTGATCGAGGAAGAAGAGACCTCCCAACAAATGCGGGTTAATGAAGTGGCCAATACAATGGCTCAGGTTCGGTATGACGGTACCGAGAGAGAAGGTGCGAAACAAGTCACCTTCTTGTCTTACGAAGAAACGACGGCCAAGGAGGAGGCCGATGACTCGAGGACGGCGAACGCCACTTTGAGGGAGGATAAATGTTTCAGAACACGCATTGTGTATGAAACATCGGGTGATGAAGGTGCAAGCATGAGAAAAGCTTGCATGATCGAGGGAGATAAAGTGTTTGAGTCTGAAGAGATTGAGGAGGTAGCCATGACAAACGACATCGAGTCGGAGGTGGCTATGGACGAGTCGACAACGGATAGCCATGTCAAGACTTTCTCCACACTTGTTCCAGAGACTTCGGCGGTTGCGCCTGTGTGCCAACATGAGACCGGAGAGACGGAAGGTGGTGACGAGAAGACGAAGGCCCAACACAAAGAGGAAGAAGATCGAGGAAGAAAGAATATCCCCACACCTATTCTAGAGACTTCGGCGGTTGTGCACGTGCGCCAACGTGAGACCAGAGAGACGGAATGTGTCGACGAAAAAGCGGACGACCGGAAGGGTGATGAGGAAGCCAAGGATGAAGCCGCGGTTGAGTTCGATGGAGAGGCGGCATGCGGGACGGAAGGAAGAGTCGAGAACCGGTTGAACCAGAAGACGATTCGGTCGGGATTCCGGCCCGAACGAAGGAAGATCCACATGGGAGATGATCGACCGGGGCCGACCCGGACGAAACTTGATTCGGAGGAAATCGATCGGATGATCCCGATCCAAAAGGGGGCCGACCTAGCCAAAATCAATCGGTCGGGCCCAACTCGGCAAAATGCGAATGCAGACGAAGGCCAACCGAGCCAAGAAGCGATCGGCGGAGACCGATCCGGACAAGGGCAAACCTGGCATAATCGGAGATCGACACGAACGATCCACAACACCCAAGTGAAGACGGTGAGTGCGAGGAGTGGCCAGGAGTCCAATCGAAGGACACGCACAGTGGACGAAGGAAGAGCAGTCGGATCAACGACATCATTCGGTAGATCTACTACAACCGATCAGGGAAGAAGGTGTGAACGCCGAGTATGGTGGATCGGGTGGCTACGATGGTTCGGTTGGAAAGATTGCGCATACTCGAAGTGGAAGACGAAGTCAGACGAGGTCGACGAGCGTGCAGAGGAACTCGGTTGATCACCGTTGCCAAAGATCTCACCTCTTCACCTTTCTCGGCACATACCGGAGGATGTGCGGGTTTGGTGGGGGTGGATGTCGTGACAATTTTCGGCTACGGTGTGAAACCGAGTGAGACGAATAAACCAAGGATGTGCAACATTGCACATGCACTTAGCAAATAAACCTAAGGCCTAATGGCACTTGAGTTCATACAAAGGGGTGCAAGCAAGGTTTGAACCTTGCACCTCTAAGATATAAAGATGATTGCCTTACCATTAGGACAACTATCATATAATATAAATTCTATGTATTTCCTTTTTATATACGAATTATAGATGAAACAACCATAGGAAACCATGTGCATGACATAAGCAAAACCGTGTGCACAAAACCATGGTTTTAGCCCATGGTTTTGTGCATGTCACAAGCATGGAAAGACCTATAAAAGCCTCTAGTTGGACTTGTGTAAGGGGGGCTCAATATGTGATATCACCAACACCATATCATCAATATAATTATATTTGTCTTTATCTTCTTCATATTTTTCTACTTTTCAAGTGTACAATCTTTCTTCTTCTCAAGTAAACCAATTTCATCTAATCTTACATTGATCGTCATCTCTTCGATAATTCTGCAAACATCCTCCCTAGTCTAAGACCCCGGTGGTCGCTGGAGTAGCACACGCACGCGCGAATCTTCGCGACAACGTCATATGGTTCGAGGCACCAGAGTCGACGAACCATACGTCTTCCGAACCTGAGGCACTAGTTGAAGTAGAAGCCAACATAGAATTTGCTCTATGTCTCATCACGAACATTCTGCCACGATCGTCATAGTCAGAGTTGGTGGCGTAGTTGGTGAGTTGTCGGCTAGTGGAAGTCGACTCGCGTATCTTCTTACGACATTCTTCTTCGTGGTGACCGATTTTTCCACAATATCCGCATTCGACTAAGTTTTGTCGACTCGAACCGGAATGGAAGCTCCCCCTTCTTCCGAAGGTTCCTCGATGGCTTCCGTCTTGATGCTGAAATTGGGAATTGTTTTCGTCAGTCGGGCCTCGTTCGCCTTGTCCTTGGCCGAATCGGCCTCTTCTTGCACGGACGCGTCCTCTTCCTCCGTCCAAATGTGTGTAGAGCATGTGGCCTTCTAAGGCGTTGCTCCTTGTTCGAACATGATTTTCTTCGACTAACAACATGGATTGAAGATCGAAGAAGGAAGGTGGATTCTCTCGTGCTAGTAGGGCGGTCCGCATCACGCTGAACTGTGGTGCAAGGCCGCCGAGGCATATTTGCACCATTTCGTCATCCTCCACATTGACGCTTATCGAGCCGAGTGCATCACAAAGCTCCTTGATCTTCAAGGTGTAGCTTGTGATGGACATATCCCGTTGTTGAATGTTGTTCAACTCTTGGTGGAGTTGAAGCTTTCTCGCGGTTGTGTTGGCGGTGAAAATCTTTCGTAGATTCTCTCACGCTTCCTTTAGAGTTTCAGCTTCTCGAATGTAGCCGAGCATGTGGTTGTGAACACATGTCGCCAAGCAATACATCACTTGGCTTGCCGCTTGCTCCCAAGTTGCTAGTCGGCGTCTTTCGGGTCAGGTCGGTTTTCTAGTGCTCCCTTGATGTAACCCTAATAGCCTTGGCTGACAAGGTATTGGTGCATCTTGTACTCCCAAGATGCGAAGTTGTTTTGGTCCAACTTCTCGCTAGGGAGAGCGCTCCCATTTGAGTATTCATTGTCGATTAAGCTTCCTTTCTTCTTTTCCTTTTGTCTCGAACACAAGCTATGTAGTGGTACTACGATAACGATGAACTGGTTCTTCTTGAACGTCGGCGTAGAACACAACACACGCGGATGGGCTAGATCGAGCTACCAAGCCGCTTTGATACCATGTAAAGAATCGATGGTGATTCTTTTGCAGGGGAATAGATATGTGTGTTATGTGTGTGTGTGTGTGTGTGTGTGTGTGTGTGTGTGTGTGTGTGTGTGTGTGTGTGTGTGTGAGAGAGAGAGAGAGAGAGAGAGAGAAATAGAGTAGAGAAGAGAACACAAGATAGATAAGCAAGAGAAATAAAATACTCAAGAAGAAGAAGATGTATATTTCACAAGTAGAATGGAGATACAAAGTTGGAGCATTACAAGGAGTCACAACCAACATAGTATGAAGTAGGAGGGTGCTTTATATAAGGTCACCCTCTCTCTTCATTACCTCATTACAACTTCCACTCTCTCCCTAGAACCTTGAGGAATGTGAAGACTCATAGTCATGGGGAATATGGAACTCATTAGTTATGTGTCATAGAATATGATTCTATGACACATAGTTTAATGTGTAGAGAGTGGTATGACTCTTGACCTTTGAGTGCACATAGATTCTCAAATGTGTGTTCACACGTTGCACTATGTTGAGCTTGATTCTCAACAGGATGTAACAGAGGGTGGGGGGGGATAGTTATTAATGTAGTGTATGAACCTTACACTCAACATGAAGCCTAGGGTTGAGAGTAGAGAGGAGGGCCAACAACATCGCCAACTACAAGGGATGACATGGTGTGTAGGGGGCAGTGGAGTGCCACAACAACGCATGTGCATTGATTGGCATGCACCTCTCTCCCTCCAATTACCTTGCAAACCCCCACGAACGGTTACACCTATGAAGGAGAGAACCTTAGTGCACAAAGCCGCCCTGCACGATAGAACTCGTGATCTCAATCAATCGGCAGAACCCTTTCGGGGGGGGGGGGGGGGGGGGGGACATTTATGCGAAACAAATCCACACACACATAGGTCTCACAAAACCTTAGTGCACGGAAAAGCGCGACCACCCTGCAAGTGCCATGAGGACACAAACATGTGCTTGTCCAGGGAGAGAGGCGGGCCCCAGGCAACGAAGTGGCACATGAGGCGTGTGTACACAAGAAAGAGTGAGTTGGCAGGTTCCACGAGGACACCAAAGCATTCGTGGCCGAGTCAAGGCAAAGAGTAAAAGTGTGAGTAGGTAGTTCGTATGCGTATGTATATGTATATGTATGTATATATATATATACACGCATGTATGTATGTATGTATGTATGTATGTGAGTTGTTAGGTGCCGGTGGTTGTGTGGGGATAAATCCATCTTCAAATTAGAAGTGTGTTGAACGGCAAGCAAAAGAAGAAGAAGAAGGCAAAAAAGCGGAAAGGCAAAAGGCAAAAAGCAAAACGCAAAAAAGGGAAGAAAAAGCAAAAAGCAAGAAGTGATCGTTTGAGCGCCTCGCTCTCTTCCTTTTTCATTCTCTCGTTTTCAAAAATAACAACACACGCACTCAGAACTCTCAACCAACAAACAACAGAGAAAGAGAGAGAGAGAGAAAGAAGGAGAAGCAGAAGCAGAAGCAGAAGAAATTACACAGAAGAAGCATTGTTTTTTCTGTTTGTGTTTAAATTGGTTTCTCCAGAAACAGAGAGATTCCTTCTTCTTCCTCCCTCCCACAAGTAAACAAATCAAAAACAAGAACTCACTCTGTTTTCAGTAAAAAAACCCTAAACTCCTCTTCTGTTCCCTTTGGTAGGTCTATGATGATGAATTCTAGAACGCCCACCAGTGCTAAGAAAATCCCTCTTAATGTAAGTTCTCTTTCCTCCCTTTTCTTTGCATTTCGCCTCATTTATGCCCTAATAATTTGAACGCATTTTCTGTGCAAATCCCGTCCCTATATACCCATTTCTTTTTGGCTTTTCTGTTTCTGTGCATTTTTAGCTGTTGTTTCTGACGTGTGGTGGTGCCCCTGTGCACGCATTAATGCTAAAGGTGGACACCATATTTTCCATTGCTACTTTAAGGGTTTCATTAGAGTCTGATTTAACGATTAAAATGTCTGATTTCATGCTTAAAATGTCCGATTTGACGCCTAAAATGTCCGATTTGATGATTAAAATGGCAGTTTTGGTGCGGAGATTAACGCGTATGTGTGACCTAGTAGTTTTAACTGCTTCTGCGCAGCTCTTGACTGTGATCTGAGATGCTTAAAGTGTTTTTGTCGATGCTTCACATGCGTGACACATATGTTTTAACTGCTTTTGGATCTCTCTTGACTCCGATTTGATGCCTGGAATGTATGAATTAGATGCTCCCATGGTCTGATGTGAAGCTTCAAAATGTTTGATTTGATGCTCAAAATATCTGATTAGATGATTAAAAGGACTGATTTTCGGAATGGTCAGTTTTCTTACTGTAACTAGTATCAGTAATCATTCAAGGAGTCATTGTCTAATAATTTTTCTGATTTCCACACGTGGACATCTACTATATGATTCGATTTACATATGATCTCATAGATTGCACATTCTTATTCTCATTTCAGAAGGAGAACCGTGAAGCTCCGACAGACAAGAAGAGGAAGATCGGAAGGGACATATTTGGTGTTAGGGTGATGTCAGAGCCGAGGGTGCGTGTCCGCCAAGCGTTCTCGTCGGTGAATGCCCGAGAGAACGACCCATCTGCCACACCAAGCCAACCTGAATTTGGTTCAACATGTGAGATTGGTGGCATCACCCCTGTCATGTTGAGCAAAGAGGATATTGATGCTTTAATCAACTTGAAGATGAAAGGGAAGAACAAGTTTGATTTCAAAGTAAGTTTCCTTGATCTTTGTTTATGCTAATGGCATAATACTACCTATCTTGCGGTTTGATTCGAGTATACTAAACGAAAAGGCATTGTTGGTTATGAAATTCTTATGAATGGTCGACATTTCATGATTCTGGGACTATCCAAGAGCTTGATCTTAGAAAATTAAGATGTAATTCTAATTAATATTTGGTGGAATTCATCCTTTAGGGTAAATCGGAGCAAATGATGGACTACATAAAAAAGCTTCGTACATGTATACGAGGACTTCAAGAATCGGAAGCATCTCAAATGTCGCAAAAGGAGTCTCTACAAAACCAACTGAATGAAGAAAGACGAGACCGAAACCTTGCAGGTTGTATATTCTTCTGTTATGCTATGTCATATAGTCTACCACTAATTTGAAGATATCCTGATGCATTAAATAATTTGTGCTCAAATCAACAGAAGATAGGTTCAAGCTGAAGCAGGAAGAGCTCGAGAAAAGCATTTCTGCGTTGAAAATCATGCGTGGAGCATTGGAAGAAAAGCTACACGATTCAGAAGCTCAGGCAAAGGTATCCATCATGGTTGATTGATAGATGTAATAATGCATATTATCCATGGTTGATAGCAATTTAGACTTATATTCATCAATGATTCATTCATTCATTTGTGTATTTTTACAGTCGCTCCTCCAGGATCGAGAGAAGGACTTAAAAGCATTGGAAAAAGCAAAGAAAGAGATAGACTGCCTGAGAGAAGAGTCAGAGAACCATCAAAAGGATTCTGAAAATGCAGCACAACAGGTAATGCATATGTATTTATGTATATATATATATATATATATATAATGATCAAATTCTCTATTATTTACTAATACAACGAAAATTTATTCATTTCTGATTACAAGATGATCGGCAATCACAATTGAAATTATACCTGGAATGAGATGGAATTTTCATCTGCAGTATTCTGAAATTTTTCTATATGTCAATGCAGGTTGTTGCCTTGCAAGACATAAATAAGAGATTACAAGAGTATAACACTAGCTTGCAAACATATAACAGTAAGCTGCAAACTGATGCTGCAGCAGTCACCGAGAATCTCTGCCGGATTCAGAAAGAGAAAACAACCATGGTGGAAACCCTAAGCAGCTTGAGGGGTCAAAATACTGCTCTTCAAGAGCAACTTAATCAGTCTAAGGTTGATTAATTGGATAGACTTGTGCCTTATGCTCAAAATTTATTGTGTTGCAACATATCCATTCATTTGCTTTTCCTTTTGTAGGTTTCTCTCCATGATGTCACCCACCAGAAAAAACTTCTTATAGAGGATAAAGAGAAACTTCAAGCTGAACATCAACGAACACTTGAAAATGCAAAGCAGGTGGCAAACCAATTGGAAATACTTACCCAAGAGAATGCTAGACTCAAGGAGACCACTGGAAAATCAGAAAGGGAAGTGGAGATGCTTAACCAAAAGGCAACAATTCTGGAGGTTTTTGATGCTCTGTCTGTTGTAGTTATACATGCTTATGTGCTTGCTAAAACTATTTGATGTCTCCTACTGAATACACGTTTACATCTTTAATCAGGAGAAAAATGCCTCTCAAGCAGAAGAGATTATGTGCCTTCATACTAAACTTGACATAACTAATCGGAAACTGCAGGTAAGATCATATCTTTTGTGGTACATTGAGTTGTCTTCTGCTCGACTACGTACATATTGGTGTTGAATGCATGTTCATATGTAGGTTAAATGCATACGTGCAATATCCATGTTTTCTGTAACATATAACTGTGTGTGCGAGTATGAATTTGGCATACATAGATTGCATGGATCCAGTCATGGATCTCCCAAAAGAAATGTCTCAAACAAAATTGTTTATTCTTGCGATGTGCATTGTACTTTGTCAAAGTTTTTCACATCAAACATGTCAGATTGATTTTACTGGTGTGTAAATACAGGTAGCAGAAAATGCTGTACTGCAATATAGAAATGTGGGGGCAGAAAAGATGGTTGCAATGGAAGAGTTGCAAAAACTTCTCTCTGAAGCAGAGGCTAGGATTTCTGAGGGAGAACTACTTAGGAGAAAACTTCACAACACAATTTTGGTATGTTGTTTGCTCAGATGGAACTGGCATTTTATGAATTTCAATAGAGATGCAAAGCGTGAATCCTGAAAAAAAAAATCTGTAAATTGTTTTCCAGGAGTTGAAAGGTAACATACGAGTCTTTTGCCGAGTGCGCCCATTGCTTCCCGATGATGAGAGTTATTCAACAGAAGAACCACCTGCTGTTCAATATCCAACTTCAACTGAACTACTTGGGCGTGGGATTGAACTTGTTCAAGCCCAAGGTCTCTAAATAAACCCAATTTAGTGCTGTAATGAGTGTAAAAGGTGCTACAGAAAATGACACTTGGGGAAATTTTTTGTTCTCGCCAGGGCAGAAGTATGGGTTTTCGTTTGATAAAGTCTTTGGTCCAGAAGTGGGGCAAGAGGATGTATTTGTGGAGATTTCTCAACTAATTCAAAGTGCTCTTGATGGGTACAAGGTTTATCTCCTTATCATTTAATCCTTTTTGTTTCAAGGCTGTTAAAATGATCCAAAGAGGCCTTCGGAATATGCGATTGAGACAGATAGAGAGAGAGAGAGAGATATGGTTATCTTCTTCTTTGTAGGTATGCATCTTTGCATATGGACAGACTGGATCAGGAAAAACACACACAATGTTAGGTAATCCTGATGATCCAGAACAGAGAGGAGTGATTCCGAGATCTTTGGAACAGATCTTCGAAGCTAGTCAAGCCTTAAATGCTCAAGGATGGAGCTTCCGTATACAGGTTCACTACACATGCTGAAATACACTATTTCAAGATTTCTAAATAAATAGCTAATTTCAGTATTTTGATCCATGTAGGCATCTATGTTGGAGATATACAACGAGACAATTCGAGACTTATTGTCATCAAATGTAAAGGTTGAGACACCTAGTAAACCTTTTGTTGTTTCACATGATCAGAATGGGAATACTAGTGTTTCTGATCTTACGTTGATTGAAGTAACAACATGGAAGGAAGTCTCTTCTCTTTTGCGTCGTGCTTCTCAAAGCCGGTACCAGTTGTTTTGTTCATCTTGATTAAAAAATTATTGCTTAATTTGTGACATGGGCTGATTTATATGAAGTGTCATGAACATGTTAGATCCGTAGGGAAGACAGCTATGAATGAACAATCGTCCAGAAGTCATTGTGTGTTTACTCTACGCATTTCAGGTCTAAATGAGGTAAGTGTAAGAAATAAAAAAGGTAGTTGAAATGTAAAATTGAAGCAACATATCATGTGCAACATCATCAATACCAAAACAGATCCTTACACATTCTCATGAATACACATGATGTATATTTTAATCCACTAATTCGAATGGGTTAAGTGGTATTGTCTTATTCGAAATTCCATGTGTGTTGATTGATTTCATGCAGAGGATAGACCAAGAAGTCCATGGAGTACTAAATCTGATTGACTTAGCGGGAAGTGAGAGGCTATCTAGAAGTGGATCTAGTGGCGATCGTCTCAAAGAGACACAAGTATATACCATGTTACATTGTGATCAAACGTGGGAATAAAGAAATGCACCTGATAGATCAATCTCTGATACTATTACATTTTTACAGGCCATAAACAAAAGCTTGGCAAGTTTGGGAGATGTAATTGTAGCAATTGCGAACAGAGATCAGCATATTCCATACCGCAACTCGAAGCTGACCTATCTTCTGCAGGTATGTATAGACACACATGTGCACGCCTACACACAAACACACATTAACATACATAGATATATGTTTTTTTTGTTTAAGAAGTAACAAAAATGCAATATATGATTGTAAGTGCTATTTTTTATATGTCAGCCTTGTCTTGGTGGGAACTCGAAAACGCTTATGTTTGTGAACATATCCCCTGATGCAAAGTCGACAAATGAATCTCTATGCTCACTCAGGTTTGCATCGAAGGTGAATGCATGCGAGATTGGGGTGCCACGCCGCAATACACAGATGCGGTTGAACGGCCCTAATTGAAATCAACAATTGCACTCAAGAATGAATGCATGCTTTGAAGCTCAATTGTTTGATGAATTTGACTGAGCTAACCAAACTAACTATATATTAATATATATATATATCTCATCAGGTGCCTCTCCAACATGACTTAGTTGTAGAGGTGCTGCTTACATTTGAACAGAAAGTGATTGATTTTTCGAGGATTTGGTTCATTGTCATCACATATATAGCCTAGGCAACATAGCTTGGTTGCGGAGGTTTTGGATTCAATCACTATTTTTTCCACTTTTATGTAATGGATGAGGATTTAAGATTATGTTATGGATACAATGTATAGAAGTTGTAAATGACTTGGCACATTGCTGAAACATTACAAACAAAAAGGAATGTACCTTGAGAATGTATGGAACTGACATTCTGAAATGAAGACAGTCTTGTCAAATTTTGAATTTTATGCACTTTCTTCGTATACACGACCTGGCATGTTCTGTCTGTCTGTTTTAGGTGTTTATCAAACTAGGTTTTGTAATGAGTTTGATTGACCATTTTGATTCAATAGCAATGGCTAAGGCATATTTTATTTATTTGCATCATTTGTTACATTAATCTTGACATTATTTTGACCCAGTAACTACAGCCAATCTTGCCATTAGTCACAATAGAGCCATATCCTTACAGGTAAAAACTTAACAGGTACTAGAAATCAACCCACATATGTTGAGATCATGAAATGTTATTAATTTGTTAAATGAAAGATGGTATTATGAAGTTTTTACCCAAACAAGCGGAAAGATTTCTTGCAAAAAAACATGGTGAGAGATAGGGATTAATCATGACATGGTATTAAATCATTTCTGGAATGATATGAATTACACATCAAGCAAAGACATGGTAGGAGATGGGGATCGATCGTGCAACCTTGTTTGGTTGTTTGTCAACGGGGGATTGATCATGCCTTTGGAGACAATAAAAGAGCAAGGCAACAAACAACAAGAATATTGATGGTTGTTGGAAGAAGACATCATTCTTCCCACTTGTATTTATAAAGACATTTGTTATAAGAAGGAATCATTATCCCCACTGTATTTATACAGATGGTTGTTGGAAGAAGCCATCCCTAAATAGACCAAAATAAAGTAAAAAGAAGGAAAATAAATTGGATAGAAGAACTCGTCCCATACCGTCGGATATTAGGATGATCAATACCTTGCAAGAGATTAACACCTTCGTCATGATGAAAGCCTAGCCCACACACAATTGTCTATGATAGCAACCTTCCGACATAATGTGCTTATGAGGGTAGCTAAGCCTCATATTTATACCTCTTCCTAGGAAAAGACTCTCCATTCATTGGTTGTCCAAATCATGATAGTGCATGCACCTATCATTCTTTCTCTCCAATCACATTAGTTCCTTTTTAACATTCGTGAACATACCCTTAACTTATGTAAATATTAGTGACCTACCCTCACCTACGTTATGTATACATAACAACAATGAACCAACAACATATAGTCTCCATGTAACACATTTTTAGAACTTTGAAGAGGATCTATGGTAACACATACATATGATGATTATGCCAAAAAGAGCCATGTTTGGTCATCTAGAGTTTCACAAATGCCTCCAATGATTTTGTACATGCGACTTTACATGGCTCTTTCATTTCTAAAGAGTGTTATGAACTCTTGTCCCTTTGGTTTCAAGGGTTATTGTGGAGGTAGAGCTTGCCAATCACCTCTTAGGATTTGTATGATGGGAATATTTCGACAAAACCATAAATACCCAAGAGTTGTCTAAACTAAATTGAGATGTTACATGGACACTTTAATGCTTATGAACAACTTCCCATCAACCTTTTTCAAACAAGGTGTTTTCCTTTATGTTTATTTCTACTTGAAGAATGTGACACCTACAAACCTTACGTAGTTTGTTTCACGGTGATCCACGTGTACTAACATGAAATCGTAGCTAGTTGCTAATGTGCTCATTTGCTACTAATACCGGATAAGAATAGTACCAAGAAACATAGACCCTACCCACTAATTTTCAAGGGTTTTGAAAAAATTTAAGTTCATGACCAAGGTATTTAAAATATTTGCCCAAATATAAGCAAGGATTTAAGGTAGTTTTTGAAAAAAAAAATCTAAGAACGATGGATTGAAACTCAAACTTTAGTCTTCTTTTAAATGGTTTAATGGCTACTACATTTGCGCAACCATTTACAATTAAATGTTTTTTAATTTAATGAGATACGAGATGTATAATAACCAACCACATTTTTACTCTGACAGAAATAGGAATTAGCACTTGTTACATGTTTCCCATAACATCCAATGCTTATTGCCATTGATCTTTTTGTGAATACATTTGAGTGTTGGAAGGCCCTAAGCACGCAGTGAAGCGGAAATAAGTGTAGTAATAGAAGAATGATGAATGAAAAGGAAGAAAAGTACATGTATGTGATGAGAGAAGATTAGGGTAATTAGGGAGAAAAGGAAAACCAGCACAAGGAGGGGGAGAGAGAGTTTTAAAGAAATAAAATAGGTTGAAGGAAGGAGAATAAGTACATCAATTTTGGTCCTTTGGAGATGACGGGCATCGATCCCGTTACCTATCGCATGCGAAGCGATCGCTCTACCATTTGAGCTACATCCCCAATCACACTCTATCTACCTCACAATTACTATATAAATGATATACAAAACACTTTATAACTATAGACATATCATTATAATTAAAGCTAGCCTCGTGGCGTCATGAATGAAGCCCTAATTTATTGCCACAATTTTTTGTGATCAATGGGCTATAAACCTGCCGCCATTCGTGCGAAGTTTGTGGAATGTGATTATCTCTATCTCATAGCCTTCGCTTATAGCTTAACCATTGGTTCTAAGAAAAGATGCGTACAACAATTGGTATTTTTGCGCGATCACTTTTGTTTTGTGGTCTTTTTGTCCCCAAATCTCTCAATTCCGTAGGTGACTTTGTTTATCGATCATTGAGGAATGGTTAAATCATAACATGTCAAGATCTCGCACTCATTATTGTAAATAAAGGCCTAATGAATCTTGCCTTTCAACTCAAAGTAAAATGGTTCCACATGAGCTATATCAAAGCACCTCGTCCAATTTTAGATCTCGCCATTTCAAATGTTAGATCAATGCAATGATCTAACATTATTGCCTAATGAATCTTGCCTTTCAACTCAAAGTAAAATGGTTCCACATGAGCTATATCAAAGCACCTCGTCCAATTTTAGATCTCGCAATTTTAGACCTCAAGATCAATGCAATGACGACAAACCCTAAACCGATTCGAGGACAGGAAGGTTCTCCTATTCTCGAGCAAGCCATTGATCGGATCGATTGTGCGAGCATGGGGATGGGTGAGGTGTAAAACCAACAGCTAAACTTGACGGTGAGGGCTCAGGTTCGATCCGATCGAATCGGGGAGTGGATGAGGGGGGGTTTGACAAGGGGATGTTGTGACGTGGTATTGGTTCGCCACGCTCTCTAGAACACGCCCGATGCAAAACGATAACATATAACATACACATAACATAATCATAGTGATTGATGAGTAGAGTACCCTAATTGTAACCTAACCCTAACATAATATAAGCACAATGATTAATGAGTAGAGAACCTTAATTATATAACCTAACAAACATAACACAACTGATTAAGCAAATAGTGATCGATGAGTAGAGTACCCTAATTATAACTTAAACCTGTTAACCAGACAATGGAATCATTGGATTGAAGTGCTTTGGGTCTTTAGAGCGAATTTGAGAAAAGGAAGACGAAGAAAAACAGAGAGGCAGAGGCAGAGACAGAGACAGAGACAGAGACATAGGTAGGAGGAGGGAAGAGGAGTAATGGCAGGAGGTAAGTTTGGGATCAAGATCAACCCTGAGCTCATCCTGAAGCTCACAGAGCCTGAGAAGAAGCCCCTTCCTCCCCCTCCTCCTCCTCCTCCTGCTCATCCCTTCTTCCCCAAGCAATCTCGCAAGAAACCTGTTGCTAAATCAACAGATGAGATTGATGGAAGAGAAGCAACGAAGCCTTCGCCGCCCATCAATCCAAAGCAAACCCTAATAATCCCACCCCAGGCCCTCGCACGTGCCCCTCCTCCTCTCCCCCCTCCTGCTGCGGATGAGGTTTTGCTTCCTTTCAAGAAGACAGTGGCAGAGTGTGAAGAATTACTCGAAAGGTTGAAGACCCAGGAGAGTGAGGAGCGGCGATTGATCCAGGAGAGAGCCCGTGAACTCAGCCGGAAGGAGTATCAGGCCCCTCGTCCTAAACCTTTGCCTTGCCCCCAAGAGAAGAAAGATTGTATCGATTGTCTGAGTGCGAACCCTAATGATCCCCTCAAGTGCCGAGATAGTGTGAAAGCGTATGCTCTTTGTGCGCAGCAAGTCCGACATCGATTCGTCTCTTCCTCTGGATTTAGCTCAAACCCTCAGGTCAATTCATGATTTCATTGTGTTTCTTTTGGTTCTCATGGCGGTGTTTTTGAATTTGGCAAAAAAGGATTGAAAAAGAATAAGGATTTCTTCGTTTTTTTCTGGTGTGTTTCTGTTCGGATTCTTTTGTTGTATGGCGAAAGTTCTAAGGAGGGGGGAAAAGAACAAGTAAAAATAAGGTTTGATTTCCCATATGCGGTTAACTATTGGGACTTGGTTTTGGTAAAGACTGCAATTCGTGCAGTTTATCACAATGATATGCATCCATCCTTTAAAACATGGACACAAATTTCTTTCTTACTTTATGTAATGGAGTGAATCTTGTTGTAACTCAGAACATTGTTTTTCTCACGAGAGTGTGAAAGTGAATGGATATACAAAGGAATTTATTTGAGTTATCCAATTTGCTTGTTGGTTCATTGAGTTTCACTTAAATTCAGGCAAGATGTGGTTTTTGTTTTCTTAGCCCCTCATCATTAGTTACATTCTTGCTAAGAAAGCAAACTTTTAAATAAATTTCAAAGCATAATTGCTGATGTAGAGTTCGTAATGTATCTATGTTCTATATCTCTACCATCAGATATAGTAACAATCAATTTGCTTGGTGTTTGATGATGGCTGATTGTGTTATAATGCACATTTGATGTTTTATCAATGGAGTTGATCATGGCATATGGAATGTTGTATGATGATATCATCTACCATGATTTAACAGAAATTTGGATTCAAATTTGAATGATTAAGCGAAATTATTTGGATTTCCAAGTGTAAGTTACATATGTATGAATGTGCATATAGTGGGCAACTTTGAATTCAGAGTAGATCATATATGATACGATTTGGTGATGGATTAATATTTGCTGAATGTTTCAATATTGTTGTTTGATAGTAAGTTTAACTGAAGACCAATACACGGTAGATGTATGCTTCAAATCTATGATTTGTTAGATATTTTAGTTCTTAAGAGACATACTATGAAGGTATGCGAAGATGCGTATTTGCAAGAACTAAAGTACTCCTAATGTGTGAACAATTTTCCAAACATAAGGCACATGTTTGATTCTAGTGCATGATACCAGGAAGCTGTCTCTCTCTGTCTTATCTATCTTCCATGCATTCTTTCAATTACTGTTTGGCTAGCTATTTTCTTTTGTCAAAAGCCATAACATTTATTTTCTCAATGTCTATTGATACATCTATCTATTAATGTGCCTCAATCAATACTATGTTTGGAGATGAACTTTCATGTGAGGTGGGCATTACTTAATGCAATTGATACAATCTGTTAAATCTTAATGGCTATTTGGATTCCTGTTTACTTATCTTACTCTTTGCATGTCTGATTTATTTCGTTGTATTTATATTCCGGCTTCTATTTAAGCTTACACTTTGTGGTGATGGTCATTGAGCATTCTATGCAAAGAACTCTAAAAAGCAATTTGCGAATGTCACGTCCTTCATATTTCGTGAGTTATTATTCTCTGAATGTGGTTGGAACTTCCTGAATGATTATAGTAGGCTGCGTTTTGTTAAGTTTGTTGATAAAATGTCTGGAAGTATAATAAGAACTTCTGATTGTAATAAGCTTTGGATGAGCACTATATGGTTTTCTCAAGCTCACAACCAGTAATCGTGGCAACACCTTGAAATGTTGACAGTACAGCATGTCCAAAGCAAGGTGAGAATCTTCCATCTCAAATGTTTTCATGGATTACTAAAAAGCACTGTTGGTTTGTGAGTCCTACTTCTTTCATGAGAATGTTGAAAAGATGGAGAGCTCTGTAGACATGTTAAGAGTTGGGTTTAAACCCTAAACCCTAATCAAAGGAGTTGCATAGCCAACATTGTGAAAAAGGAAGCATTACAAGTAGATTGCTTGAGTTGCTCGTCGAATGAAAAGTTCAATATTTCGAGGAAATGGTGGGTAAGTGATGTCTAGCATTCTTGACAATCCTCTTGAGTATTCGACGAGACTTTATATAATATGATTTCTCAAGGTGTGAGTGGTATGATAAGATAGGAAATTTGGACCTAGCGAGGAGGGCCTAATTCTGCAAAGGTTTTGTAACCCATGCATGTCTTCATAGACTTGCACTCAACGATTTGGAGGTTAATTGAGGTGACTAAAAACTGAGGCTTTATTAATACTAAAGGGCAATACATGAAGCTCACTTGGCCTGGGGGTTTAACCCTATATTTTCATGATTGCATGTATAATGCTCATGCACAACAAGTAAACCAAAAAAGGGATTGATAGAAGTAGGAGTAATCCATCAATCAAAATACAATAACTATTGAAAGAAAGGTTCCAATTAGTACATGCGGGGATAGCTCAGTTGGGAGAGCGTCAGACTGAAGATCTGAAGGTCGCGTGTTCGATCCACGCTCACCGCATTCTAATGTTGCCTTGTGTTTGTCTTCTCTCAGTTTTGGTATTTGTTCTTCTTATTCTTTCGTTGCTAAGAATGTTTATTTCCATGAGCTCATTAATTTATATAATTTGTTGTCTTCGTGTCCGAGTACGAATAATGTAGGCTGTTTTGGGCTCTTCCACACCTGTGAGAAGGAGAACACACATGACCAATAGTGAAGCATATCGTTGATCTAATATATCAGTTAAACGACAGTTCATGTATATTTCTCAAATAAAAATACATGTAAATTGTTGTGGATAGTGGTAACTCAGTGGCCCCAATGAGATTTTTCGGATTCACACTTACCAATGCCTTTTTGAGTATCGGAGAAATGGGTCTCATTCCACAACTACCTAAGGAGGGGCTCGAGAGTGGAGTCATATTTTTCATGGGGGATAACTTGTAACTACAACGATGCAACAAATGTTGATTGAAGGACAAGTTTAATACAATAGATGTCAATTTCGATTTGACACATTGGAGATTTGTGGCACTTGACAATTTGAGTTTGACACATAAAGATTGATAGAATGTTGAGACAATGAACATCTTAACCACAATTGTTTCTTCATCAAACTACAATGTGAATATTTCTAATTTTCCTCTTGATTGAGAAAAAAAAAGCAACTAGAAAATAATGTTTGCTATGCATGAAATTCAAGCATGCTCCTTACCAACATGAAGTATACTCAAAATTGTTATCGACCGTTCCAATGGATGGTTATTCCCCTCTCCATAGTTTGCACAAACAAACTCGCCCAACCCATTATGACACTTGAGGGCTGGATTAGCTATATTATTAAGAGCAAACGTACTCTTATCGTTTGTTCTAGAAGGATGACACAACAATCTGAACAACTTCTACCTTGCATCAATGGCACCTTCTACAACTTCGTCAAACATGGGTTGGAAGTCGGCAATCTCAATAGCCTAGGGCAAGATCAGTGCAACGTATACAATTGCATGGATGGCGTTAGTGGTTACAATCAAGTGTGGACAATGCCTGAGGACTCCACAAGAAATATTCATCATTGAATGGGGAAATATATGTGACCATTGTAATGATGCCTGGGTTAAAGACATCGCCAACCAAGTTTCAACATATTGTCATTGAAATCTTTGAGCCCTTCATCCTTGCATTTATGTAAGTCTTGCTTGAAGACTCTATGGTGTGTTTAGATGGACACAAGATTATTTGCAAAACATTTAACCAAGATGTTGCATATACCATTCCATTTTACTACCAACATTCTTGAATATTGTCCCAGCTCAATTCCACATCTACAAAATGAAAATATATTCAGCTTTGGTTCATAGGCCATACTTTACCAACAAGTGTGAAGGTTAGTCAGTACACATTTCTCACCCCATTTCAATGTGTAAAGGTTTTTCACTTTTTCTACGCGTATGTCCCAATATGCAATCAATCCGAATTATAATTTAAGAAACACACAATAATGTAGTTATTTTCCC
Organism: Azolla caroliniana; assembly: GCF_043228905.1. NCBI lineage: Eukaryota > Viridiplantae > Streptophyta > Polypodiopsida > Salviniales > Salviniaceae > Azolla > Azolla caroliniana. The sequence continues at coordinate 7,983,982 of NW_028230451.1, forward strand.
ACACAAACACTTGAGATATCTTAAAATGACTTTGCGACAATTAGGGTTGTGACACTGACCTTATACATTTGTGTGGTTGTACTTGAGATCTTCATTTGCAATGAGCATCAATCGACATGGGGTCTTATAATTTGGTTGAACAATTTTCAATAGAGTGTCGATCCAATTATATAATATATATAATAAGAACAGAGCTTCTAAAGACATAGCGGGGATAGCTCAGTTGGGAGAGCGTCAGACTGAAGATCTGAAGGTCGCGTGTTCGATCCACGCTCACCGCAGTTAATTTCGATTCCTTCTGCTTATTCTCTTTTATTGACTAATCTTTCCTTTTTCTCATTATCCTATTGACTAATCTTTCCTTCTTGGAGTTTGTGCAAAAGAGCTTTGTGTACCACTGATCTACACGCATTATCATCCATCATCAACAAAAGAAACGCGCATAGTTCTCCCTATCACCAAGTTCTCGTGTTAGCGCAATGAAGAAGTGTGCTGATAATAAAACTGAATCGTCTCTTGTTCCTATACAGAAGCTAGCTTTCTATCTATGCGAGAATCTGAGCAGTGATGAAGCACACATCCATCTCTTCCAAATCTAAAATGATGATGCTTTGATGTGATTGTAAGAAAATTTTCATCCTATCAAGCCATTGTTATTGATTGATGGCAGTCTCAATTTTAGATAAATTGGGCTGAAATACAAAAAAGCAAGATCATGTTTCTCAAGAAATTTGCATTGTGAGAGTGCAAAATACAAACCAGATCTTTCAAATATAGATTAAATAGAATTCAGGTGGGGATACCAAATAGTGGATTGGAAGTGTTACATAGGTGCCCATGTTATGAAGCAAAGGATTTTATACAGGATTTCAGGAGATATTGGGAGCCATAGGGTTGTTTTAAGGAGGTGTGATTGGTTTAAGGAGAATCGCCAGTGGCACATAAAAGTATAGCTAGCTAATAAGCTGTATCTTATCCAACCAACAATTGGCAAACGATCATCAAACAGAAAAAGTTATACCCAGTTCAGAGAATCAGAAAAATACACCAACATCATCTAAAAAATAGAAAGAAAAAAGATTTCTTAAGCAATGATGGAAACCAGGCAGCTAAACTGCATGACTTGAAACTGAATCACATCAAGAAGCTTACAGAACTCGACCAGCCTCATCATTTTCAAGAGCTGTAATTAAAAGTTTTCTTACTTCTTCAACCATTGATGTTTATAGTCATACATATGAATAATCATCTATGGAAATTATGTTCAGGAAACTCATAGAGCATAGTTGATGGAAACAAGAGAGATACATAATATTCAAATCACATAATCCATATCCAAATCACATTATCCATATAAAACACCCCAATGACTGAATAACAGAGTTAGGAAAGCTTAATGGAAGGTAGAATCTATATAAATAAAGTTGAAACTACAAATGCGAAATATTGAGAGAGATCGCCAAGTCCGCAAAAAACTCGCTCAAGTCTCAAAAAGAAAAATAAGTACTAAAACTACCTCACCAAAAATCCCAAATTGGAAAATCCAATCAAAGACATTTTATGGAAAATATGAAGTTTAAAGGCACCCTTGCATTCTCATTCATAGACGGATAGATAAACAAAGCTGGTTGGATTTCCCTCAGATAAGATCGGCAACATTGCTCGGAAGCTCTTCAATGACAACATTATAGAACCTCTGAATGTCTTGCAACGTCCTCTCATCTTCTTTGGTCACAAAGTTGATTGCCACACCTTTCCTACCAAACCTTCCACCGCGACCAATGCGATGCAAGTAATTCTCAGGTTGAGTGGGCAAATCATAGTTAATAACAAGAGACACTTGTTGGACATCAATTCCACGTGCCAAAAGATCAGTGGTAATCAAGACCCGTGAAGATCCAGATCGGAATTCTCTCATGATGATATCTCTAGTGTTTTGATCCATGTCACCATGTGTGGCTGAAACTGTATGGTCTTTTGCCCTCATCTTGTCAGTGAGCCAATCCACTTTTCTTCTTGTGTTCACAAAAATGACACTTTGTGTGATCGCAAGCGTCTCATATAAATCACAAAGAGTGTCAAGCTTCCATTCTTCCTTATCCACATCCACATAGAATTGCTTGATACCTTCTAAGGTCAACTCATCACGCTTCACGAGAATCCTCACTGGCTTGTTCATGAATTTCCTTGTGATTTCAAGTGCCTCGGGAGGCATTGTTGCAGAGAACACTCCCACTTGCAAATTCTGGGGAAGTAGCTGAAAAATATCATAGATCTGTTGCAAAAATGTAATAATGGAATCAGAACAAATCAGAGACTAAACTGAATAGGCATAGATACCAAAGCACAGCAAAAAAGCATCACCTTAACATAGATTCATAGCATACAAAACCATTATAACATAGATAGCAAAAACAATACCATAACACAGAAGTAGAAACAGCATATGGTCATAGACTATAGTATAGATAGAATTGATCATATCATCACATTGATAGTAGATATAATAAATAACATCACCACTACATTCACAGAGAGTATAGATAATAAAATCATCACATAGATAAAATAGATTTCATAGCTACAAATGTATACCATACCATAAATAGCACTGATAAAATTATAGTAAAGTATACCATAAATATAGTGACAATAAATATTTATCCCATACAATAAATTACAATAGCATAGATACCAAAGTCACATTATATAGGTACAAATAGCATAACAAAATAGATAGCATTGATAACAATTTATCATATATGACATTGAACCCGTGTCATAACATAGATAGAATCACAAGATCAATAATATAGGAATAGACAACAGCATTACAACATTGAGAATAACATCATACCATAGATGAGCTCGTAACATAGGTAGCATAAGAAGCTGATTCTACTTTCATTTTATTCCGAATTTTACCTGATCCTTGAACCCACGAGAAAGCATCTCATCAGCTTCATCAAGAACAAACATCTTGATGTAATCGGGACGAAGAGAACCACGACGAAGCATATCATAAACACGTCCAGGAGTTCCCACGACCACATGGACACCACTTTGAAGGATCCGGATATCCTCTCGTACACTTGTACCCCCAACACAAGCATGCACTTTAACTTGCAAATAATCACCAAGAGCCCTCATCACCTTCTCTATCTGTTGTGCTAACTCTCTTGTCGGTGCCAATACAAGTGCCTGGCAGTCGAACAAGTTGTAATCAAGACGTTGCAAGATTCCTGAACAAAATGTTGCAGTTTTTCCTGTTCCGGATTGAGCTTGTTGAATGACATCTAACCCCTTGGCAAAAGGAACGATCCCCTTTTGTTGAATGGCTGAGGGCTTTTCAAAACCTAAAACAAAAATTGCATTCTTTGTTACCCATTTCTAAGGCAATCATGTTTTGATTTTAAATCCTATGATTAAAATCAGGTGTATGGAGAAAAATCACTAATAAGAAACACTTCAAGTGTCTAATCACTACTGCTCTATGTTGTTCAAAAATAGAGAGTCTGAATGAAATAGGAGTCTTACCATAAGCATAAATTCCTCTCAGAAGGTTTTCGTGTAGACCCATTCCATCGAAACTCTCGTAAGCCTCATCCCAAGTTGAGATTACCTCATCACCACCTTCGAGACTGATCGAAGGACAAAAGGTACATATTAGAAACAGCTCAAAGACGTGCATGTCAGATTATATTGATTTATTGTGTGAATAGTTAGAATGGATTTTAATGCATTTATCAATGATTACTTCCACAATTAAATCCTAAACCTAAACACTCTTTAGCAAACATAAAAGTTCAAACCTGCACTGCAACTTACTGATGGAAGCAAACCACAAATCAAAACATAATTCAGCTAAGTTTCCACCATTTGAGAAACCTTACATAAACCAAACAATATGTCTTTTAAGATTTTAATCTGGCTAAGACTTCATTTCAAATCCAGGAAGATAGATTGCTCCTGAACAAGGAATCCACCATCCTGTTCGCCCCAAAAACTGGGAGCCCTTCTGGCATTTCTTTATCAACAGTTAACAGAAGAGTATACAATATTATAGATCGAAAACCCTAAAAAAGATAGGTTAACCTGTAGGACGTCAGAAGTACTCTCCACTTAGAATAATAGAAAACTCTAAATAGATATTCATGCACACTAAAGCCGAATTTGAATAAGAAATATATTTCTCCTGATGCCAAGAGTCATCTCTACAAATAAACCAATGGCCCACTTAGTTATTCCCTCACTCATAGGCCCTAGCCTAAAGTGACTTTATTTCGTCAGGAACATCTTGCGATTGAATGCACATACCTCGACGCACATAACCCAATGCAAATAGGACCTGACCATATGCATATAGATCAGAAGGCAGTTATTGCCTCCTCCAGTCCAGGGCCATTGTGTACTCAGTGATTTCACATTGTCCATGCAATGTCATCTTGCCAAATTTCAGGAATTGTGAAGGATCAAACCAAACATTGAAATAGATATAAATATAACAGAAATAACAATCTCAGAGGGACACACCCTTCTTGACCAAAAGCAAGAAGCCCCAATTAGATGCGTAGAGTACATGCTAACAGGCGATGTTGAATACTAGTCTGTAACCCACACTATTTAAGTCAATGCATGATCTGTTATCAAGCATACAGCTGCTTTGGTAAATCCATGATTTGTTATCAAGCACACGGCCACTTCTGTTATCTCTAGTATGTGCCATATGCTATGTTCAAGATTTGAAAAATAACACTGAGCAATAGGATAGACAAACCACATGTATTTGTGGTGTAACATGCTATTTTTATCAAATAAGTCAATGAAGTCTTTTTAGCAGATACTATGTAACACCTATACCAATTAATCTTTATAGAATTGATTCTGTGGAGGAAAACCAAATAGATGACCCCCCCTCCACGAAGATCTGAACTAGGCTTTACATGTGAAAAAAGAAGTGCAAAAGTTAGCTCCGTCTGTTCAAGCGTGGTTATCTGTAATATGAACATGAAATCATATCTTTCATTCATGGATTTAAAAATATTTAAATTAAGAAAAAAACCGACAAAAACACAAGAGTACCCATCTAGGACTAGTCCAATATCGCATGAAACCAAAGAATATGCAAATTGTTACATAATAACATCACAGCTACGAAGGTTATAACAAGATCAAATACAAATGGCTTAAAGTTTGAATCCCATTTTGAGTTTTAAATGAATGAAGCCTAATGCTGCCTAAAATGCTACCGAAAGTGAAATTAAAAAAGAAAAGACCATACCTACATATTTACTTACTGTGTTAAAAGTGTAAGAGGTCCCTGCTCCTTGTGGGAACTTACCCTGTGACCTTCAATACATATTTAAAACAGACGTGCGACTGGAGATTGAGATCTTCAACAGAAGAAATAGCTATGATGCATTGGATCTCCGCTTACTGGGAGAAAATTACTTGCAAATTACAATAAAAACATCATGGCAAGAAAGATCATATGGAAATTGTGATTCTACATAATCGAGCTCAAAAAACTAAAAGAAGACAGATTTGAGGTTGAAATGAAGATGGCAACATCAGTCCGAAATCTGCAGTTAGGGTTAAGGTTACAAAAAATACAGCACAAAGGAGAATATCAGTTTTTGGAAGGGTCTGAACCTACCGAAAGTCCTCGGTTTCTCTGAGTTTGTCTTTTAAGGTTGGGGATACAGAAATAAACATTAAGACATATAGCAAAACATCAGATCTGGAAAGTATGAGGAATTCTGCGGGTGTGTGTGTGTGTGTGTGTGTGCGTGTATGTGTGTGAGCTACGAAAATCAACCAGCAGAACGCAAAAAGAAAAGGAGCAGAGAGAGAGAGAGAGAGAAAGAGAGATATTTACTGACATTTGGTCCATCTTGGCATCGTAAGCTTGGGGGTCGTATCCTTCAGTTCCTGCCATGATTTCTGCTTCTTCTTCTTCTTCTTCTTCAGCTTCTTCCTTCCTGAGAGACACAGACACAGACAGAGACAGAGGGGGGGGGGAATATATGTGAAGAGGCAGAATGAATGGTAGAGAAAAGAGAGAAAGAGAGAGGGGATCTGAGTTGGCAGGCACAGAGAGACAGAGAGACAGACAGAGAGACAGAGAGATAGGGAATGGTAGAAAGAAAGAAAGAAAGAAGGAATGTAGAGATAAAAGACAAAGACAGAGAGAGGAGATAAGCAAGCTTAGGGTTTCGCTCTCTGCGCTTTTGCGTTTTGCGTTTTGAGTTCAATGAAGTGTCTATTCTCTTGAATTTGGGTTAGGAGTGTCTAATGACACTCTCCTAATACTCCCTCTCTCTCTTCTTCTTTCTTCAGCATTTTATCGTAATTAGCTTACCCTAATGTCTTGGGTTCGAAACCTCAATTTTCTTACCTCTCTGTAATGTTACTCCATACATATCATCCTCTTAATCTATCGGGTGCCCATTGTGGAATGTAGGGGGTTGAACCCATGACCTCCTAGTCTCCATTGGGCACCCTTACCAACTGAGCTACGTCCATCTGGGCTCTCTTTCTCTCTCATGAGTGAACTGAGCAAGTAAATAGAGTTGAGCGCACACATGCCAGGCGCACTCCATCGGTGGACACTTCCGCATCGTAATTGAATCCACGCTCAACAACCCATGAACCTCACTGTGAACTAACTTTATATAACCCCTTCAATAAGATGGGCTTCCTAGCAACGTTAACGTATTTGTCAACTTGCATAAGCTCTCGATCTGGGATGAGCAAGCCACTCCCCAACCAACTATCTTTGCTTCTATTGTAACATGGTTAGGCACATTGTTTCCTTTTTACCGATGGAGGGAGGGAAGGGAGGTTGGCCACAAGTGGTGATTGTGGACATAGTAAATACATTAGCCAACCACAACTCCCACCTATAATGGAAGCTTTGCATTTGAATGTCATTCATCAACACCATTGTGGAGTGCTAAGGTCTGGAAATAACTCTTGCTCCAATCTTCCCGACCCTTGACAAGTTGACAAAGTATAGTTCGAGACTACTCAAGGGGTACATTTTGTTGGAGATTACTAGAACATGCTACAACAATGTGGGCTACATTTTCTTGGCATAATGATATGGCAATGTTTTGTCACATGTAGATGCCAAGATTTAGAAGCACGCAACCAACTAGTCGTGTGTGGTGTGTGTTAGAGAGAGAGAACGTGTAGTTCATTACTCTCGTCACTTGTGCCCCAACTCCCTACCTCATACCATAGTGAGCATGAGTTAAGTCTCATGTAAGCAATAGTTTGGATGGCAAACAACAAGATTGACTTTGACATGCATTGATGTGTGTTGTTTCCCCATTCGACGAAGAACATGATTTTGTAGTTGAGTGTTGTCATGATATAGCATGGTATGGCTTCAAATGGATCTTGAAGATGTTGAACATGATCTTGCAAGGTATGGCTATATATCAAAATATCATCCAAGAGGACGACAACAAACTCACCAAGTTGATCTCGGAAAATGTCATTCATCACTTGTTGGAATGTGGCTAGAGCATTAGTCAACTTGAAAGGCATGACTAAAAACTCATAATGGCCATAGCACATACGAAAAGCGGTTTTAGGAATATCATCCTTGGGAATGCGAATCTAATGATAACATGTTCGTAAGTCAATTTTCGTAAAATATCGGGCCCCATGCAAACGATAAATCAAATCATCGGCACGAGGTAACATATATGCATTTTTTATTGTCATTTTATTCAAACGGCGATAATTGATACACATTCGCCATGAACCTTCCTTCTTCTTAACTAATAGAACTGGCCCATACTCAAGTATTCCTTAACTTGTTTAGCGATCTCATCCTCTTCTAATCGACTAAGTTGGTAAGGTGGAATGCTCACAGGAGCAACACCGGGGATGAGTTCGATTTGATGGTCCACATTATGTTTTGGTGTTAAAGTAAGCGGCAAGTCGTTAGGAAACACGTCTTGAAAATCGTCTAACATAGAGTCGAGTAATCGTTGTTCATAATGCGGTAATTGTGTGGCGTCAATATTAAAATAATAAAATTGAAGCCTAGGATCAATTACACACAAATAAATTAATGAACTAGAATACTCACTTAAAGATTTAGAAGACACAAGTGAACGAGAAGGAAGTTTGGAACATTGAATAAAATGTTTACAATTATTAAGTTCAAATGTGATTGAGTGATTAACCCAGTCAATGGACAAAGAAGGGTTTTTATTAAAAACCAAGGGTATCCTAAAATGACATATGCGGATTATAGTTTCATAACATGAAAGTCTAGCTTCTCTAAATAGGTATTTATTTGAATTGGCAGTTGACAAACAATGCCACTGATGTATTGAACGCTTCCATTTGCCATGTGAACTTAATAATATGATCACTTGCGTTTATGTGGGATTCCATTTGCTGCACAAAGTGATCATTAAGAAAATTCTGAGAACTACTAGAATCAAACAAGAAATGTGCGTGTGTTCCATTGATATACTCGACCGCTCGGAGTAAATCATTAGGTCCAAGTAAATGTGACAGAAAAGTGCATTCACATGAACTTAAGTGGTTGGTATGAACTTCAACAACATCAAAAGACTCACCTGTGTGACTCGTAGATTTGTCTCAAGGAGGGGTGTTCATTGACTTCCTCTCAAGACGACGACAAGTATCCTTTGTGTGGCCCCGCTTCTTGCAATATGCATAGAAGAGGTTCGGTTTCTTGGAGTCGCAGTCAAGAGTGTCATTGGATTGCTTACGTTTCCCAATGAACTTGACATTCGGAGTTTTGGCAAACTCAGGTTTATTGTGGTCTTTCTTGGAAGTCCTATGGTACCGAAGTACAATGTTGACGGCTTCCTCAAAAGTTGTCGGGTTCTTGTCATGGACAATCCAATGGTAATCCCCATTGGGAATACCATTCAAAAAGCAAGCAACAAACCATTTCTCACCCGTAAGTCCCAATTTTTGGACCTGGGTCCGAGCATGATGCACGTAATCCTCAAGAGAGGTAAATGGCTTACTCGACAACGTGAGCAAGTGTTGTGTTTGTTCAGTTTGAGAAGGTGGCTGCAAAAACTGTTTCTTAAAAACATCAACGAAACCTTGACAAATTGTGGGTAAGTTCTTTGTAGTCCTTAGGCCACGCCACCAAGCAGTAGCTCGCCCACCTAGCTCACAACCGACATAACCAATTTTTACAGCATCGGGCTTGGGGTGGAGCTCAAAGTGAGACTCCCAACAACCAAGCCAAGTGCTAATGGCCTCCTCGGTTCTTTCTTTCTTACCTCCCTTGAATGGCATTACTATGAAAGAAGGTTCACCTTCTTTCTTGGAGTCAATAGTCAATTCTTGGAATTTCTTTTCCAATGCCATATTGGCTTGCCTCATTTCGGCCAATTGATTCAAGGTAGTAGTGAGCAATTGCTCAATAGTGATCTCAGCTTGTGTGCGAGATGTGGATTGGAGTTGAGAGGTCTCGATCAAAGAGATTGCTCCAACAACGTTCAAAACTTATTCCATGATGCAAGTTGTGGGTATGCAATATAAATAAGGAGGTTCAGAAAATACACAAGCAAAATGAATGCTTGAAATTTTGATTGTAAGAACTTTACCAAGAAAGGATCTCACGTCTTTACCCCTCTAGACATATGAGATGTGATTCGAGATCCGATAACTATGGTAACACTATGGTGTTTTAAAAACCATGGGGGAAAACATAGCTAAGATGTCTTTCTCGGATCTCTATCTTGAATAATCATGGTGGCTCCCCAAGGCTCAACCATGGTTCTAACATCAATGTAGTTTCCTAGTTAGCCTTATATTAGAATGTCAACCCAACATGTATTGATATGGTCGAGAAAGTGTATTACGTGAAAAAACAAGTGCACTCGCAAGTAATATTCTGGTCTTGTGAGTAGCAAGCAAATGTTATGAAAAAAAGAGAAAAAGAAGTCATTATCTATAAGAGTCAAGAAGTGACGAAAACAAGGTTCAAAAACCATGCGTTGTCTACTAAACAAAAATACCACCAATAAATGGATTTGTGATGCATGCACCTATCCATCCCAATATGGTGGTTGTAATTTGCACAATTGTGACATAAGCCACAAATTGATACAAGTGGTGGTGGTGTTATGAGTAAAACATCAATAGGGGAACTCATGTGGTTTTACTTGAGTTCTAAGGCTCGATCATATGAGTTAAACCTAAATGAGCCGTTGGAAAAAATCGTTCAAAAAATGGCATGATGCCCACTCAATACGAAAAAATAGTCTACATGGTAGTGTTACATCATAGGTAAACACACATAAATACTTTAAACACGACAAGGAAGGGGAAAATGAGAGTTAATTGTGGGTGGGTAAATGTCAATTACTAGAAAATCATACAAAAGTGAAATGAAAATTTGTGTAATTAGAAAATAATTAAAATAATAATCAATTAGGTGTATGGAACATTAAGCATACCTTAAGGTAAGAAACCCTAGGGTAATTGACAAGCACCTCCTCAAGACCACCACATCCCATAGAATTGGCCAAGTGATAGCTCAATAGAGAGTAGAGTGGCATAGGTAGGCGACATACACCTTGTTAAGACCACAACATCCCATAGAAACAGCCAAGTGATGGCTCAATAAAGGGAAGGGTGTCATACTCAACATCATATGCAAAAGGGTCATGAGGTGAGCGTGTGCAATTAGGGCAAACACGCTCGACCCGATGCACAAGAATAATTATTACTGTAAGAGATGGCTCAAGACAAGGGAGAGTGGGAGATACATCGCAATATGCAAAAGGGCCATGAGTTGAACGTGTGTGATTAGTGCAAACACGCTCGGCCCGATGCACAATAATAATTAAAATCGTAGTACGGTAGAAAGTAGAAAGAAAGAAAATAAAACGTAATACAAATTTGATTCGACCAAGAAGAACACATCATAGAAAAGGAGAGAGAGATCAAGAAAGAAGAATATCGGGTTAAGAATGTTGTTTTGATCCCGTGAAGAACATGACGAGCCTTATTAGATCCTCATCGCTCACATGCAAAAAACATCAAAACAACAAAAAAATTGTTAGTAAATGCTCTGATACGACTGTTAAGAGTACGAAGAGTGACCATGACGGTCTGCTTGGTCAGTTACTGGAAGCGGGACAACGAGTGTGTAGGATCGCGGAAGGAACCGCGTCATGTAGTTTGCATGTAGAACCTATATATTGTTCATCACCATCAGAAAATAGAGGTAAACAGCCCCGTAGACCAATATGACCAACTGCTTCCACTACAGTTCCTGATAGGAGAGGATTTCCTGACGTTCTCAAGTGAACCAAGCTTGATAGTATGTTTTTCATCTTGTTAATTGGAATTGTTGGCATGCCAGTCATACATTGCGCCAGAATATATCCAATTGCACATACAACATTGTGAGCTTCTTCAAACCTTGTCAAAAAGCCTTCTATTATCTCTCGTGTACTTGTATCAACATGTCCAACGAATTGTCTCAACCAACTTACTCTCCCAACATACATTTCTGCAAATTTCTTTGGTGACTGAGCAGCAACAACCAGGAGTCCATTTGATGCCTTAACATGTAAATCAACAATTCCATTTAAGACCATGGCATGTTCCAATAACAATAAAATACGTTGATCTAGGGATGATTTGTCGGACTCTTTGTAACATTTCAAAAGGAAAGTGATCATTGCTTCAACGGTCTTTGATTCGAATAGAAGATCCTGCTCTCCCAGTCTTGGTTGAATAGTCAAGCCAGATTGTTATTTCCAAACGAAGTTCAACAATGAAGTTCTTGTACAACTAAAAACGAAATAAATGTAGACTATTTCCTCCTCCCTCATGATCTGCTTCGGTCCCCACATCGTCATCACTCATCCTCTCATCATACTATTATGCTTCAATCCCTATCGCCACACCATGAACACACATCATAATGAGAAACCTAAAATCTTCTTCATTCAACATCCTGATGAGCCGACCATCTTGGCATCTTGCCAATGCCCACGAAAATCTTGTATTAACAACAAAAAATTATTCTAAAAGTTTTCTCACCTACTCATGATAGTCAACTTCGACCCCCCACCATCTTCACTCATCCTTATCACAGGAAAAATTTCTTCATTCAGTCCACATCAACCATCTCGCCGATTACCACCCAATTCCTATACAAATAACAAACAAAATGAGTCTAGAATATTTCCTCCTCTCCTCATGAACTGCTTCGGCCTCCACACCATCATCACTCACCCTCTCATCGTAGCAATATGCTTCAATATCTA